>NC_079556.1:1381666-1735000 GCF_015846415.1 Triplophysa dalaica
AGGACCGCCGGCTCAGACGATTATTCACACCCTTCGGTGATTGTGCCCAGAAATGTGTTTGAGTCTCATTCAGCCGTAGGGCGTTTAGGACACCAGAGGCGTCTAGCCGAGGTCGTTGACCTTAGCCGGTGTTGGCTGTCCGGGCCATTTGGGACTGCGGCAGTCTGCATTACCCAGAATTCCCTGTGGTAAAGCCTGCTCTCTACCTTCCATACTAGATGATTGCCACATATAGAGACGTGTCCTTGAGAAGTGGAGTTCGGGTCAGGCCACCAGTTAGCATCCGGTCGGAATACAAATAATGGGATTAGTGCACATGCACAGCTGACATTAGACTAACACACCTGTCAGACGAGGGTGCTTTTATCAGCAAACACGCTGTTTGAGATTGAGATACTCGTGTAGTTTTGGGTGAATGTTTTGTTTAAATGTACACAAAAATGTATTTGAACACAACTTAAAAATGTGTTCATGTCATTGCATTTTAGAACAAGCCTGTTGCATGTGCATGATTTGAAGTCTAAATGCTTTTTTGATATATAAAAAAATAGCATGCTCATTTCATCTATGTGGTCTAAAAAACGTGTTTTACTCAAGTATTTTGGTAGTATTTTTTCAAATATTATGGTACATGAATATAGTTATCACACAGTGACATGTTATATATTAAAGTTCCCTTATATTACTCACTAGTTCCACAGTACTTTGGCACAGAGTCTTTCAACATATTTAAACCTGTACAAACACAATATGGGCTGAATGTCAACACCGGCTATGATTTTAGCTCACAAAACATCTGAGAAAATGTGATTGAGAGAGATCACATGACCAGCTGTTGGAGGACTTTTAATTGAAATCTGAAGTTTGTGAGGTCTGCGGCTCAAACGTATTGATTTCATTCAGCCTGACCCAACCGGTGGGGTCACGTTTGAAACCATCTGACATTTCATCAATTCATCTCACATTTAGACCCGGAAAACTTTATCGTATGGGTGGAAATAGTGTGTGTGTGTGCTATACAACTATATAGGGAATGTAATACAGTCCATCTCCTGTATCATGTAATATTCGTAGGAAGTTTACCAAACCATCAGTCTGTCGTTAAAATCAGCATGAAGTCATAATTGAGTCTTTTTTCATTTAAATGCCGTGCGCTGGGATGTTTCAAGTTGTCCTCAAGGCTCTAGTAAGATAAGATGTCTTTGTTGTTTTTTTGCATTGTAGAATTTTGCAAGAAAAAAAAATCTTGTTAGCATAGTTGTGAAAAGTTGGGTTTAAAAGGAGATTCCTGAAAAAAAACATTTCGACTAATCAAGCTTTATTCTTGAAGTTCTTTTCTGAGACACAAGCGCACAAGAAGAGGAGAAGTTTGGAGGGGTGAGGAGAGAGATGCAGGTGATCTAGGGAATAGGAACGGATGGAACAATGTCCTTCACATGTTCTTGTGCATTAATGACCAGAGGCAGGTGTCTCTCAGATCATCCCAGGAGAGAGAGAGAGAGAGAGAGAGAGACAGAGCATTAAAGAGTCTAACATTCTCTCCTAAAACTTCTTCATGTTTGTTTAGTTTGTATTCCTTATATCTGCAAAAATGTGTGCTCTGTGCCCAAATCTACACAGTTCAATCCTTTTTGTTAGCATTCAGTTGACATGTCGTTCTAAACTTTGCATTCGAAAATGCTGGGTTATTCAAACTTCTGGTTGGGTCAAATATGGAAGTTTACTAGGTAGATTTACAGTTGGGTTTGTCTTTATTCTACCCAACCATAGGTTAAAATGTCCCAGCATTTTTTGCATATCATTCGTCTTTTTGGGCAAGAGGTTTGAGCACTGCAACATTTCAGTATAAACATTATTATTGAGACAGTTAGATGTGAGCGTTTAGACCCAAAACATGCTTTACACAGGGATGACTACATACTGTACCTATGAACCTTTCGTGCAGCGCACACACATTATTGCTGCCTATTAAAAACATTATAAACCAGTCGATTTAGTTTTAAAAGCCGTCTACAGCAACAGAACTCACAGCTAACTTTGAAACTTTCTCTCCTCTTCATGTTTGTTGAATTTGTTAAAAAAACTAAAATATGTTCATATTGCATTTTATAACAAACAAACATGAATGCTTTTTACATTCACGTTTTGAAAGTGTGTAGATACTTTTGTATCAAATCAATCAATCATTTAATATTGATCTCTTTTATCTTAAAGGGATAGTTCACCTCAAAATCATGTCATCGTCCCTTGTAAAAACTTCTTTGTTCTGTTGAACACAAGAGATATTTTGAAGAATGTGGGGAGACAAACCATTTTTTCATACTAGTCAAAAGTGCCCAAGAACTGTATGATTATGAACATTCTTCCAGATATCTTTCTTTGTTTTTGGGAGAGCGACATCATTTTTACAAGTTTGGAGCAACTTGAGGGTGCGTACGAATTGCTATGAAAATGTGTAGCATGTGAGTTACCAAACAATATGGTTGTCATCATTCACTCACCCTCAGATTGTTCCAAACCTCCAAAAATGTGTGTTCTGCTGAAATCAATGGTAGATAATTGGAAGAATGTCAGTAACCAAACAGATCTCATTCCCCATTTCCTACCATAGTAGGGGAAATATACTATGGGAGTCAATGGGGGATGAGATCTGTTTACTGACATTCTTCCAATTATCTACCTTTGATTTCAGCAGACCGAATACATTTATGCAGGTTTGGAACAATCTGAGGGTGAGTGAATGATGACAGACTTTTCATTTTTGCATGAACTGTCCCTTTAAGAGCAGAGTTACTGTTTAACTCAAGTTGCTCCTGACTAATGTGTTTAGGGCTGACAAATGTTCAGAGAGCTGCAGGAGCTCAGAGATTTGGATCGAACGCTGACACGTTTAATGTTAGTCAGCCAGAACACCCCGCCTGGCTTCCATCCAAACAGCGTTGGATTCAGAACCAGATGTTTGCCAGTGCACACACGGCTCGCTGTACCACTCACAGAGAAAGGAACTCTATATTTCAGTGTTTCTGCTATACTGTAGATGCATTTGCAGCGCGGCCCCGGGTTGATTCCACGTCAAATTTGTTTTTTGCCCGTGTTTATTCTGCCGCACGCCTGGCTTTGATTAAGAATGCAAATCCCACGCTTTTGTCCATCTGCATTTCTGTGGGTAAAGGAACGCGTTTAATTAAAATAAACATCAGTGTCTGCTGTGATGTTATGGCGTGTTATCATAGACACAATCAGCTCAAATCACAGGCCGTGTTGCGTCTGGTGGTCTCAGATGTAAACAATAACAGGGTTTCGGCGGTGCAGGTGGCTGCCGTGAGTAAAACGTGCAGATTTGTTTCCCAGTAGCGTCTATTACGTGAGACATGACTGAGGCGCAGATTCTGAGATTTGAGTCTTTTTTATGCGTTGCAGCGGTGTGAAAGTGTGTTGAGATCAGTCCGGTTTGTTTTTGACTGTTGTTTTTTATATTTGACAGAATCAAACAAAGCGATTAGATACAACTAACTGTATGCACATGTGATTTTTTATGATGTCATTTGCAAACAGTTCTTATGTTTATTGGTCAACTATTCTAAACAAGTAGTAAACAAATAGACTAATATATACCTACTGTAGTGTTTTTAAGTCTAATGTGTTCATTAAAGTGACAGTTCACCCCGAAATAAAAGTGATTATAATCTTTTCACCCTCACGTATTTTAAAACCTGTATATGACTCCGTATGTATGTAACACAATAGAAGATATTTTGAGAAATGTCTCAGTGGTTTTGTGTCCGCACACCAGAAGTAGATGGTGGCGTACACATTCTTCAAAGTATCTTCTTTTGTGTTCTACAGATTTGGAATGAACCGAGAGTGAATACATGATCAAAGAATTTTCATTTTTAGGTGTACTGTCCCTTTAACTCAATGATATATTTGGGTCAACCGGTCATTTTGTAAACACAGTTTACCCCACAAGCAGGTTTTTGTAATTCGCTTGTTTACAGCTCTTTACCTTTTATAAGTAAAAGCCGTAATGCTTGTTAATGTTGTGTGCGCAAGGGAAAAAGTCATAAGTTACTCAGTAATTATGAAAGTGCCTATCGCTTCATCAGATAGATTCACTGTCAGAAGCTCCGAGCCAGGCGTCGTGATGAACTAGCCACCATAAATAAGAGACCGGGCTGCTCGCTAAGACAAATGTTTTTAATCATCTGATGCGTTCATTTATCGCAGGCCCTAAGTTTAGCCTTAAATTAAGGCCCTTGCTAGAACATAACTTGATTTAGAAGTGCCCATCAATCTCGGTCGGCTTGGAAAAGGCTCGTAGGAAGCACGTTGATCTTTATTCGTCCTTTACGGGGAACAATTGTTTTGCGTTGGGTTTTACCTGAAAACTCACTTAATATGCAAGTAAACGTGTTTGCTTTGTAACAACAAAGAGAGGAACTGTGTTACCTTTTATCTTTGTTATTACGCTATTTGCCGTTTAATCTTTGCTTTTGTGGTTTAGATTAGTTTGCATGATCACTGAAAGATGCATCACGCCGTATTAATTGTTTGTAAACAAAATAATTCCCAACAGTGTTAGTCCAAATTGCCTTTCATGCTTATTTTATTGTAATGAGAGTTGGAAAACAAGTCACCAATAGGTTTTATAGAAAAAATAGAAATGTTTTTTGGTGTGCGTTGAAAGAGGCATCATTGCTTACCTCGGCGTATGCGTGAGTTCTGGTTTTCCGCTGTTCACATTGACAGCGTCGAGAACAGAAACTCGCATTCTGACGTCTCTCATCTCCGCTGTTATTAAAGGGCATTATTGGGCTTTTCAAATGTCTATAGCACTTCAGCCGTCGTGAGCCCCTCGGTATCAAACCGTACAGAAACACGCTAAACAATCCTGCGAGAGGAACAAAGAAACTAACGACAGCTTAGCCGGCCTAAAAGATTGAGAATTCTGTCACGGGGAAAGCGCGAGATCACTGGAGGAGGAAGACTGCCGAGCTTTGAAAGACAAAGGCTGGATCAGGCGGTCTCCAGACTATTAGAAGCCAGTTTTATGTAAGCTTATTTGGCTGATAAGGTTGTCAAAAAGGGCTTTTTATCAGGCGTGAGGAGTCGGCGCGAGCATTACGCCTCCGTTCCCAGGCAGCGGTTACGCGGCGAGCCGCGTGGTGGGAAAGTCTTTCCGTAAAGCTGCTTGGCGCTTTCACACAGGAAAAGACCGATGTGAGACGGCTGAACCCGGACATGCACATCTGTTTTAGTGTTTCACGGATTTGAACGTTTTTTTGTGTTTGTTTGTCGAGCTTGTTTGTCTGGATTGTATCTGTATTTATGGGCGCTTTTGTTTGGGATCGGTCAGATTTGTTTCTCAGGCTGACATGAGTTCTCAGTTATTGAAGTAGCACATAATTTGTCAAACCACTGATCACATTTTTATTTGATCTTTACATAGTGAAAAAGATGTCAGAAACGGAGAGAGAGAGAATTCTCACAGCCAACATGTATACCAACCACCGCACCGCATCTCCAACACTTTGTTTACTTCATGCATGAGTATTTCTAGATATTGTATTTATATTTTCAGCCGTGATCCAGACACAAGCCTTTCACGTAGGGGTTTCTCTTAAAACGTTAGTTTTTTTGCAATTCACTTGACCTCAGAATCCATGTCTCCATGAATGAACAAAATAACACTGTTATTCTAAGCTTTTCCCACAAAAAAATACATTTCTTCTTTTGACAAATTTCCTATATTCGCACGTTTGTTTAACTCGGGCCTTACGACGCCGAGCAGATAAGGACCGAGTGCCTAACAGGTCTTTGCCCAATAAACGGGGGAAATTATCGGCCCTGCGCCTCCTCGTGACACAATTTGTCAGACTTGCTGATAGAAAACAAATTCTATTCATAAAGGGGCACTCCCTTCGGCCCTGGTGTGATCCGCTCGCTATTCAATTATAGTTTTGCGCGATAGTGAGTCCGCAGAGAGAATCCCATCCGACAAGAAATATGACAGGACAGTAACACAGTGTTTATGCAATTAAACTTTAGCTGACAATACCTGGCGAGTGATGAATGTCGGGGCGGACATGTATGTGCGGGAACGCTGCCCCGTAAGGACTGCACATTTTTCATGATTTTACAGCCCATTCTGATCTGTTAGAGATGACGGAGGAAAAGAGAGGGAGGCAGGTGTGAGGAATCTTGAAGAGGAGGAGATGATCCAGCGTTTAGTTTAATTTGAGGAAAGATTGTCTCTAGTGTATCTAGGGTAAAACTTTGGGGATAGTCTCATATTAAATGCCCTCTCATTTGTACGTTGCTTTAGAAAGAAAAGCGTCTGCTAAATAACAGATTTTTTGAAGTATTAATAGCCACTTTTTTGCATTCGTTTAATTTGTTTTTCAAAAAAAATCTTATTTAAAAAATTGTTATTCTTTGATTTCTGAATCAAAATATTAGTTCACCGGACAATAAATATAACCAGGTTCTGCAAACAAACAACATCTTGTGGTGCCATCTTACCTTCTCTGGAAGACCCATCTCTTTTCTACTCTTTCAAAAAAATAAAACGTAGATTTGAACACTGTGTTTGGTATATGTGACCAGTTTTATTGCACTTATGCTTTTTGTTGTGCTTATATTTTTCCAATTGCTTCAATTGTTTACCTCATTTGTAAGTCGCTAAAATATTTTGTTTATCCTAAATGACTTAGTTGTACTGTGTCTTTTATAAATCTATCAATATTTATATTTTATTCATTTATATTATTGTTTATTAGTAATTTATTTTGACTTGTATGTATTTACTCTAAATAACATGAAGAGACAGAATGAGGAACAAAGAAAGCTCCAAAGTCATGATATGAAACACGAAGTTGCGTATTATTTGACTCCGTTGAGCTCTTCTGGAACCAAGAAAATGAAAATAAACAATTCTGCGTGTGGACTGTAAAGAAGAAAAAATTATATGTGCAAATGAACATACAAATAAAGCTCTGCTGATACACAACTTCATGTGAAGTTGATCGGAAAAAAATGATTTTATTGCATCTGTGCAATCGGTCATCTAGTGTTTGGAAGGTGCTGGTTTGAGTTTTAGTCAAATGGGAATTGTACGCATGCTGTTTTGTCCAAAGATCAGAGCGGAGGTGAGCTGTTCTTTTTAATGAATCATTTGTCCTTCAAACACAGAAGTTTCTCTCCTCCGTTCACTTTCTCCGCAGATAATTAGGCCCCATAGTTCAGTTAATTCCACGGGAGAACTTCAGCCAGCCACCTGCTCCTTTTGGACGGCTAATCTTTGTCTTGTAAGATTTCGTCCCTGTAGAATTGTTCGGTCTTGTGAAGAATGAGGAAACGGCGCTGTTTTCCCCACAGTGTCCCACTGTTGCTTGAATGCGTAATTCGGGAACCCCCTCCCCTCGCTCTCCGGCTCTGTGCACGTTGATAGGAGGTGTTGATTTTAGGTGTATATGGATCTCCAAGTAATCCTATTAATTCAAAGTGAATAACAAAGCAGGCTGCCTCTTTTTCCCATGCCGTTCCATTTATTCAACCTGCTAGGGCTTTTGTTTCTCCATCATAATTATTTCCAAGTCAGATCCGCGCTGATTTCCTGGTGGACTTGTGTACCTCTGACTAACTCGGGTAACAACGGGGCCCGGATAATTCGCACCGTTCCTCTGGGGTGGTGTTCCCTGTTTTTTTCAAGGACATTTTTATTACAAAGCTGATGGAATTTGCATATTAATTCATTTCTTTCAATTTTTAAGATTAAATGTTGTCAACATGTATCAGCGCAAGCTTTTGACAGACCTGATGAAATAGGTCAGTCATGCTTGAACGTTACGGCGTAAAGCAGCCAGCTGCAAACTCTCTCTCTCTTTCTCTCTCTTTCTCTCTGTCTCTCTCTCTCTTCATGCTCAATCACACTTTCTTTTTCTCACATTTTCCTCTCTTTCTCACTTTCCTGCACCTTGATTAAAGGAAAAGTGAGGCAGGGGCGAAATGGCATGCCATCATCTTTCATGAAGGGCTTTTTGCAATATTAGAATGCAATTAGAGGCTTTTTATTTATAAAGTGCGTTTTTATGTTGTTTTTGTGTCTTGTGTAGCTGTGTGACGTTTTGTGTTTAGAGATTTGTTTGCCTAGGCCAGCAAGTAAAGGGTTTTAAATTCATTCACATTTTTTGCACGAGTCTGGACTGAAAATGAGGGGATGTGATGCGTTTTCTCATTCGTCTGAGTTTGTTTATTTCCATCAAACAAACAAAGCTAAATGAGAAAAATGAGAAATGAAGCAAGCATTGATGTAAGAAGATTCATAATAAGAATTATATTTAAATATTGCTATTTTCTCCTTTAGTACAATTTTTTCATTTTTAAAGAAATTAGCTATTGTTCCAAGTCAAACTGATTTCAAAGCTAAAGGTCGAAGAGGTTCCTGGTGCTGATCTTATGTGACGAATCGCTCGGGTTCAGAGTTCATAAGTTGTGTCTGAAATGATCTCAGGTAACAGGTATTATTACTACAACACCTGCTCACCACAAAACGCTTTACTCCAGACGACACTTCCTAAGCTTAACTTAGTCTCTGTCCATGAATTTGTCTGTATCTTTATTTCTTTTTCACATTATTCACATGACTAGTTTATGTTGTGATGTCAAATTGGTGTAGAGCAACACTGACAGAGTCTTGGAAAAGTTTTAGCTGGTGGTCACATACACACATGAGTTTTGGGAGTGACAATATACTTACCTACTTATTTTAGTTGCCATTTAATGTTATTTTCTTTATTCTGTTGAAAACAATGTCAGTACAGTATTGTTTTATTGTTGTATTTTCAGCATTTTGTTTTATAATGAGGTTGTCACACCCATAAATAACCAGAATGCAAACCCTAAAAAGCATATTTAGTTACACTGTGTTCATAAGCATCTATATAGAGAGAGATTATTGCTTTTAGTCTCAAAGTACCACAACAAATTCAAAGACACAAAAGTGAATTTCTTATTTGTTGACTGCACTGCCGGGTGGTTGACCGGACCCCTTTTCTTCCAGAACACATGGGCCGAACCGACCCCAAGACTGATAAAAACCCTCTGCCTTGTCACCGGTTCATTCTCATTACCATATTAATAAAAGATGAGTCCAGCAGACCAGCATCTTCACGCAGAGACCCGAGGGGTGAGGCTGTTGCGGAGGGCAGATGGTTATCTGAGCACCTCTTCTGTCCTGCAATAAAAAGATCCAAACATTTGGATAAACACAGAATAGACAATCACAAAACCATGCATATCTCCGTATCCCATAATGCACCTTGAAAAGGGCCAAGCGTTCTTCTGAAGCGGCAACTTTTCAAACAATAGTTTCTGAAATCCGATTGCTTTTACAGAATAACAGTGATGTCCAGATCTCTTCCTGTAAATGATAACCGTAAACATCTTCTTTTTTTTAACCCATCCTGTTGATGTTTTATGGTGTGTGACAAGCAAAGAGAGAGACGCCTGTTTGTTGTGTGTCAATAATGCTGTCTGCACACACAGCCTCCGGCTGTCATAATAACATCAAACCGTAAAGTCACAATATTCTCTGTGCACGCACTTTTCTCTCCAGCTTTACTGCTTTACAATAACACTTATCCTCCAACATATTCGGCAGCTTGTGATTCAGTGTTGATGTCAGAACATGGCAACCGGAGACTGATGATTTAAAGAGGTCGTATCATGAGAAATTGTATTTTTCCATGATCTTTTCAGATAAAAGCTTGATGTATGGAAACATACCGTAAATTTGAGGAGATGAAACTTTCACCACAAAGTTCGAAATGAGTGTCTAAATTGTTGTCTAAAAAGATCCCAGTCGTAAATGATCATTAGACGGCAGGTTTTAAAAGGAGTCAGGTAGTTAAAAACCAAACCGTAAAACCCAACTTTGTCTTGGTGTTGATAATCTGTGTATTTCTCAAGGAAGAATTGATAAAAGCAAGAGAGTAGAAAGTTCTCATGAAAAAAGAAATGATCATTATTTTAGACTTAACGTAAATATATAATTACTCGCATTATATGAGGACCTCAGGGAGAAATATAAAATGGTCTGTTTAAAAATGTTCTAAAATTCACTAAAATAGTTGTAAAGTTTTCGCTTGCCGTGGCGAATCCATTAACACAGGTAAACAAGACCCCGAATCCATTTCTGATTTGCTCTCGTCGACACGTCGGAAACAAACGCCTACATGTGTACATTCATTGGAGGGGATGAGAGTGCTTCAATTACAGCACTTTGAAATTCATTTACAAGCCCAAATTTGATTATTGCGTGACTTTTTCAGATGAAGGAATCATTAAAACTGTGTTAACAGCAGTTAATTGATATCCCGTGTTTATGGTTTACACTGTGGTGCCGTGTTAAGCAATTGAGTGATAAACGCACAACTTGATCAGGGCTGCAATTAATCCTCAACATGCTTAACACGCCGGGCCTTTACAGAAAAGTTGTTTGGGTATGTTTTGCAATACTACAATTTAAACAAAACTGGCTTCGTATTTTATTTTTTATATCTTGTGGTTCTCTATCACCATCTGTGTTTAAAATATAAAATTGCAAGTTACTTATGTTGACATTGGTTGAAATCAAACTGACATTTTTTGCTAAATCGTACCAGACAGCTCAAATTATAAATCATTTTTATAATTTTAACATTGTGAATCGGTGTGAAATAAGGTGACCGTTTGGAACATTGGTTTTTATATATTATGCTTTTTATTGAAAAGACTGCTTTATTTGTGTATATATATATATATATATATATATATATATATATATGTATATTACCAGTCATCACGTTATTAAGTCATTAAACTGTCATCACGTTATAATTGAACAAATTAATTTTATATCATTGAATCACATGCAGCGGTCTAGTGCTTCACTTTTAAAACAATAACTAGAAAAGCAAAACAAAGAATTACATAAAAACATATAAGCAGAAAGCATTTCTTGAAGCACTTCTCGTCAATAACTGTAAAAGACTAAACATAAACATAAAATCACAAATCATATTTATTTTTATAGAATATAATATCTTGCTTTCTATCTATTTTGTGCCGTATGTATTCAGATGGTGTAGATATTTCAGGTTGTTTTGCTGTAGTGCTTCGGTTCTTTAGCAGAGATATATTGTTGCATTGTGTGAATGGATGTTAGCCACATATTATAGTGAATGTCAAACCCGCGTTGCTATGGAAACAGGAACATTACACACACATCTACGCTACGCTGGCTATAGAGGTATATTCTTGAAGGTCTGCCGAGGATACAACTCCCGCAAGATGTTTACGGACCATGCAGGTCGCTGTTAAAGCGCTTGTTTGTTTGTGTGTGTATTTGCATCTTTTCTCCGAAGTCCCTATGACAGCATTTTTAAACAAATAGCTTTTTGCTCTTTCAAGATAGATCCATTAAATTTTAAAGCTGTTTGTGGGTGAATCTGTTATTGATGTATAGCAGAAGAAACACAACTCTCGGATGACTTCAAACAATCTGCGGGAATCGATAACATTTGAGATTTGAGGCGATGATGTCTCAGTGCCTGCGAACACTACGAGCATAAACAAAGCTTTTGTATCTTCGGGTAAACATGTCCTCTAAATTGTCGTCTCAGACAAAGCCCTGGTTTTATAATTGAACAAGTGAATTTTATAGCATTGAATCACACGCAGCAGTCGCGCGTCTACTTTCAGTACAATAATTATAAAACAAAACAAAAATACAGACGCAGAAAACATTCTCTGAACTACTTCTTTTTGTCAATGACAAAACATATCCATCACTGATGTTCCCAAACAAAAATTCAGATTATAAACAGAAAGTTTATAAATGATTCAGATTTTATCAGCAGTGCGTAATGTTATACTTGATGTATTTGCGTCAGGGAGCTCTCCATATATCCTCCAAAGCATCTAAGCAAGACCTCATATATTTGGGTTCGGCTCTGTCTCCACAGACCGAAGGGACGACGAGGAGTCCAGGTAAAGTGTACCTGTCAGATTGTCTGTCCCCTCCAGACTCTTTTAGAATGTAGGGCGCAGAGGTCATGGAGATGGTCTACAGAGAGCAAAGGTCACCGACCGCCGGTCTTTTAGCTGCTAATGGGTGTTGAGGGACATCTGGCAGGTGGTTTCGTTCCTTCTGCTTAGACGTCGTTCATCGTCTGGAGAGACTCGGGTGCCACTTCTGCCACAATCTGTTTGTTGCTCTTTTAGCTCAGGTTTGTCCGTTCATCTGTATTCTCGAGATATCTCGTGAATTCCCGACGATGTCCTTGTGACCTCGACCATCTTCTCCCAAACTTATTCCATGTCTGTCTGCTGGAATGCAGCAACTGTTCAGTGTTCAGGTTGTCTTTTACTCTGTGACCTTTCGTCTCGTGGTCCAGACGACTGCTCTTCACCTCTGCAGCAGTTTCTTTGTTTCTCTGTGTGACTCTCGAATCAAAAAGCACGCGATTGGAAATCTTTCATAGTTCAGGAGATTTGATGGGAGTTCTCAGTTGTGTTGTTTATTTTAGTATTTATTTCAGTGGAGGTGTTAAATGAATATTGATTGTAAAGGTCAATTAATCTGGATTTGGGTAAATTTGATGAAATATGTTTGAGTTCATATTTAGTTCACCATCTCCAATAATATCGACAAATCTGTTGTTGAGATCTCTTAAACTCAAAGTTGAAATTGTGAAATGTCTGGTTTCTTTTCTCAGGTAACACTTTGAGACGTTAGTTTTCATTAGCTCCCCATTTCATCTCATAGATGTCTAAGAGAAATAATTTAGATGTTAAAGAGGTTTTTATTATAGTATTGCAGTTTATAGTTTGTTTTTATGCTTTTTTCAAATGTTCTAGTTTAATGGGCACGTTTATTTATTTTTTGCATATTTTAGCGTCACTTTCAGTAATTACACCTAATTGATTTATTTACTTCTAAATTAGGAATGACTTTCGAATTTAAGATTGGCAAAAACAATCCCCTTTGTGAAAGTAGTGTAATGACCATAAAATAATGATTTGTCTTAGTTGTGTATATTTTCTTTCATTTAGTTTGTCAGCCACAGATTTGAGTTTGGTTATAAATAAATTGGTTTTATGGTTTGGTGATATGTTGGGTTTATAGTTTGGTTATATAGTTCAGATGCAAAATCCAACATTGCCATCCAACATTCTTGAACGAAGTCTTGAACGAAGACTTGCAGTCAATATATATTGCTTTGCTATCCCAGCATGCATCTGATTCGTCATAAAGTAATCAAAAAACAGACAAGACACTGCAAGAGCAGACAAAGCATTTATAGCAGACATGCTGTATAGACTCACACTATATCTGTAGTTTATTCACAGGCCTAAAAGAGAAGAAATAAGGCGTTATTCAGTGAAGTCTGGCTTGGGTTATTTCAAAGACAAATAGTACAATGTTAAGTTTTACTGCATGCCATTTATCTTGAGGGCCCGAATGCTTCCTTCTGCGTTTCCTCTTCCTGTTTTAGTGAAAATATGGATCAAGCCGCACAACTTCTCACATCTTACAGTTTTCTTTTGTGTTTCTTTGCGCATAATCGTTGTCGCTCTTCATTTATTTACAGTTTGGTCCGGAGTGGTCTGAAGATGTTTTGCCACGCGCTTAATTCGTCTGATCAATGATCAACATATTCTACAGAGATTTGCCGGGTGTACTTTACAGCGAGTGTCATTTGTTTCGCAGTTCAGCTCGGTGACATCTCAAACCCACGCCTGAGCCTTTTACTTGCCAACGAATCCTTTTCATTATTGCTGGATTAAATATTGATCACGGTTTTAAGTGTCTCTAACAGAGGCTTGTGTATAATATATTGCGAGCCCTGCCATAATGGAATGCATTACAGAAACGCAAAATTAGTTACTTCGTAACCAGATCACACTGCACTTTCACATGTGCTTCGGACGCACAATACATAACTTGATGGCCAATGCGGTGACAAAGAGAAACGAGCTGAATTGGGAAGTGACCTATAGAATAGATAACATACTCCTCCTGTACTCTTGTAGACGCCCATAGGGGCGGCGTTGAAAAATCACCTCCTACATCTCAATACAGAGCCAGCCGTGGACCAATTAGCACAAAGCTGTTTGAATTATACATCATTACTAATGTACAGAGCAAAACCCTGATCCGTTAGACCCGTGTTCCTCACAGCGTGCCTGTGAGACCAGCAGCCTACAGGTTTAATCTTGATTTATCCTTACGTTAAACTCCTTATGTCTGAATTGGTACTGATATTTTTCAAATGTAAATTAAGGAGTATTAGCCGGAGTATTCAAGTTTTCCTGAGGCCTATAAGTCATGCTCTGAGTGTGAACGTGTCGGCTGTGTACCGCAAGGACTGCGTGAGACGAGGACCCGGACGGACCTCAGATGTGCCAGGCGGTTATTGATGGTCAACACTCAGGATTGAATGTAATACTTTTAAAATCTCATCATTTATTCTCAGACACGTTCATCCACGAAGGTTTCATCTAGAAAATTAATCCCAAAGCCTTCCAGGTCGTAAATTTACCCCGGTCGCACACAAATAATATTTTACTTTTAAAAAGTCATCTCAGGTGTTGCCGGTTTTATTGGAGGAAGAGATTTTTATAGTGTATGATGTGTTATTTTTCAATGCTACGAAAACAAACTCTTCTGTAAAGCGGACGTCTTGTGTTTTAAAGTGTCTGTGTTGTCTCTTCTGGATTGGAAGTGACATGGAGTTGTGTCAAAAACAAAACTAAAAGTGTGCGTGATGTTTTACTGGAGTCTGGTTTATTGTGGGACTGTAAATCAAATATACGAAATTACACAAAATCTCAGAACACATTCCCTTAATCTCATGGGTTCATGGATGCCCACAATACGGCTACAAAACCAACCATGTTAAAAAAATCACATGGTAATATTATGGTACATGGTGCATTTAGTTTTACGATGTAAAAATGAATTTTAGCACGGCTGTGTTGCAAACACATAACTTTTTCAAATTTGTCTTTTGCGTGCAGATGTTTTACACCGCTTATCAGATTTTTATACCTAAAAAAAAATGAGCATAAGAAAGGACGAAATGCTTTCAATACGATCCATTATGTAGATGTGTTAAAAACATACATGTTCACTTGGAGTTTGTGGTTGTGTTTTTTTTCCGTTGATAAATGATCGATTGTCGTCTGACGTAAATCACCATTTCAAGTGTAAAACCGATAACAGTTTGATCTAACTTTGCACATTTCTACACTTGACTGTACTTTCAGTTCGGTATCTTTTTCTACTTGCCTTAATAGTTTCTTCATCTCCCGCTAAGCGGAGCTGGCTATATTCCCACTCTGTGCGTGGACACAGTCAAGAGGGATGTTCTGGAATTCTGCGCACCGTTCTGGCAGGAACAAAAATGTCTGTCATGCTTCAAATTCCCGTCATCATCAGCAAAGAGAGGTCGCGGAGGCCACGCGGCAAGCGACCTCTCTGTCCGAGCGCACGTGTTGAAGTCTGGCCCGTCTCATTCTTAATGAAAACGGCACGTTCCAACGGCCTCTGATCTTGTGTTTTAGCCAAATAGAACTCAACACTTGACTGACAGCTCTGATCTAAAGCATTTAAGTGCAAGTTTTGATCTCTTTGCCTTTGATTAAAACTAATGAGCTCATTTAATTCAAAATGGGAATCTCTGATAAGAGAAATAAGGTTGATGTGATTGGATTAGAGAGGCAAATTAAACTCTTAGAGCTGAAGTTTGTGCTTATATAGTGTATTAAAAAGCTGTTGGCATATTCTTGTGTGTTAGATGATGAGAAAAATTTCATAGTAATTCATATTTAATCAGGAGAAATGAAATGACTAAATATAACATGGCTCTGCCTTTTCCCCGAAGTGATAAAGAACTAGTTAGATTTTAAATGACATTTAATTCATGTTCTCGGAAAGAAAGAGGGAAGGAGAAGAAGAGGCGAGAAAGAGAGAGAGAGAGAGAGAGAGAGAGGGAGAAGATAGAGAAACATACAGCGGTCGTAACACGCGAGTGTGCATGTGCGTGCGTTTCCTTAACTACTGGCACTTTTATGTCCTTTGGGTTTTTATTAAAACTGAATGATTTCAACTTTTTTCATTGAAATAACTCTTCCAATCCCTTTATCACTGATTTTGCTATTTTTTTTGAAAAGTGAAGTTAAATTTAAAAAATTGTAATTACGTCTTTTTAGAAACCATTTTAATCTTTAGTCTGTATAAATACACATGCATAAATGGAAAGCAGAAATGGCCAATTCTAACAAAACCTGTTGTTGAAGGGATAGCTCGCCCAAAAATCTCAATTCTGTCACCATTTACTCGCCCTCGAGTTGTTCTTAAACTGTATACATTTATTTGTTCTGTTGAACACAGAGAAAGATATTTGGAAGAATGTAAGCGATTTTCAGTTCGTCATTCACTACCATAATAGAAACAACATTGCACATTTTTTGTTCTCTTGAACACAAAATAAGATGTTTTAAAGAATTTAGGAAAGTAATCAGTTCTGGGTGACCTTTGACTACCCTTTTAATATTTCCTACTATGATAGTCAATGATGTCCCGGAACTAAAAATGACTAACATTCTACCAAATATCTTTATCTGTGTTCATCAGAACAAAATGCTCACTTCTTGAAATTCGTTTGCTATGTCTCCAAAAAAAGGATTAAAGGCCGAGATGTTAGCAATCACACATTAGTGTGTCATTAGTTTATTCACACATTGCAAAATAATGTGCTCAGTGCCCACGGTCTGTAGTCGGGCAATTCCGTGAAAATTTCAACCATACCACGAAAAACATTACGTTTTTCCCAGCGGTTTTTACTATGGTAACAGCACAGATTTAAAATATTGGTGTTTGAAATACTCATGTGAGATCTCTCTTCAGATTTCTAAAGCATTTCTCTAATTTTTACTGCATGATTTATATAGTCAGGTATGAGCCATTTTCAGGATTGTCACATCCATAACGCTTCATATTCTTCATAAATGGGCACATGAAAATGAACATAGTCATTATTTGATGTTCTATAAAGAGGAACCCCTTCTCCATTCATTGGGGATTATTGCTTCAGGATTATGCTTTTTATTTCACAGAAGTCCTACAAAGTTTATCGTCTCCCAAAAAACTTTTTTTTGTCACATTTTGAATGTTTATTTCCCTTTTTTTAAATATAATTTTTTTTTCGTAGACTGACATTTTTTATGTTAAGACTATCAAAAAGGTTCAGTAAAATATAAACAGATGGTTCGATATAATAGTAACATTCATTCTCTGAGCATTTTTATGTCACGTTCATAACACTGGAATTGCCGATTCCTTTTTTTAGACATAGCAAACGGATTTCAAGAAGTGAGCTTCTTGCTCTTGGATAGAATTGATTGACAACTTGAAATCGTGTTAAATGTGGTTGGAACTCACGCAAGATCCTCCTTTTGTCTTTTTTATCAGAACAAAGAAATTTATTCAGGTTTGGAACAACTTGAGGGTTAGCAAATGATGACAGAATTTCCATTTTTTAATGAACTATCCCTTTAAATGTAATTGTAAGTATATTGGCATTGTGTTTATATTTCGTTTTTTGCACCTTAAAGTCATTTTTTGAACTGCCCACATTTGACTGTAGTTCGATGAGCCGGATGATCTCTGTTTGCATCTGATTTTCATTCGATACGTCTGTTTGTGGCTCGCTCTTGATTCAAGGGTAAAGTTGACTACAGTACACCTTGTCAGATGCTTGTTTGTAACGTGTTGAATGTCAAGATGAATGTGGCATTCATTTAGCTCTAATCAAACGTGTTATGGCAAATTTGCACTCTTTAAAATTATATATTATAACTGGATTTTTATATTTTCTTGTGAGTGCTTGCTAGTTGTGAAGGCTTTAAAAGGGTCATATGACATGGGTAAAATGAATATTATGGTTTGTTTTAGATGTAATGCGATGTGTATAAACCTCTCTTTGCCCCGCCTCTCTGAAACGTGCAAAGTTTTAACAAAGCGAGGTGTGCTACGATTGGCCAGTTAACCAGTGCGTAGTGATTGGTCAAATAATGCAAGCGTGTGACTGAAATGTAACACTTCTTCCCATATTTGGAACATCAGGTTCCTCTTCAATTGTACTGACAGGTACACCACCTTACTTGTGAATGCATTTTGGCGGTCTTAGTCAAATCAGACCACCAACTGACGTAGAACAGGAGGCGTTTCAAGCAGGTCTGGGTGAGCATTCGCTTTTAGACAGAATGCATCTTTTGTTCCCACACTTTAATTTGTGCAATTTTACGTGTCTTATACATGCATGGGCAACACACCAAAGACACAGAAAAACACGTAATTGCGCCTTATGACCCCTTTAAGATACACTTTTCTTTGTTGGCTAATGCATTAAATGATGGAAGTGAATACAACCTTACTGTAAAGAGCACATGTTCTGAAATCTTTAGATTACTGTTTATTAAACATTAAGGTGTGATGAAATGAAACTATGAGGAAATCTATAATAATGCCGGCAAATAAAAGCTGTAGAGATCTGTTAGCAAAAATTTGTCATATTTTTTTCTTCATTTACTTAATTTGTTCTTCGTTTTCTCGTTTCTTAATTTACTCATTACTGAGGCAAATATGTCCAACTACAGCCCGGTGAGATATATTTCCCACGTAGAGTTTAAAGCAATTACCGTGTTTAGCCGAAGCTTGGTTTGATGCTATTAGTAAATACAATTAAAATATTGTCAGAGTTTCATTAGCATCTTCACTCTTATCAGGTTGTGCTGTTTCATTAACTGTCTACCTACTGAAGATAGAAACTCAATGAGAAGTTATTGCACTACGGCAGTTTGTTATCTTCTCCTCTGCGGGGTCTTCCTGTGAGTTGTGTATTTGTTTGGTGATGTAGACTGATAAAAATGTTGTTTGTGTGTTTGTTCTTGCAGTGGAGTCCAGCAGTCCCAGTCTTCTGTCTCCAGATAACACTCTGGAACGTTCCTTCTTCATCCGAATGAAGTCCACGCTAACCAAGAGAGGCATCCATATTAAGTCTTCTGGATACAAGGTGAGACCCGGTGATAACTGCATTTATAGTTTACACATTTGCTAGTTTTTATGTAAAGCGACAACACGTATGTTTTCTGTGATAACTGATCATTTTCTTTTAAGTTAATTTAGCTGAATATTGCGAAAATTCATATTGCGTTAGACAAAATGATCTATACATATATCTATATTTGCATTGTATGTAATGGATTTAATGTTCATAGTTGTTTTTGATGTACCTGTATGTTTTATTAAAGGGATAGTTCACCCGAAAATAAAAATTCCTTTACTCCCCCTCTTGTCATTTCGAGCTTAATTATCTTTCTGCCGCGGAACACAAAAGAAGATATTATGAAAAATGACGGTAACTGGACCCCATTTACTTGCATTGGTTTTGTGTCTACACAATAGAAGTGAATGAGGTCCAGTGTCGTTCGGTTACCAGCTTTCTTCAAAATATCTTCTTTTGTGTTCTAGGGAAGAAAGAAAATCATAAAAGTTCATTTTTGGATGAACTATCACTTTAAGTTAACCAACATGATATTAAAGTTTCATTTAGTCTGCTTATATTATTGTAGTCTTCCAAATGTGTACTCTTGGACAGCGTTGAGATTCACCTTCATGTAAACACGGCGAATGCCACTGATGTCTCGCCCCAACCTAAAATATCCATTTTGACATTTATTGTAAATCACATTGTTTATTGGAAAGTAGATCATTTGTTGTGGTTTTGTCTTTGAGCAAGAGACTGATACCCAAACCCCCCTCCTCCTTTGGTATCCATCTGGACGTAGATTTGATGCAAATAAGCGTGAAGTCGGGGAGCACACTAACCCATAGCATAAATATTCACACATGCACATTCGCATACATTACCGGCCAGACAAGGACACTTCTTATTGCATTTACTCCAAATTAAGTCAATATTTGTGTTGTTACATAATACACAAGTATGAATTTTGCATGCGGCATCAGGTGCGAGAAACGAAGCGCGCCACGCATCATGGCTGTTTATATCTCCTCTTCACTTTGGAGGTCATATCAAAGTGAATTCTTCTCCAGCTTAGACCCGTCTTTTCTTTTTTTTTTCGCCCGAGCGTCTCGGCTCAGTTAAAGCACTCATGTAAAAGCACTCTATCATTACTCGTGCCGTATCGCATTTCAAAAGCACTCCAGAGAATCCCTCGAAACAGATGAATCTTATTTCTTATATATACCTATTCTATATTCACCGATGCGGTGACGGGCGGGAGGGAGGGGATGCATTGTGTGCTGAACCATGAATTATAAAAATTGATCCTTTTGTTATGTTGGCCCGTATTAAATTGAGATACGCTATGCGGCTGGCTCTCGCCGCGGCCGCCGTGAACCCTCGCCATGTCAGCTTGCATTTAGAAGCCTGAGCATATTTAATGTTTTGCCACTGCGTATGATGTTCTTGCCAAGAGCGTTCCTGCAGCAATTCACCGGCGAGTCTCTCTTTGTGGCAATTACTTCAAAAGTTGTATTTTCAGACTAACTTTTTGATGCCCTTCGCTTTGGGCTTACGAGAGCATCATTTCCATTTGGTGTGTTTTTAATACAGCTCACTGTTTATTTTATTGAATGGGAAAGCTGGGAGTGTGGATGGTGGAGGTGGCATGCGTGATTTGTCTGGCGTGGCACGCGTTTGCCAGTGCACGGGTTTGATATCGGGTCGTAATTGGACATCACCTTCTGACCGTGGCGCGCTGTGATGTCTCATTGAAACTTGGGAACAGCTGCACTGGTCGTCTTTGTGACGGCCGGTTCTCTTGTCTGATGCTGAGATAAGGCTCTCATCTAGCACCAGAAGCTCACAGTTCTCGTTCAGTGTTCATGCTACAAAGATTATTTAATAAAAATGCATATCCGTTTAAATACATATGAGGTCTGTTTCATAAGCAATAAGTCTGCTTACTTTTTAGGTAGCATCCTAATATTGACGCACATCTAATGAAGCATTTTTATTTTAAGCGAAAGCAATGGTTTGAAATAAAAGTATCATCGTATCATAGTATTTAGAGTGTGTGGGCAGCACACTCGGCGTCTGACGAGATCTATATTTCATTTGACAAAGTATACTTTTCCACCAAAGTAAAAGTGTGCATGGCAAACAGGGATTTCCAGCTGCTATCGGATGTGACAGACGTCATTGAAGTTTAGCGTAATCTATAACTGCGCCCTGATTTGAGAAATCCTTTGAAATGTGTGAAAGTTAAAACAAAATCTCTCAACTCCAGACCTGCAGCTCAGAGTCGCTGTGTTTAGTGATGGAGGCAGTCGGTTAGTCCCTGCGTTTGGGGTTGCTTGTCCCTCAGTGCAAGCGCACAAAGCATCAAAGACCCCCGGCGGGCACTCTGTGACTTCAGGGGCCGAGACTGTCTATATGAATGATGCTAATAGCATCTCGCCAATCTCTGAGGTGAACCAATGAAAGGATCGTGTCAGAAGTTTAAAACACTACAAAAACAATCCCCTCCAGGTCTCCCTGGGTGATTAAAATGGATGGCTCTGAAAAAGAACATGGTTGCCGATCTAGTCAATGCGTCCTCTGGGCACAATGGGCTACAAAGACTTTAAAGCATGACGAACTTTAAAGCCGGAAAAAGTAATTAGTTGCCACGCCACAGTTCTTTTTGTGTTTCTTAATATTTTTATAAACATATTCAACTAGTAGAAAACCAAAGAGTCTTGGTTGGGATATCGATCTGTTCTGGGTGCAAGTAGATACTATATCTGATGTCGTTTTCTGTTCTTTCGAATATAAAGTTTTACCATTGACATCTGTCTGCTGTTTTTGCAGTTAACAATGTTTTGTTTTTCTATCACTTTTATTTTCTTAGACATTGGTAAAATAGAAGACATTGAGTCGATTCTATTTCTCTTTTCAAGGTGATTCACATCACGGGCAGCTTGAGGATAAGAATGGCATTAACGCACAGTCGTTCGGTACCCAATCAGATCATGGGCATGGTTGTGGTCGCACACGCGCTCCCTCCGCCCACCATCAACGAGGTTCGGATCGACTGTCAGATGTTTGTTACGCGGGTCAACATGGATCTCAATATCATCTACTGTGAAAACAGGTAATTTACCCTTTACTTGATGTTCGGAATTATTTTAAGTCAACGTTATTGTTTATAGTTGATATATCTGCCCCAAATGAAAAGTAAAGTATTGCAAATGAATCTAAAAAAATCTGTCAATTTCCTAATTGAAATAAATTGAAAATATTGCATTGTTTTAGAAGCATCCATAGGTGAAACATCACCTCGGTTTTGTTTGCGTGGAGTTCATTATGAAACTGTTAGCGAAGAGCTCTCCTCAATCACGATCCCTTTTCTTTAACATCTATCGCTCGTTTGAAAAGCCGCCCAAGGAAAATGGCGGTTTTGTACCTACAAAACATCTGCGGATCCGCCGGTGCCCCATAAAATGAGAACATCTTAATTTGGCCGGGCCTGAAAGGAAATATTATATTAGTTTTATTAGTTTTATTTATATCTCCGGGATTGAAGTCATCCCAACGTCTGCTCAAATTTTTAGCACTCCGGTGCACTTAACATATTTATGAGAGAATGGAATGGAGCCAAGTCTGTAGTGGAGTTATCATCGCAGCCAAAGCCTGCTTTTAAATGGAGGTGGATAGAGATCGGTTGGGCATTTTCTTATAGCTTCTGTTCTCTGATCCGTGTAGAGAAGGACTTAACGGAGGCCGGAGTCAAAAATTGTCTCAGAATGCACCTTAATAGTATTTACCCGGTTGAATGGCATTTTGTACGGTTCGAACCACCTGTTTTTATCAAACGTTCAATAATTCTGCGATAATTGCTTTTTGGATTCAACAAGCAGTTGGTAAAGCTGCAGTAGGTCAGTAAATATTACATCTATGATGAATGCTGGCTGACAGCTTGCCATCGCAGATGGGAACGTTTTTAATGAATAAAGTCTGTTGCGGTTAGCTTACAGAATGCCTGTTTCCGCTAAGAAAGCAGAGCGTTTGTATCAGTAAGATTAGCTGAAGAAACCGGTCAGGTCTTCATTCTGTTTTATCTCACACTGTGATTGGCTGGAGATGTCAACCCATTTGTAGAATGTGACGAAAGCGCACAAACAAAAACACGTTATTTCTGAATGATTTAAACATTCCACTTACAATATAAGAATAATGTTTATATACCAGTAACGTCTAGTAATGCATAATGTTGATATAATGTTAATAACGTTTCTGCTAGAACTTTAAAAGAACGTTTCTAAAAAGTTACTCTGAGAACGTTCCCTGTTAGCTGGCATGTTGACGATGGATTCATTGGATCAGAACAGTACACAGACCCAGTTGGCTTCTTGTGATTTCCATGTGAAACGTATTTGTGAGATTTACATTTATTTTTGGGAGGGTAAAAAATGTGTTTGTCAGGTGATCGGAGGAGAGAGTTTGAAAATAAAAGTGATTTGGAAACAACTAGATTGAACATTAAGAGAGCAAACGCGGCCGAATCTGATTTCACATTAACCGAATCCTTTCCAGAATCAGCGACTACATGGACCTGACACCTGTCGACATCGTCGGGAAGAGATGTTATCACTTCATTCACGCAGAGGACGTGGAAGGCATCCGGCAAAGCCATTTAGACCGTGAGTACATCTGCTCCCGAATCTATCCAATCAATCTGTGCAGCCACCCAGCAGTGCCAAAAACTACAGGACGGTTGTTAAAGAGCAAGATTCAGTGTCCTTACATGCTTTTGTAAGACTCATTGATCACCGGTCAATGACACCGTAAGAGCGTGGTGCGTTACGTGCCAAAGCTAGTGTAATATGTTCCCAGCAGCCTTTCGGTGTAATGGGACAGCGCTGTGACAGGCGAGATTATCCATGCTAGCGCTTCGTCTCATAACAGACCATGACGAAGAACGCTTCCTTTTGCCAGACAGTATTCAAAACAAACCCTGAAGTCTCACAAGGAACTGAACACAAATGAAAATCTCTGTTTGACGGAGAAACACATTTAGCTTTTTGGTCAGAAATGAGAAAGCTGTCATTTATTCACCCTCACGTTTGAAAAATTGAACTTAAACCTTGAATTAGCTTTCAGAGGAACACAAAACTCTTTTCTATTTAATGAAAGTGCTGTAAATGAAGACTGTGACTGTTTCGTTAAAATTGGTATAGATGACTTTTTATTTTCTGTCACATGGCTGCTTTCCTTCTGAAATCTTGTTTCTCCATATTTAATATCTCCATAAATCATTATTGCTAGATACCCTTTATGTTTCTCACTGGTTTTTGCAAATATCTTCGTAAAAAGTCTTTAAAAAGTGCTTGTCAACTTTGACAACACAGTATTTAATCATTTAATCAGCGTTTTCTACATTTCCTGAAAAACAGCGAATTTGGACAACCAAGGTTTGGAAAGGACAGTGATGACATGATCATTTTGGTGGGCTGAAATATAATTCATTATTCTTGGGAAAGTTTCTCAGAAAAGTGGTGATGTCCAAGTCCTTTTTTCATTTTATTAGGAATGTAACGGTTCACTTAACTCACAATGAAATTCACGATACTGATTTCACGATACGATTCATTCATGGTTTCTTTTACTAAATGAGTTGAGACAAATTAGAAACAACTGCCCTTTAATTATTTCGCAAATGCTGCACATTTCTTTGTAAAAATAGAAATCTCTTTCATGTCAAACAATAAAACTAAACTGCAATTTAAACCTAATTCCAAATCAAACAAAAAATGAATAATCCAAAAGTCTCTTTAATATACACAAACAAACACTTTGTCTGTGCTTTTTTTGGATATTTTAGACTTAAGAAATATCACCATATCCACGTTTCCAAGCTCCTGCTGTTCAAAACGTGTATTGCGATTCATTTTACATCTCAACCGACTTGCATCGTCACATATTATGATGGATTTTCAACCGGCTCACAGTGAATCATTACATCCCTACATTTTGTTTCACTATCTTTTATTTTAAAATACATCAGTGTAATTCCTCTACGAATCTGTCAGATCAAGTACATGACATCAGCTCTCTAACTATAAATGATCCGGATGCAGTGGTTGAGATCTTGGTGGAGAGGAATATTATTTGCGCATATCGTGTTGACCGCTTTCGTGACACTTCTATGGTGCTTTTAAGAGCCAGACGGCCCCGGTCCTTATTCATTTTTATTTTAGCACCGTTATCTTTAAAAATCCACTTTTGTGTTCCACAGAGAATCGAAAGTCAAGGGCCGTTTTGAAACGACGTGGGTAAATGACCACAAAATTGTAATTTTTGGATGAATTATGAATGGCTTCTTTAAGTCAATCCTCTCGATGTGCAGGCACTACATTTCGAGGGCGTTTTTATGTCATGTAGTATTCATCTAGGCCGATCCGTTGGAGAGTGCTTTGAAGGTTCCTCAACCTTTCGTGCGCTCTGCTTTCATCCCGCTCGGCAGGAGGGCCGCTGACCGTCTGGAGGAGCGTTCGCGCTTTTTGAATATCCTAAATCATCTGTTAAGTGTGTTTTGGCAGCCCACCTCTGGCCCCCCCCACCCCTCTGCCATGATGGCAGAAATTCAAAGCGTTATTGAGAGCGGTGTAGCGTTTTATACAGTAAATATGTGCGCGGCTCTGCGGCAGGCAGGTTGCCATTATTTAAGTAGCGAGGGTCGAGGCGCAAGAAGAAGAGGCAGGGGATAAATCCGGCGTTTTATTATGTTTTTGCCGAGGAGGGCGGGTGTCCTTGGGGCTGGCGAGGGAATTTGGAGCTGTCTGATTAGATATTGGGAGTTCAACTGAATTAGAGCGCAATTACCACTGTATTGCACTGTCCCCGTGCCTTAAAAAGCCACCAGATTGGGTCCATTAGACCTTGATTTGAAACCCAGCGGAGGCAGAAGAGAGAAGAGCCGAGATGTCGATTAATGCCGTGGAGAGAGAAACCAGATAGATGGATGGATGGATGGATGGAAATAGATAGAAAGATGGAAATGGATGGATGGATAGATGGATGGATGGATGGATGGATGGATAGATGGAACGATGGAAAGATGGAAAGAAGGAAAGATTGAAAGATGAAAATGGATGGATGGATGGAATGGATAGATGGAAATAGATAGATGGATGGAAATGGATGCATCAATGGATGGATGGATGGAAATAGATAGATAGATAGATAGATAGATAGATAGATAGATAGATAGATAGATAGATAGATAGATAGATAGATAGATAGATGGATGGATGGATGGATGGATGGATGGATGGATGGATGGATGGATGGATGGATGGAATGGATAGATGGAAATAGATAGATGGATGGAAATAGATGCATCAATGGATGGATGGATGGAAATAGATAGATAGATAGATAGATAGATAGATAGATAGATAGATAGATAGATAGATAGATAGATAGATAGATAGATAGATAGATAGATAGATGGATGGATGGATGGATGGATGGATGGATGGATGGATGGATGGAAATAGATAGATGGATGGAAATAGATGCATCAATGGATGGATGGATGGATGGATGGATGGATGGATGGATGGATGGATGGAAATAGATAGATAGATAGATAGATAGATAGATAGATAGATAGATAGATAGATAGATA
This sequence comes from Triplophysa dalaica, assembly GCF_015846415.1. Classification (NCBI taxonomy): domain Eukaryota; kingdom Metazoa; phylum Chordata; class Actinopteri; order Cypriniformes; family Nemacheilidae; genus Triplophysa; species Triplophysa dalaica. Next base: position 1,408,415 of record NC_079556.1, read on the forward strand.
GATAGATAGATAGATAGATAGATGGATGGATGGATGGATGGATGGATGGATGGATGGATGGATGGATGGATGGATGGATGGAATGGATAGATGGAAATAGATAGATGGATGGAAATAGATGCATCAATGGATGGATGGATGGATGGATGGAAATAGATAGATAGATAGATAGATAGATAGATAGATAGATAGATAGATGGATGGATGGATGGATGGATGGATGGATGGATGGATGGATGGATGGATGGATGGATGGATGGATGGATGGATGGATGGATGGATGGATGGATGGATGGATATGGAATGGATAGATGGAAGGAAATAGATGCATCAATGGATGGATGGATGGATGGATGGATGGATGGATGGAAATAGATAGATAGATAGATAGATAGATAGATAGATAGATGGATGGATGGATGGATGGATGGATGGATGGATGGATGGATGGATGGAAAGATGGATGGAAAGATGGATGAAAAGATGGATGGAAAGAGATAGAAAGATGGAAATGGATGGATGGAAATGGATGGATGGATGGAAATAGATGGATCAATAGATGGATGGATGAAAATAGATAGAAAGATGGAAATGGATGGATGGAAATAGATAGACAGACAGACAGACAGACAGATGGACGGACAGATAGATAGATGGCGCTCATGAAGAATCCGAGAGCAGGTGCTTTATACAAGCAGAAATACATCTTGACAGGTCTGACCTCACCTGTGTCAGCTACAGAACAGGACCGACACGCTTAAATTAATAAAAGGCAGGACTGAGTATAATACTCACTGCATAAATGCTCTGAGGGTATGTGTGTGTGTGTGTGTGTGTGTGTGTGTGTGTGTGTGTGTTTTTACGAGCAGAGAGTGAGAGAGAGAGAGAGAGCGCGAGGTGGAAAACGATGGCTCACAGAAGTGTGCTGAAACCCCAGGAGAATGAAGCTCTGTGCCTGAAGGCAGAGTACAAGAGCCGGTCTCTGAAGACTAGTTCAAACTGACTTTAATGAAAAACTCCCTTCACTCTTTACTGGGCTTGAAGATAGACTCCACAGCTGCAGAAAAATACACCTGCTCTACACCCGTCGCGTCGTGTAGCGTCGACAATGCCCCTTCCAGAACGCATTCAGAGCAAATACAAACTGGATCTTTCTTTTAGGCAGTTTCCATGGATACGCTGTATTTACGTCAGCAGTGATTTATTTGGATTTGTTGTTGTTTTTTATGTTTTTAATGAGACAGGACAGTTGAGACGGTTTCAGCGGCAACAACGTAAACAAACGTTATGTGTCCCAAACGTAACTTCCAGTACGCCTCTGTAAAGAATCTATAACTGTTGAGTAGTTTTAATTAAATTTGATCAAATTAATTTACAATAAAATATTAATGTAAATTAATATAAAGATAAAATAAACTGTTATATTATATCCAAGCACAGAGCACAAGTTAACATCCGGCTAACGTGTGGATCCGATGAAAGCATCTATAGACATTTCAGCACTTTTTTTATGAAGTCTATTATTTTATTTAATAAATCTCACATATATAATTGACCTTTAAAGATATTTGTTTAACTTCTCAAATCGTCTTGTTTAACAATGTTGTAGTGAAACAGGAAGTTCGTCTGGACCAGCCTTAAACCAGCGTTGTTTACATCATCCGTACTGGTCACCAAACATTTTCTGGTCCCGAAGTTCTTCCTGTTTCATTTTTTTATTGATTGGTTTCCTTTTTTATTTCCCATCTATACGTAGTTTTGATTCCGTTTGAAATCTTCTTTTGGTTTTATGTGTTGTTGCGTTTGAGGGAAACAGGATGTGCTTCCGGACGGATGGGAACCGCCAACCAGTTCATAAGTGGATTTTTTTATATTGTAGCTGAAGAAACCATGCATCTCTCTACAGTACATATGGCTAATAGCACCTCATACAATTTCTTTAAATGGCCAACGCATTTATTTTCCCTGTTGGTGATGCGTCACATTTAAATCCGCATAACACAACATAAATGCCTCCCATTCACTTCCCCTGCCAGACTTTGCCCGGTTGCCGCAGATCTGCATGTCTGCTCTCTCATTCATAAAAGGCTTGTCTTTACAATAATACCCCAGTGGACTGCAAGGACTTTTCCATAAAGCAATTTCACGGGTGTAAATTACTTACTTTTATATGACAGTGACACTCTCTACCCCTCCTGCTAGAAGTGAGGCCACGCTGGGTAAAGGGTATCTGAAAGGTAGCTGCTATTATGGAAGGGATCCAAGTGATTTAACAGAACTGAAGGACAGGGGCCCTGGCAAAGAAAGAGAGAGAGAGAGATCGAATGGGAGGACGGAATTAGAGAGAGAAAGAGAGAGAGAGAGAGAGAGAGAGAGAGAGAGAGAGAGATACCGTCCTGCAGGCTTGCCCGAGGCTCCAGGAGAAGGCAGAGAGATTAAAGAGGCCGTATTCCTTTTAAAGCCTCCAAAAGCAGCCAACGACTCCTGCGCTGAAAATAAAGAGAGGGATAGTGAAGAGAGAGAGAGAGAGAGAGAGAGAGGAGGGGAGAAGGGGGCTGGCTTCATTACCACTAAATCAATAACTCAAGCAGGCCCTGATTGATTTAATGGCAGTGTAACTGAAAGGGGGTTAAAAATAAGCTTTACCTGTACGGACGCGGTGCCGGGCGGAGCCGACGGGGCCATCACATCAAATATAATGCAGATGAGATCAGCTCATCAGGTTTAAAGTCATGGGGAAGATACGTTCTGGAATTTGTAGAGAGTAATGAGGGCTTAAAGTGGACCCTTGGACCGCTGTGTTCATAGCGAGAGGTGAAAATTTGTGCGACAAGATCAGTCAAGTTATTGCAGAGACTTTTAAGGATGAAGTTTTAATCTATTGTGTGTCTGTGTCTTGTTTAGCATCTTTCTGTCGGTCCTCTCTTCATCTCTGTATTCAAGTCAGATTTTCAGACTATTTCAAAGAAAAAAGTGATTAAACACTTTCATCTCTTCATACCTCATTTAAATGATCAAAATTGGTGATTATTTATCATACGAGTTAATCTTTTATCATCAGCCAGGTTTGTCATTTCTGACGAAACGTTACGTGTGGTTCCGATCAGTGTAAACAAAACTCCACCGTCGGTTCAGTAGCGCAACTTTCTGGAGTTGGAAGGTGAGAGCAAGGGTGCGATAAACCACTCTCCGTTTTTAAGTTACGGGTTGGTTTTACATTTATTGGTACAGAAATCACGCAGTGAACTCAAGGCAATTATCAGCGCTGTTGGGAGGGTTTCTCAAACAATGCTATTAGTCTGTAATGATTTTAATTACTAGACTTATTCTTATATAAATCATTCTTCTCAATGGACTCTTTTCTTTTGTAGCTGTAATTAAACCCGCGAATTTGAATATAGTGCCTTGCTTGGATTCCGACTGTTTCTGTTTTGTGGAACAATGATTAATGCAAATTCAGATTATTTCAGATGGCCGTTTAGCGCTTAATTTAGCCAAAATGATGGCGACTGCCACAGTGTCTTCACACAGGTAGCCTCAGTCAAGGACGCAGTGACAGATATGTTGGCACACGGTCACAGCGCCCTCTGCTGGGATTTCTGAACAGGATTAATGTCAAGGAAAATAATGAATAGGTTTCAGACAAAGCAAATTATTGTTATCACTGCTGCTGTTGAATTGCTGTTATTTAATCTGATCGTATGTCATATTGCCACCAGGTCTTTGGAGTATAAAAAAACGTACTACTTTATTATATATGAAGGTGGCGTTATTCATGTTTATTTCCTTTTTCTGCCTTCTTTCCACAGTAATGAATAAGGGACAGTGTGTGACGAAGTACTATCGCTGGATTCAAAAGACCGGAGGTTATATCTGGATCCAGTCCAGCGCCACTATTGCAATCAATGCCAAGAATGGCAACGAGAAAAACATAATCTGGGTCAACTATGTTCTTAGGTATAACTCCTTTTATTTAAAATAAATGATGGTAGGACTTAACTTAAAGCCTTTAAGATATAATGCAGTCGTCGTGAAGAGTTATTAAATGGTGGGATGCTTTATAATGGTTCATAATGTGTGTCGTAATAGATTAAATGTTGTTGTAAAAAACTATAACCAAAATAAAAATGCGAAGTTTCAGAATGAATTGATAAGTGTTATAATGCATGAACTGTAGTAGACATTAAAAGGTGCATTACAATGCATAATAAATACATTAAAACTACTTCAATAATGCGTAATACATATATGCTTTAAGTAAAGTGTTACCAAAATGTACTTTCACATGTTTCATCCTACACTGTCAAAAGATGAAAAATCTCCCAAGTGAGAGAGTATTATAGTCTGTTCTGGTGTAAAATGTAGAAGGCCAAACAGAACGAGCGTCTCAAACTGCTTTGTGATTTCTGGCCTTCTTTTGGTGGGCTCAGAGATCATTAGAGACGCTCTGTGATTTGGGCCGCAGTGGATCAATCATGACGTCTATAGAAGTGTGCAGGATTTTTATTCACTGGCAAAGTGAATGACTTCTAACCTCGTGTTTTCTTTTGAATGTGCAGTAATCTGGAGTACAAAGATATACCCATAGATATCGCACAGCTGCCCAGCCTGCCGGAGAAAACATCGGAGTCTTCGGAAACATCTGATTCAGAATCAGAGTCCAAGGAGAACTCAGGTAGAGTACCAATCCTCTTCTTTTGTGTGATACAATTTTCCCCAAATCAGTGTTTCATTGTGGAAGGAACAGTTCCCCTTAATTTGAACATTCTGTCATCATTTACTCACCCTCAAATTGTTCCAAATCTGTATAAATGTCTTTGTTTTGATGAACACAGAGAAAGATATTTGGAAGAATGTGTGTAACCAAACAGCTCTTGGTTACCACTGACCACTCTGTAGTATAGGAAAATGTTCTTTATAAATGTCTTTGTCGTGTTGAACACAAAAGAAGATATTTTGAAGAATGTAGGAAAGCAAACAGTTCTGAGACACTTTTGACTACCGTTGTCATTTTTCCTTCTATGGTGGTCAATGGTGACCAAGAACTGTTGGGTCATAAGCTGCTTCCAAATATCTTTCTCTGTGTTCATCACAACAAAGCAATTTACACAGATTTGGAGCAACAGTTTGAGGAAATGATGACAGAATAATTTTTTGGGGTGAACTGTCCCTTTAAGTTTTTTTTGTAATTTTACAGTGTGATGGTTTTTCACTGTTTGAGACTCAGCCATGATATAATGGAAAGTTATGAAAAAACGCAACAAAGTTTTATATTATGCAAACGCACACGTATCACCTTCGGACTCTTGCTGTGCAAAATATCTTCATTCTGATAATTACCAGAAATTATGTAGGACAAGGAAATGTGGTGCTTTCGATATGTCCCCAAAACTGGTGTAAATAGTCAATTAAGACTCGGCAGCCAGTTGGAGATATTAATTATACATTCCAAAAGGAGATGAAGTGAGATTCCAGAGATGGTGGTGGCTGTGAAGTGAACAAGGCTGGGTGACAGACTGGGGATTGTGCCAACATATTGGCCCCTGGGCATCTCTGCACGCTGAGCCTTTTGCCAGCTTTCATCACAGAGGTTACAGACTGTGCCAGCTGCAGCTGGACCAAACCATGCTCTTCCCATGGCATCTTCTACCCCTGTCTTTATCTGTTTCTCTTTCTCACCCATTGCTGTCATGTTCTTCCTGAGGCTAGAATCACCAAATCCTTTACAACTTTCATTATTAAGAGTAAAAACACAGCAATTTTAGTCACATGTTCTGAACAAAATGTATACTGTTCATGACTAAAGAAACGACTTACTATAAGTTACCAAATATAAGTCACCATGGGCTAATACAAATTTCAAAGAGCAGTTACGTAATAGAATTGGTAAACCGTACTCCATCTGGAGTAAGTGTATAAATATTAAAAGAATACCTCAAGTGAACTCTTAAATGAACTTTAGTTGTTGTGCAAACTGAACTCTGCTATACAAATGCATCTAGAGACATGTCCTCTAAACTTTTCTTTCTCTCCCAAAAGACAATGAAAACTCCAAGTCAGGTGGGAAAGGAAACCCGTCTTCCGAGAACAGCGAGGACCCCGAGTCGGACAGTAAGAAACAGACGGGCGAGCCGCCAGAGCAGGAGATGAGACGACAGGAGGAAGGAGACAGTTCCAGCAATCCAGAAAGTCAAGACAGCGAAGACAGCCTGGAACCATCCGACTGTGAAACAGACCACAAGGAAGGACACTTGGGTCGACTGGGCGGCTTACACATAAAGGTGGAGCGCTACGGCGAGGTAGAAGAACTGCGGGACTCGCCCTCCTCTTCCTCTTCGGAGGAAGAAGAGGACGATGAGGACGAGATCGTAAAGGAATGCAACAGCGCAGGAGAGCTTAGCGGACCGGCAATGAGCCGACACCAAAAGAGAAAGAAGAGAAGGAAAAAGCAGAGGTGGGACAGAAGTCGGCAGCGGCTGCGTCTGTCGCCCTCGGCCACCGCCACTCCCAGCCCCAGCGGCATGGACCCCACCCTCGGAGACCAGCCTCCCCTTCTGCTCCCGCCCTCCCCGACCAGTGCCTCCGTGCTAAAGATCAAGACCGAGATGTCGGAGCCGATAAACTTTGACAACGACAGCAGCATCTGGAACTACCCGCCCAACCGAGAGATCTCCCGCAACGAATCCCCCTACAGCATGACGAAACCCCACGACACCTTCCCTTCCCCCCAGCCTGGCGGTCCGCACGTGTCCATTCCTGAGTCTGTCCTCACTCCACCTGGTGCCGAGAGCGGAGGAGGCAGCAGAAAGCCCAACTTCAACGGCAACGGTAGCAGCGGCAACAACGCCCCCACCGCTGTGTCCAGCGCAACCCCGGGCAGCCTGGCTCTTCCTTCCAGTTCCTCCACGGCTGACCCCCTCTCCCCACCACTGTCGGCCTCGCCGCGGGACAAGCAGCAGGGCACGCCCACCTCTTCCGGCTCCCTGCTCTACACCAGTGACCTTGAAGCCCTGCAGAGGTTACAAGCAGGTAACGTGGTGCTCCCATTGGTGCACAGAGTCACTGGCACGCTCGCCGCCACCAGCACGGCCTCCCCACGAGTCTACACCACTGGAACCATTCGATACGCCCCGGCAGACGTCAGCCTGGCAATGCAGGGCAACCTCTTGCCTAACCCCCACGCTGCTGTAAACTTTGTGGACGGGCCAGGTTTCGGCATAGACCCCAAGACACCCATGGAGATGCTATACCACCACGTGCACCGGCTCAACATGTCCACGCCCTTCGGTGGAGCGGTCAGCGGAGCCGGGCTGACGCAGATGCCCGCTGCTAACGTCTTCACCACGGCAGAAGGACTCTTCTCCACGCTTCCGTTCCCGGTCTACACCAACGGCATCCACAACACACAGACTCTGGAGCGCAAGGAGGATTGAAGCAAAACATCGAGACCATATTACTGTGTTCAACTGTGACTCTTGTGAGGCAAAGACTGTGTATTAAAGTTTGGGAAGTGAGATGTTCTAGCACTTTGAATTTTGAGCAATTGAGCTTGTCTAACCGAAATGAATGGTTCCTCTTCGTGTGTCTTTCTATCTTTCTATCTCCTCTAGTTCTTCTTTCTTCTTTCTCCTCGATGACAGTTTCTCAAAACAGACTATTGTTAAGAGTTCCTTCCGAGCCGCAGGGAGTTCATAGCACTGTAGCATAGCGTAAAGAAAAGAAGAAGAAGACTGAGAGGAAAAGAAACCGTTCATGTTTGAACATGTTTGTGACAAAAGGATGTGACCCTGTTTGATCAAGTTCGAGGGGTTTTAAATGGGGAGCGGTATTTTAGAAGAAATGTTTTTCTCTTGGTTTTTTATAGCTGCAAATCATGCATTTTAAAAAAGCAATTTTAGCCGGGTATCGACCTGTGAATAGAATGTTACTCCAAAATCCCAGGACATGGAACAGGTCGGCGTGAGATTTTTCCAGTTCCATCTTCTGTTTGCGGATCCATGGTGCTATCATTGAGTTACGCTCACTCAGCTGGCTGATGCAGGTCCTGTTCAGACGAACAGCGGCCTCGGAGCATGTCAAACCTCTAACAGACGCGTTGCGTTTGATCGTCGTGTTTTTAAATTATGTTCACACACACGGGGATGGTATTTTGACTCAATGTGATTGAGTCGTGGAACGGAAAAGGGTGATTATTATATTTTCGTCAAACTGAATTGTCTCTCAGTGCAACTGAGGCTAATTTTACATTGCAGACTTCGAGATGAATGTTAAACTCCAAAAGGCTTCGGTCAGAGCTATTCTTAATCGTTTCGATTTTCGATTTCCGTTGAATGTTTACACTCCCTCTTTAGCTTAAAAGCCTGGTGTCTTTGCCGAAATCAACCTCCCCATCCCTTACCCCTTAACTCTCTCTGAAAATCACATATCAAACAGAGATTGTAATGAGGACGTGCATTCTCAATCAAAAAAAATCCACATTCCTAGTTTTTACCCACTGTTGCCAAAAAATGTTACTCTCACAGTTTTGGTGTTAAAACACTGTGATTTGATGTGTAAAAAAGTAATAAAACGGACGAAAACTGTCGCCTCATCCTTTGGCAGCCGCCCATCGAGTCATCTATTACGCAGCGTGATAACTGTAAACTTGTACAATGTGTAAGTGTCATTGGCTGTCAGTCTCCATAGCAACTTAAGTGTGTGTTACTATATGCAGTATATACTGAGCTAATGTAGCTGTTTTGTCCTTTGTCCTCTCTGTGCTAGTCCGGGCTCGGACGGGGAAACGTGTTCTCCCTCTTGTGCCCCTGCAGTCTTAGTGAACCAGTGGAGGTTAGTGGATTTTGTGTGGTGGCCTTCCGATGTAGTGTCACCTTTTTTGCTGCTTACTTTTTGTATGTATTCCTTTTTTCTGTTTCTGCTATTGCTTTGCTGTGGTGTAGTCTGCGGGCCTCTCTCTCTTTTCTCAGAGATAAAAGACTCTAAACTAGCTCAAAGGTTTAAGGAGCCATTTTTTTGCCACTGAGGAATTCTGGGATTGCAGCTTCCAGCTCCAAAACGATGAGGAATGAAAAGCCGAAGTAGCATTTTACTAGACTGGAACCTTAAACGCCTCAGATGTGAAACATTCCCAGAGTCCCTTGTGCTTCTCTTGTGCATTGGGTGTATTTCATTGGTTTCCACCAAACCTGTTGACTTTAAGGACCCTGCAACTCACATACACATACACACGCGCAAACACACACACACACACACACACACACAAAAAAAAACGTTGATGGTAGTATTTCAGGACAATAAACAATTTTAAAGATTTCTAAAGAGATGAAAAAATATTTCGCACTATAAAATCTATTTTTATAGGTGTTTTGGAAATGCATGTTTACTAAGTTGATCGTTTGGTTTAATTGATTTCGTTGGGTCCAGCGGCTTTGTCGATGTTCAGTGTTTTTTAGTCTGTCCAGCAAAGGGAAGAGGAAGCCTTCGTCTTTTTACCTGAATCAGGCTCTCCAAGCTCCCCCGTGCCCCCCCCTCCCGACATCAGGAAACGTGTGTCTGTGGTTTCTGTGAAGATAATGTTGTCGCTCAAACCCAGGTCATGATATATTCGTATGTTTTTAAAAGCGGTTGCTCGGTTGCAGGAGAGAGCTAGCGTCGCTGCTGCAGGATCTTAGATTTTAGCATTTTGTACGTAGATCAGAAACGTCGTTGGGGACGGGGTTTGGGGGCAGCTCGAAAACAGACACAGTGGACCAGGAAATACACCCATATGTTACTAACAGAACAGCCGGGCGAGCTGTCTCAATGTATCTGTGTTGTGTCAAAATGATTGCTGGTGATTTAATCTTAAACTAATCTCAGCTGCTGTCAGATAAATAGTGTTTAAAATTACAATATGAGAAATCACTTCATTACCTGTGAAGACTCTGTGTCTGTGTTTTTAACTATTTCTTGTACAATTATACAGATTCTTTTATGAGGAACTTGGTGCCAAGTAGAAGAATATGGGAGAATGGGATTCTCTTAGTATCAGTGTTAACAGTGTTATAAATTCTAAGTACGAAAAACAAATTAAAATATTAAAAAGAGAAAACTATGGTACATTTTTATTTGGGATTTGGTTTCCTTGATTTCTTTTTCAGAAAAAGACAAAAAAACATAACTAACTGAAGCTAACTTTGAGTGCCTGGCTTATTGTTTTGAAAACACGTTTTGTTCGTTCATTTACCATGAATAATGCTGCAATTCAAAACAATGTACATACTTCATTTTACAACAGGGTTATTTTATACTTTTGTAGGTTTTCATCAGTTAAGCGACATGTCATACATGGTTGTCTTTCTGTAACACAGTTTTTTTACCATCTTACAGGTGCCATATTCATAATAAACTTTTCTTGGATTTGTTACTAGCTGGCATCATTTCTTTCACGTTCTGTTCATCATAACTGAATGGCGAGCATCAGCGATTATTCTTTGCTTTACTGCTTCTTTACGTTCCTTCTTTTCTCTCCTATGTTTCTTCCCCCCGGTTCTTGATTTTGGTCAATGTGTTGAATACTTTTCAGGTTTCAGGTAAGGGAGTATCAAGATATTCCCACGTAGCCCAGCTGTCTTTTGCTTCCACATGAATGGCAATCCAGTGCACTTACAATATAGTGCCCACATACCAGGGCATTGGCGTTTTTTAGCAGTGGCTGAGTGAATCTCCTTTTTGTTGGACAGATTCTCACGGGTATTTCTGATATGTTATTTCCACCTCACGATATCTTTACCAGGTTTTTCAATTAGCAGGACAATTTGATTCTGTGTCTTCTATTATATTGATCTCACTGTAACTTCCTACAGCAAAGCGAAATAAAAAGGGAAACTGCTTCCTTTTAATAGTGTTTTACTTCCGTATGTTTTTCAATCATATTATTTTATTATATATTTACATTTATGGATTTGGCAGACACTTTTATCCAATACCTATTTTACATAGGTATTTGCAATCCCCTGGGATCAAACCCACAACCTTTAACGCAATGCTCTTACCACTGAGCTACAGGAAAGCTATATATATATATATATATATATATATATATATATATATATATATGGTCTTCTAAAGGGAAATCTATCGCTCAGATGTTGCTACTATAAAACATGAGACTTAAACGAATATTATCGTAGATGTAATGCAATGTGTACACACGATTTAAGGTTAAAAAACATGTATGTTCCACATACCGTGCATGTTAATATCTCCTCTTTGCTCAGCCTCTCAGAAACGCACAGATTTTTAACAAAGCTCATGGCTCTGAAAAGCGAGGTGTGCTATGATTGGTCAAATTACCAGTGCGTAGTGATTGGTCAAATAATGCAAGCATGTGACAGAAATGTAACGTCTTTTACCATATTTGGAACATCAGGTTCCTCTTCAATTGTTCTGACAGGTACACCACCATACTTGCGTAAACATTTGGGCGGTCTTAGTCAAATCAGACCACCAACTGATGTAGATTTGTGGGGATGTGGCTACACGAGTTGTTTCAGACAGGTCTGGGAGAGCATTCACATTTAGGCAGAATGCATCTTTTGTCTTTTTGCAATTTTACGTGTTTAATACATGCATGGGCAACTAATAACACACCAAAAAACACAGAAAAACATGTGTTCGTGCCACATGACCCCTTTATAGGAGCTATCAGTTAAGACTCATTAAAGAATCAGAATTGAACTCTGATGAAGAGACGATACGTACCTGAATAAGCTTTATGGTTACATTTCCTATTTTTACAATAAAAAATCTAATATTCAATGCAAAATTTAGATCAGTGAGCAATAGTGTTATGTGACCATGTTCTCTGACTTATTTGCAATATGAAACGTGCAGAGGACTCATATGTTTCTGCCGCACCCATATTTATCAATTATTTAATTGCTTTAAAGCACTATAATTGTTTTATAACTGCTTCTTGCGGTTTAGACAAAAATCTAATTGAATCTCCATTTCAGTCTCATTGATCTAGTTAAGGGAAATCATTTGAGATATTAATGAACTATAATCTTCGTATGGGTTATGTATCAAAGAATTTTAGCATGCAGACAAAGATGCTCACTTGCTTAAAAGTGAACGCATACTTTTTTGTTCATTGCTTAGTAACGCCGTTCCTTTCCCCTTTCACCTTTTTCTCTCTGTCCTGTTGTTCATCCTTCTCCTCTGACTTCAGGCATTGAGGGGGAAGGTCATCGTTGAAGCCCACTGAAGAAATCCAACCAACTTTAAATATTTTACGCAATTTTAAATGAAGCCCATGAATGATAGATCACAGGCGAGAGAGAAAGTGAGGAGGTGGTGCTGAAAAAGCCCAAACCTGAATCCTCCCTAATGATTAAGAGCTGTCCATCTCCTCTATACAGTCCTTATTGGAAATCAAGAGTGTGTTTATATAGCAAAGAGACTCTCATTAGAGCGGCTACAGGTATATAGAGCTATAGTGCCTACAGGAAAATGAAATTACTGTCTCTCATCTACAAAAGCCTGCGCGTATGATGTTGTAACCAATTTAACAGTTCTTTTTCATCAGAGGCAGGCATGTTTTTTAATATGAGACAGTTTTATGAAATGGGCTCGAAAGGAAGACAGACAGATTAGAGTTATACAATATATACAGTACCTATAAGGTTCCTTATACATTTATAGATTGGGTCAGAATATTATAATAATAATATAATATAATTTCCCTCTTATTAATAGCATGTTTTGGTTTATGTTATGGGTTATGTATTCATAATATTAATGTGTTTTATGAGGATACATGTGGCGCATCACGAACGGGAAATCTGCAGTGTGGCAAGAGTGACATCTAGTGGTTAGTTTATAAACTACAGCTCGCACGGTTTCTGCTTTTCTTGCGCACATTTCTCATACAGTGTTTCTGTCCTTTTCATCTTCATTTCAACAGGGATGTAATGTCGACGTGTGGCAATATCTCCCTATTGTGAACAGCAGGAGCTCTTCTATGAAGACCACAACACATAATAATCACAATAATACATAATCTTCACTTGTGTTTTGCGTTTACAACCCCAAACCTTTAATTGTGTGCCATATGTTTTCAAAATGTCAAAATTATTTTTTTACTTGCCAAAACTAGCCTCACTGTTTGTGTTGTATGTATTAATACCTGACGCAGTGTTGACCACCGTTACGCATTTGGCGTAATACACGCTTTCATTCTGACAAGCAAATGTCACGACAAATTTTATGACGATAATTATATATGATTGTCTTTCTGGGATACATTGTTCTTATTAAGCTTCACTTCTTGTCCGTTTAAGTTTGAAACTGCAGTGATCTCTGTTTTGTATCGATCAAATTTAGTGCGCTTTTATGAATACTATTACGGTAGTATCATGTAAATGAACGAGTGTGCTGCGTTAATAGCTGCATTTACCGTAATACCGTCAAGAGCAGATGAGCTGCGCTTTCAAGGACCTGCGATTGATGAGTTTCCACAAGTTTCACCTAAATTGTGAGTAATGGATGATTAAGTCTTTTACAAATCTCTTGCTTTTTTGAGGCAAATTATGAACATGGGCGCGATCACGTGATTTTGAATGAGATTTATCACGCGTAACGTTAATGCTCGGATGTGTATGTAGTTGCTGTAGAATTATCTGTAGAAATATTCAATATATTGAGACTGCAACAACAACCTCAGCAGCAATTTTCTTCAAATTCTTTAAACTTAGCTTTAAACTTCGTCCATTAATCTGAACTCGACCAAAACAATAAAACAGCGACACCCAGCGGTACGATTTCGCCAAAGGAAATACTTTATTACTGAAACAATACAGTATAAACAATTCAGGACTCTCTTGTGTTAAATTTGGCCATCTGAAGAACTGTAGAACGTCTTCATTGGTGTACAGTACATGAACCGAGATTTTCCCAAACGACTTGTGTTGCATTACCACTGTAAGTTTCATGAAACAAATAACATTTCTCAACAACATTCATTCAGTTGTGTGTTTGCTCAGCATTGCTGACCCGCATGCAAGCTGATCAAATTCTCTAAACCCACACTAGGACTTAAAAAAAAGTAAAAGGGAACATAACATAACATAACATAACTTTTCAAGTGCTTTAGGGAACATAACTGTATATCTGTAATGCTTTACCAACACTCTTTCATAAACATGTTGCACGCTACATCAAACAATAATGCATATAAAGTAATGATAAATTCACATAAAATATGTGCCAGTGACCACAATGCAAAAACACAAAAATATAAAAACTACAACAACCACAAAATGGACGATCAAAGAAATTAAAATATGTATAATGCTTGTCGATACATATTCTGAACAAAAAATAACTAGAATATATTTTTTTAAAGCGCTAGTATATTCGTTTTTATTTAAAAAGTGTATCTTTTGCAATATGTATATATTTTTTAAGAAAAACTTCACAATAAACATCTAATAGTTGATTAACTATATGTATTAAAATTTAACATTGTTTACAAAATTTTCTTTACATTAGCAGCGTGCTACTAAAAGGACTCTTCTCTGATTGTAAGGACTGTATTCAAAAGCAAGTAAATCACAGGTTGTGAGGAGTACCTTTAGTGCAAAAACCATCAGAAAAATAAGCAAAATAATAAAAGAAAACAAACAAATCCTCTTGGAGGAAACAGACTAGTGTGTCTCTATGTTAAGATGACGATCTTTCCTGTGTGGAGGCTGAAATATTAAAATAAAACATTAGATCATGTGAATTAGATTAAAATCACAGACGTGCATTTAAAACGACATTTGAACCGAACCAACCTGTCAGGTCTCTGAATTTCCTTTTAGCTTCAGCTCTTTCCTCTGAATCAAAGTACCACACTGTGATCGCATACCTGTAACACCAAACACTTTTTTTAGCCTGATGTTGAAACACCTCAACGCTCAGTTCTTCAACACGAAAGTTAATACATGTGACTCACCTTGTAGCATATGATGGCTGAACCTCATGAGGGTTCCTTCGATCTGACCAGAAAAGCAGAAGTCGATCAAACAGAGGTTCAACGTCAGCCACGTAAGCCTTCCCTTCAGGAAATATCCTTAGTATTCCCCCGTGCTCCTTCAAAAACACAATCACATTTGATTAATTGATGTCATGCAACAAATATTTTGAAAATTCAAAGCGTAAACTAAAGTCTACCTTGGCGTTCCAGTTTTTGTTCAGATAGTAAATACAGGTAACACAGCGACCGTCTGCGTTGGGATTATCTACATGTTTCACATATCCTGCTCCGTTTCCTGGATAACAAGCCACCATCGCCTGAAACAGAAGAACGGTAAACTCAGCTTGATAGATCGATTTCATACTAACTCATGAGACACTCAGACAAGCGTTTATCTGGGAAAACAGACAAGAGATTAATGACCCATTTGTTATTTTATTTAACAGGATCATATCAAGTTTAAACTGTAACCCAGCCTTGCTACAAATGCTTGAAAGCAATGTTAAACGATGTCAGATGTGACTTCTAAAGACAGATTGTAAAATGTCTTTGTTAAGTTACAAAAGTAGTGCTCCTAGTTTATTTATTTTTTTAAGATGTATTTTTGCTTTATTTGTACATGAGAGAGGGAACAGGAAGCGAAGTTAGAGAGAGAGAGGGGCGTGGGTTCGGGAAAGGACCACAAGACAGGAATTGAACCCGGGTCGCCCGATGCGACACATGTCGGAGCACAGCCCACGAGGCTATCAGCTCCGACTACAGTAGTTTTTAACAGCTAACAGCCTCTGCTTATATGGTGCTTTAATTGATGGAAAAACTTACAATTTAATATTTGCCTGCTATATCTATTCAGTATCCCGGGGGGGGGGGTTGCACAGAGGGGTCTCCGATAGACAGTTTAAATCTCAAAAAGAAAAATCTCATAAAAAGGGAATTTACTATGTTTTCCATCTTGTAAATAAAAAAATTGTTACAAGAATCCGATTTCGGATTGATCTTATAAAAAGTTAAAACTAAAATGTTTAAACATACAAAATTAAACTACTACCACAGATCTGTGTAAAAATATTTTCATCTCGACCTAAAAATATTTTTGGTGGGGGTTTGGTACTTTGAAATGATTATAAAAAAAAAGGAAACTGTTCAAATGTAAAATATGTCAAATAAACAATAATAAAAAAGCACACATTCATCCAATATATTTTAATGATATTTAGTGCACGCACTATTATACTAGTTTAACTTTCCAAACAAATATCCTGTAGGTCAAGAAACATGTAAACCCCTCCTTCCCAACCCTCACATATACAAACACACAATGGGGGTCTAAGTCACCGGTGCCCATGTTTACATTTCTGCAGACATGTCTTTATCATAATCATGTTCCCACAATAAGAGCACACACGCAGGTTTGCGTCACGCTGCTGTTTAAACATGTAGCCAGCAGGAGGAAGTGTGTGTCTGTGTGTGTTTGTGTGCATGAGTGGATGAAAAGAGAACGCTTGGCCAGCAGCCAGCGCTGTAAGGGGTTTAATGACAGTGCTACGTGTTGAGCGTGAGTCTGCTGTGCCACACAGAGTTCAGCTGCAATGACCAAACGCAGCCTTAAACCAACAGTCCACAGCTGTGAATCAACACACTGAGCCAGTTACGCCCATGTGATTTTCTGGTCAATAAACTAGTTCAAGATAAGACATACATACATGAAATGCATTAAGGAATAATTTCTGCCCAGTTGCACAACAACAAATAGTTTCTATTTATCTGCCAAAAAAATGATTATTTTATTATGCTAAACGTATTATTATTAAGGTTTTTTATGATTGAGAATTTGTTTTTGTGTGGTAACCCAAAAAGAGAGTTTTATCTTTTCTGACGTGTTTTTGAAGTTCCAATTTATTTCTTAATGCATTTACATTATTTGTTTTTGACACGTTTGTCCGGTGAAACTATATAAACATATATACAGACATAAACAAAGAACATTTCTGTGTAAAACTCTAACATCCCGTTTCTTCACTGTGGGCCTCCAGTTAACCCACTGTACACTTGTGTGGCGAGCAGTCACGTACAGACTATCTGTCCATTCATCACCAGTAACAGTGAAACCAGTGTGTGCCAAAACACTCTTTAAAGCAGAGACAAAAACTAATGTGATAACCTCAGTTCAGCCTTAAAAACATGCAATATTATGTTGACTTAAGGTTAGGGAGATGTTTAGTGTTATATTTGTATTTTTGTATTGATAATATAATACATATTTTCAAAATACCAATTACATTCTGTGATTGTATGAAAACATCATGTTGAACAGATCAGTGGTTAATTCGCATTAAATGAAAACATTTGACTTGTGACTGTGAATGCAAACTTTTCATGTGTTTAGTCTTTTTATGTAATACAAGAACTATTAATAAATTAGTTTAAAGGTATTTAAGGCTGTAGAGAATAAAAGTTTGTGTTTAAATAATATGTGTCTGTATACTGTGCATTAGGAAATTTAGTATTTATAAAAACATAATGCATATATTTAACACTTTGTAAGTTCATAAGTTCATAAAAGTAAACAGGTTATATAAGGACATTGGCATTTTGGCGTGTTAAGACATATTTAATGGTGATTGTTAAAATCTAATTCGTTTAATAAACCTCATTAAAAAAGGATGACTTTTTGTGACAGCATGCCCCAATAGCAACACACACACACGTATATTTAAAGCTGACAATAACAGCCTATTTAAACATTTAAAGTAAAATGGCATGTATGGCGTATTTTTAAATCTGTTCGTTCTATATGGACATTTGCGTAATTGGACATATGACTCAAAACCTTTATATAGTTGCTTAAATATTGCGCTTGCGACTGTTCCCCCTGTGACAACATGCCCCTCATAATTCCCATATATGAATTAACTTCACTGCCATTTGAACTGCTGTGTTTGTGTTTCTGTTTATATGTAAATGAATGTTGGCAAGGAAATTTGTTTTGAAGTTGAACTGATGGCCAAAGAAATCATAAACATGTAAAAAGGCACACTATAAGTTTTAAAAGTCTTTAAAGTATGTTATATTAATGCTCACCTTTGATCTAGCACAAATACTTTTCCCCAGTCGACCGACGCATGAAGATATCAACTTATCAATGAGTGTCAATAAGAAATTGACTGCCTCTGTGCCTCTCTCGTTCCCGTTAACCCACGTTATTTTATCTCCTCTGATGTTCCTCCTGCAAACTCCGTTTCTTCGACCCGCGAGCTGTCCGTCATTGAGGAGCCCGCATTCGTGCATGCGCTTGACCTGACCCAATACCATTTGTCCCGCGATGTTCCCCAAAAAATGGTCGACGTAAAAGAAGCCCCTGTCCAGCAAAGCAGGCACCACCTGCTCCAAAGCAAGTTTCTCCACCTGATTGTCCAAAGCATGCTGAAGAAATGGCATTTTGTCTCGCGCGTGGTGCAATGGATAAGTTTTGAATCAAATGATTTGTAAAGGCACGAGCTCGTGTATTGAGACGCATGCACTGGACATCGGCTTTGGTGGGACTGAGGAAGGTTTTAAAAGAGCTCTGCGCGCTGATTCATGTGCGGAGCTCCGAGCACCTGAAGCGCATGTGGAACGTGCAGAATGTGTGTCGCGCTCCGGTGGGCGGATTCTTTCTTTCACATGAAAAACCCTTTCAACCCCGTTCGCTTTTCAACCATTGGACGCCAAATACACGTTTCCTATGAGACCAAACCGTATTTCCGATGGGGGGCGCACGTTGGCTCAAATAGAGCATTGGAAACAAACGGTTGTGATTGGTCCATCCCGGCCTTTGATGAGGAAAGAAACAAGTATCACATGACAATGCTGCGTACGTGCTCTCTCAGCAGCCGTCTGGCCAATAATTTACATCTGAATAGATATTGAATCGATAATAAGATAATTGTTAAGGCTCGTCTTTATACACACAATAATCGATTAGGCATTAGAACTAAACTGATTTAAAAAAAAGATTACGGTCTTAAATATAGTACGTGACCAATTAAATAGAAAGTCTTGGGGCGTAGACCCGCCCATTTTAGACGTTCAACACAAGTGCTACGTGACGTTCTACCCGTGAAATCTTTTTCTATGAGTTTAACCAAACTGTCCCGATTCACTGTAAAGCTCATATAGCCGAGCAAAAAACTGCCAGTGAACTTATTCATTTTTAACAATCTTATGAGAACATTCATTTAATAAATCTTGTGCATGCGCTACATTCAAAGCTAAACGCGATGAAGGTCTGATGTAAAATGATGCATCTTTGATGTTAATGTTGCATTTATTTCAGTTAACGTGTGGTTAGAATGCTTAAAATCATACAGCGTCACGAATGAACATGGGTGTTGTTATTGGGCATGTCCGCCCGACCGACCGCCATTGAGGAGACGACCACCCGCATGTACACGTAATCCAATCATGCGCACTTCTTTTTATTTCAACAAGTGCGTGAAAACGCCATCTCTCCGCAATTCATTCTTCTTAGGAATGCTTGTATCTTAACCAATAAAACCTGTTAAAAAATCTTCCACGAAAAATGGAAAGAATAAACTTTCATTTTTAATCAAGTTTACATTGCAAAATTATTCATTTCAGTCGTTGGAGTTATGTTAAGCACGCAGGCATATATTCTACATTTGGAGCACACTTTTATTTGTTATTTTCAAGCAACTCGTACCTTGTGTCGTCCTCTGATCTTGTATTTCTCCAGTTTGCCGTCCGCGCATGTGATGAGTTTGTCAATTCTGGTCAACAGATGGCCGATGTTTTGACAGCAGCTTTCCGATCCATCGACCCATGCTCTCAACTCAACTCAACTCAACTTTATTTATATAGCGCTTTTTACAATTTTCATTGTTACAAAGCAGCTGTACATGAGACACATTTAATACAAGTATGAATTCTAAAGCAGCCCCCCCGGCCAGGCAGATAGTGCAAAACAATATGCAAACGGTGGTGAGGAACCCAAAACTCCCATCGAGAAAAAAAACCTCAGGGGAACCCAGGCCCAACCAGGGGATTCCAGTTCCCCTCTGGCAAAAGCTGCTGCCTCTGCACAAGCTCATCAGTGCTTGCACAACAAGGCTTAATAAAAATATAAAAATTAAAGATTATCATTAACAATCTAATAGCATTTGAAATGTTGTAGAAAAAAACAAAGTTGTCGCGTCCTTTATCCAGCTCTATCCTCTTAGCACTTGTCAGGTCACCGCTTCCCATTCTCAGCTCTGCCATCAGGTCTGGGCATGAACTGCATCCTGCGGTAGCCTTGGAACAAAGAGACAAGACTGGCTGAGAGTAGAGTACTGTTCTGCACTCTTTGATGCAACAAGTACATCATTTGTTGTTGGATGTGTTCCTGGTTCCGGTTGATCTAAATAATGCAGCCTAAATCCTCTGAGGATTAATATTATGGAGGTGTAGTGTATGCAAGATTAAAAAGATGAGTCTTTAGTCTAGATTTAAACTGACAGAGTGTGTCTGCCTCCCGGACCGTGCAGGGAAGAATATTCCAAAGTTTAGGCGCTAGATAAGAAAAGGATCTACCACCTGCACTTGATTTTGAAATTCTAGGTATTACCAACTGACAGGACCCCTTAGAGCGTAATGTACGTGGAGGTCTGTAATACAATAGAAGTTCATTCAAATACTGCGGCGCTAGACCATGTAGGGCTTTATAGGTAATAAGCAAGATCTTAAAGTTAATGCGATGCTTTATAGATGCAATCTTATCCCCTCGAATAGCTTTGCTCTTCCCCAGTTTCTGGCTCACTACCTGTCCATCTTGCATGTTCCCACTCTGATGGATGCGTCTCACCTCCTGAAGCACGCGCTCTCCGATTTTGTCTCCAAGAAAATTATCAACGATACACAAACCGTACGAGTTCAAGCACGGGACGATGTATTGTAAGACTAGTTTGTTGGTGTTTAGTCGTTTGTGGTCTTTAGATTTTGGACGATTACTGCGGGGTTTTCTGAGCTCTTTGGGCACTTCCATCATGTTTGTATCATGGGTGTCATCTGGACACCTGTTCTGCATGCTCTGCTCCGCATGGTTTTGCGCTTTTCCTGGGGAATCGATTGTGGTGAAAGAAGTGTTTTCTTTAGGGAGATGATTTCCTTGATATTCTGCCATTGAACCCGGTATAGCAAGAGCGCAAACTTTGTGAAAGATGAGAGTGAAGCTGAGCTACGAGAACTGCAACACATGTGTCAAACCCTAAAATAGAGCACACACATAAGTCTGAACAGGAAAGAGGCAGACGATAATTATCAAATGTAAAAAGTTTTATCTTACAATATATATTTTTTAATTTGGAGTCGGTTATAATACAATTCTTTCTTCATACTGTGCTTTCGTCTCACATGGTCATCTCCGACCAGTATGTGGATGCTTAAAAGCGTTCTTAATAATAACAATAATAAAAGGGGCATGTCTAAAATGTTTGTGTCCAAAAATAGTTTGTTATGAATTTGATTTTGTCAGGGACTTAAGCAGAATCCTTAAGGTATATTCTTCATATATACTGTAAAAAAGTAAATTCAATTGTCTTAAGATGTCATTTAGACTTTCTATTTAAAATTGTAATTGCTGTATAACAGTTTAAGTAAAGAGTTAATGTCAACACAAGTTACCAGTGTTGGATGTAACTAGTTACTAAGTAATTAGTTACTGTAATTAAATTAGTTGTCCCTTGACAAAGTAAAGTAAGGGATTACTCTCATTTGTTCTGTTGATTAATTACAGTTACTTTTGATGTCATTAAACTAAATACTTTGTGTAATATTTGTGTGTGCAATTGACCAAAATTTGATCAAAATTCAGTCTTACTTTAAAATTCAGGCTTTAATGTAAAATTCTCATGTTTGTAATACTTCGGTCAGTTAATAAGAATACTTTATGTAGCGTAATATTATTTATTTGTACGAATTAAAAGAGAGTCATCATTATCATAAACTAATCAAGGTTGATATAAGCTATAGAAAGTAATTAGTTTTATATTTTGGAGAGAGTCATTTGTACAGTAATCTAATAACACTATTGAATATTTAATTAGTAACCAGTACTAATACCTTTTTAGAGTAGCTTGCCCAACACTGCAGGTTACCACAATTACATTTTTAAAGTTTATATGGCCAGTATCTTCATTCACTGCAAATCATTCTTTGTGTTTCCTTCATCAAATGTCAACTGTGTTTATAATCACATATGTATGTCTTTTTTTTTCTGCAGGATAATAACACAGTGGGGCAAATCTGTTCTGGTCTGGCTTTAACCGTCTGAAGTGGCTCAAATAAGAAAATGCATGTTGATCGGCTAAAAATAGCACGGAAATAATTAAGGAGATATCAGAGACGTGACATTTGTGCTGTCCCTAAAGACATCTGTTTGTAGGCTTTGGTTTCTGAGAAGAGGTTGCACAAAGTTCATTTATTGCACAATGCACTGATATGCTGTGATACACGTGTGATAAGACACATCGGAAGTAATTAAAAACTTTTAAACTATTTTGGTGTTCAAATATGCATGCATATTTTCTAATGCAGTCAGATACGCATGTGGTGGTTCGATTAGATGAAAAATGCATTATGATTTGCGTTCATCTATAAGAGGCCAAAGCGCTGTTAAAGGTCACATGGGTTGTGTTTGTACAACAGGTTCCTAGAAAGATGAACCATTCTCTTGCCTAACAGAGCTTATTGTACTTGCAGCTTTGGCATGACATTTCATTTGCTCTACATCAGATGTGCAAACTCCAGGCAGTACATCAGTGTGTACGTGTGAACAGACTCATCCCATAGTTTAAAGTGTAACCAGCTGCTATTTTCATTTTGCGTTCATGCCAGTGATATGAATCTGAGAGCTAGACTTGATATCATTGGTCGGTGTGCGGAGGCTGACCATAATGTTTTTGACTTAAAAAAATTGTTAAAAGCTCAATATTTACAGTTCAGCTTTGTAAAGAAAAAACATGCCCTTTACTCTCTAAGTACGTGACTGATATAGACTAACATTATTTTGACGGTATGCAGATCTATGTAGTCACCAAATATAACAATACAATATATAATATAATACAAAGGTAACCCATAGCAACATTTTGATATTTAACTCACAGATGAGATTTTTGGGTTTAAGAAACCTAGATATGTGGCAATAATATTAGAACCATTAGACTATATACAATGTTTAATAATTCAATGTGTATTTAATACAGAGTGTTAACCCTGTCATGTTTCTATATTTAACATTCAACACTCACTTACACATCATACAACTGTGCACCTGACCAACAACAGCATTTACTTAATTACAATAAAATTTTAACACAAAGATGAAATTGTTTAAAGATATTGTATAAACTTTTATCACATGCAACAGAACACCGTTAACTCTACCAAGCATGAACTAAATAAGCTTTACCAAATTAATATTAAATGATTTATCTTTTGAAACAGACTGTATTCTGTAGCACTACGTGTTGCATTACAAATACATCAAATTATAGGGGAATACAGAAGTCAATAAAAGAAAGTGTTTATTTAAATATGTTTCTTCTGATTTACTGTCACAAAGGCTGATTATGGTTTATGACCCGAGCGACCATCACAGTTCTGATCACTAACCAATAAGATCACACATCAGTTCAGATAATTATTTACTATACGACTCACACAGGTGGGATTATAAATAGTTTCCGGTGGTGACAAAAACGGTATCAATCATTCATTGTTCCAGTATGTCAAACCAATCATTTAGGTCTTAAACAAATAAGTATACAATTGAATATACACATTCCTATCAAAAAATATTTATCATCTGAATAAACTGCTGCCACAAAAGGAAAAGATTATTTAAACACAAAGTTGTTCCACATATAAAATATTTACATTTAAAGACGGGGCAATGTGTGCTGATGCAATTACAGACTTTGCACATATGTGAGGCTACAGAGCCACACGAATGATAAGACAATGAGACACGCATACGATTGGTTCATCGATGCGGTTCACCCTCATCATAAACCCATCCTTGTTCACACTGATCAGACGTCATCTGGTAAAAAGTTCTTGAGCGGTTCGTTTTTTTCCAGCCACCAGGAGCAACTCTTCTGGTGATAACTGGAGATGACGTCACTGGACCACTTCAAAATAGTGTAATATAGCCATTATGTGCTGGGGCATGAAGACATATCCAGTGTACACCGCCATAGCTGCCACTGTGATGAGAAGAGAATCTGATATACCTATTAAGGAAAGTGTGGACAGATTTACTTTCAAAATTTGACCGTTGCTCTGCTCCCATGGCATCATGGGATAGACAAGCGACCATCGATCCACACTCACGAATCTCAGCGGAAGTAGTAGACCATCCATGTATTTCTCGCCAACTGTTTCTGCATACTGAGGTTTCGGACATACTATTCATGACTCATACTTATTTTCGCTTACTACATAGTAGGGCTGTCGCGATAAAGCGACGATAAATATCACGTGATAGATGCACAGCTTTTAAGTGAAGTACGTGAAAATGCTGCTGCATCCGAAAGCGAGAGGGCGCTCTAGTGCGGAATCTCCAAATAGGCACTGCAGAAGAAGACCATAACACGTTCTAGAATCTAGTAATTGCCAATATACATCTTTTTATCCTCATCAGGTATTTCAATGATAATAAAGTATATTTATAATCATCATGTTTGACGGGTGTTACTTTTTCAAATGCACAATGTAAGCGACTCGCACTGCTTTTCGATCGAGCAGCATTTCCTACTGATCCCAGAACCGTACTTCACGGAGAAGCAACGCATTAAAAATATCGACACATTGCAAGCGAGTTTGATTTCAATAGGGTTTAGTGGTATCACGATAAATTATCGGACAGCCGAACTACATAGTACGGAAGTAGGCGATTTTGGACGCAGTCCCCTGTGTGAAATCTCTTTGTCTACCATTCCAACACAAAAACAGTACCAACTACTATTAGAGAAAAGTATAAGTAGGCGAACTGGAGCGCAGGGAATGGCGTCGCCTCGCTTTGTCGCTGGCGGTGTGAATGGACAATCAGGACGCGCATGTTTCTCACGTGACCACAGTAAACCTTTCACAACACATATTTTTCATTGTTTTAAAGCTCAGGCGGTGCAGGTTTACCTGTTAGATTATATCAAGTTCACGTGTTCTTAACACCTAAACCCAGGACAGACCTGAAAATCAAGTCAAGTTATGTAAATTAATGAAACGCTAAACAATACACATGACTCATTCAGTTCAAGAACTGTGAGGCATGACTTTCAACTTACGTCATTCACATAGAAGCCCAATAAATTAGCTTGAACAGTAAAACTTTCGCAAATAAACTGTTGCTGTGATCTATTTGCTGTGAGACATTACGTTAGATTATTACACTAACGTTGGACATTCGCCGGTAACTTACAGTAACGATACAGTTGACACTAGAAGTAAAGTTAAACTAGATTGTGTTCATAATAAATAGACAAACGAAATGTCCTCCTAAACCTAGTTTTGATAAACACGAGCAAGAAAACACATGAATAGTAACATAAGCCAATAACGTTACATTTAATGTCATAAAACTTAGCTAACGTAATACTTTCCTTGAGACAGCAAACCGTTCCAGTCTCGTCCTCACATTTTAATCACATTTTTTATCGATAAAGGATACTGAAGATCGTTCTCTCCCATGGCTCCAACATATACAGTGCCGTTACGAGCAGGTATTGGTAATAAAACCAAGATAGTTGTTTCCAGGCATCTCCTAACGCCATGTTTTCAGTGCTCGTGAGGATCACGCCGCTCCCTTCCGGTCGATGTCCCGAGGGCGCCGATTGGTGGATTGAGAGAATCAAAATAAAAGTCCAGACAAAAAACGACTACTGAACTCTTTAATATCTACATATTTATACAGATGAATGAGTTTATGTGGTAAAAATGTTTTAAAACATCTCTATAAAATAAAGATGACATTTATTCAGATGACACCAGAAATGTTGTAAGCACAACAAACATAAACTCGTAACGCCACTAAAATGGTCACGTTACTTCCGTTTAATTCAAATTATGTGCTCTTATCTGGTATAAAAATATTATTTAATAAAAGTGGAAAAACAACGGCAAAGGTAAGTAATATTCATGATCAAATGGATCAATTAAAAGTTTGTACAGCAACAGAATATAAATCTAAATAAAAAAGATCCAGTCACTTCTTTATCCACGTTGTATACTTTAGACCTTTCAAAATACATGGCTTGGGTTTACAATAGTCCAGTAAATGTCCTTAGCTGTAGCTTGCTAGGATGTTGAAGAAATGGTACACCTCATCTTTATCATACACAGCCACTTCAGTGGAGCATTCTGTACACTTGACGGAGTGATAGATTTCGTCTTCATCCATTCCTGCCAAGCGAGCATCAGTCAGGCCAGCATCCGTATCCATCTCTGACTCTGTAGCAGCGGGCTCCTGTTGAGCTCTCTTTCTGCGCCGATTTTGCTTTCTCTTATTAGCAGTTTGGTACCTCAACACTTCCTCTTTGTCGACAGCACAGTTCATCACAAACATTGCTCTGTACTGGGTCCGATATTTCTCATGCCTGTGGGTTGAAAGTACCATACATTATTTTCATATACATCTATGATTGTTTGATTGTGTGTGATTTTGCTTTAAGAAATTTTCCGGAACCGTACCTCTGACAGTCCAGACACAGGGTGGTCATACAGGCTGGACAGTTGAGAACAGCATCACTGCTTGGTAGAGCCGGGGCCTTGTTTTTCCTGTTTGCCGACTGAGGTGTCTTCCTCTGATTTCTGTACCTTTACAATTAATGCAAATATTTAATGACTTAATTTTCTGTTTGCTCCTCACACAAAGCTATCATATGGCTTTGGAAACTTGAAATACCGCACACAAATTACTTCTTAATTTTCATAATTGAATTTCTATGCTGATTTATGTTTGAATGGAAAAGTGTGGTGTGAAGATGCATCAACTATTTCGTTTTTCGTTACATGCTAAAAGTGGATAAGGTTTGAAACGTGAATAAGTAAGAGTGGACAGAATTTTAATTTTAGGTGACCTATCCTTTTAATACTTATGAAAGCCTGCACACACAAAAAAACTCACTCCTTTCTCCTAGCATCCACCCACGCCTGATCACGATCATCCTCCTCTGGGTCATAAAAAAGCTCATCATTGGTAAGTACACCACGCTTATTCCTCCTGTGACTCCGAGAGCTCCCTTATACACACCAAAACACACATATCAACAAACGTCATCTGAAATCATAAGCAACAATACAGTCTCAGCAAATAATGACAATTACCAGCGGTCTCGTTCTGCTCATCATCAGAGTCAAAATAAATGCTGTCATACTCTTGAGTCTGACGTATGTTTTCTGTGGACGTGCCGCCAGTGGCCCCAGAGCCTTGACCTATGAGTCAAACATGAAGTTTGCCATTTAATGTATGTGACATTCATAAGCGAGCCTTGATGTTAAATAGAGAGTGAACGAAACCTTGAGTTGAGGAAGCGCTCCAGCTGTTCTCCATTTTCTTCATGGTGCTGCTCAGCTCTGCCTCCATCTCTTTCTCAAACTCATCTCCACTGGACGACTCGCTCTCCCCGGTGAGATACTCTCTGATGAGTTTCCTCTTCTGATCTGGAGTACCATTGAGAAGAATATCCAGCTCATCATCAGAACTGAGGAACAAGACAAGGAAACATGTGAATTACTCAGTTATCATACAACAGCTTAATTCTATTCACATTATCAGTTATTTATTTGGAGCTCTTCACAATGTGCATTGTGCACAGAAACGTGTAAAAAATGATGTACAAAAGTAATGATGATTTACATTACAAGAGAAAGCCTATAAAGATATTTCATACTCCTGCTAAACACAGTTTACATTTACCTTTTACATTAAATAAACACTCAAATGCATGTTAATACTCTATGGTGTATTAACAGTTTGTTTACATGTGCACGTGAGAAGGAGTTGGTCATATCGTTTGGTCAAGTTAAACACGTCCGTTGTTTACCTGCTTAATGCTCCTTCCTCGTCACTCGGCTCCTCAATCTCATATGAATCATAATCCTCCTTTCGGTTCATTTTTAAGTTTCTTAAGCAGAACACAATCGAAATCGTGCGTATTTTTAATTTCCAAAAGCACAGCCGGAAACCAGACGTCGAAATATTTCCGGGTGACTGTGACCGCATCAAGAAGCTTTCAAAATAAAAGTCAATTACGAACTAAATGACATTTCTTTTGTTAATGTTTTATCATCCAGCTATGACCGTAAATATCATAATTAAATCATGAGCTGTTCTCCGTGGTATACAGCGGAATAAATTCTTCTAACCATACAATGGTGTTGTTTAAACCGTTCTTATAATGTATATTGTGAAAAAGATTCGGGTCATTTAAATATAAACAAAGATTAAAAGTTTCTCCAAGTAAACAGCATTATTTATTTTTATAGTCATTTATCATTGTTATTACCAGTTTATGTCATCATTCCTCCATCTGAGTAAATGGAAGCTTTGGTCACATATTGTGGAAAAAAACATTCGTATACAGTGCACTTAAAAAAAAGTCTGGAGAAAAAAATGCATCCATGTATAATTTCTACAATATCATATTAATGTTCATTTTAAGGCAAACATACTGAAGCATTATTAGGAATGCAAAATAGGAATAAACAAATAAACCAAAAACTGCTTGGCAGAAAATTAGTCTGAACACCGGTAACTAAGTGATAAAAACTAACACAAACATATACAAGGCTTTGTGTGACCATACAGTTTAATTGTAATAACAATCAGCTCAACTTGAACAAGATATCTGAGCAGCATCCACTTATAGATCACCAAAACAAACTTTGATTACAACCAAACAAGCAAAATAAACAAAAACGAAACAAAGGGACAGAAAAACAACATTGTAATGATGTAGCGAATCCCATGAAAAACAATTAACAATTAAAAGTTTAAAGTCTGTGATTAAATGAAGTTGTATATCTTGTGCTGTGTGGATCGGGTGATCTTCCACAGTGGACTGCCTCACTTTAAGGGGGGTTGTGGAGGGAGTATGGTGTCTCTGGTAGTGGTAAGTACAGGCGTCTCTTTAGACAAACTGACCCCAGGTATGTTCTCTCCTCCATCCTCCGAATGAAGACGAGACCAAAGCAGGGAATGCCCCATTCTGAAAACCCTGGTTCAAGAGTCTAAGTGTCTCCTTTCAGAACCCCCAAACAGCTCTGCAGCAATTGTAGATTTCCCTGAATAGAGAGAGAGAGAGAGAGAGAGAGAGAGAGAGCATGGCCAAAACAGATGTTGTGAAAATCCTGAATAAACAATCTGGGGATATGACATCATTGAAATGTGTGGCCAACAGAGTCAATGGAAACTGTTACCTTGGCATGTTTAAGTTCCAGCTCAGCCAGTTCCACCAAGTTCTTTCTAAACGCTGCTACTCGTCTCGTCTTGAAATCTATCAGTTCTATGTTGAAAAATATGCAGCATTTTTAACATTTATGTGTTTGGCAGATGCTTTTATTCAAAACGACTTACAATGTACTAAAGTAAAAGGGAAAAACATTTAGTGAAAATAAGTCAAATGTAGTATTAAGTTTTTATTTTGATGCAAAGTAACCTTCTGCAGACATTTAACAGGTGGGGTTTCAAAGAGAAAGACTAAAATAATAAAAAAGATTTATTCTTAAGGAATTTATTTAATAAATTCATTGATTAATTAACAAAAATAATAATAATTTATTAAAACATGAATTATCGAAGTCAAGTCAACTTTATTTATAAAGCGCTTTTTACAATTTTCATTGTTACAAAGCAGCTGTACATGAAACATTTATTATATTATATTATACTTATTATAAAATTTTATTTTACTTCCTTATAAACTGTATTGATAAGGCTTTGTTTGGATGGTGAAATGTCTCCATTTTAAAGGCAGTTGGAGGGGACGAGCACCTATACAGTAAATATGATTTATCCCATAAATTGTTGGTGATTAAAGCAAGAAATAGTTTAAATCATGATCAAAGATTTTTTGGATGTCTTTCTGGATTTAATGACAAAAGGCAAAGTACCTTGTTTGGCCGATTCTGAGATTTTCTCAAACTTCTGACAGGACACTTGCTGTGTGGTTTCTGCGTGGAGAACGTCCTTGTTTTTAGCCCTGGCTTTATCCAGCGCCTTATTAGCGTTCTCATAATCAACTAATGCCCTTCCTCGTCTGTACAGAAGGTCCTGTGGAGATGATGCAGTTTTAATAGCAAAACATGAAAACTCAATGTATAGAATCATTAAACAAGCACAGCACTTAATGGCAGAAGATCAAACCCTGGCTAGAAAACATCAATATAGCTGTGTGATATTTAACCTAAAGGCACAAGCGGTTATCATCCTGCCTGACAGAGAATGACCATTGGATTCCAGTTGTATCGTTTCTCAGGGAATATTTAGGAAATCACTCAATAATGTGGGAATGTCTAGGGATTGGCTGTCAGTTTGACAGACGGACTGAAGCTTAGAACTGATACCTTGGCAGCTTGCGACTCTCTGAGGTAGTACTTCAACAAGTCGGCAAGTTTCAAGTCCTCGTCGGCCGCCACACGAGCTTCAATTTTCTGTACAGGAAAGAGACACATGTTGACACTAACTGAGAGGAAGAGGTAACCTTCTAACCTCTGATTCATCACATTGTGCCTTCTGTTTAACTACAAACATGCTGAGCTTAGAAATACTCTTTAACTCAGTAAGTGAAGCAGTTACGGTAATATATCGTTTGAACATATTTATAAAAAAAAACGTATATGAACACGTACCCTTGTTTTCTCAAAAAGCTCTGATACTTTCAGGAAAAATCTGTTTCGAAAACATAACAGAAGTGAAAAACAAGAGCAGAGAGTAAGACTCCGACATTCAGATTTGAAGGAACATACTTGCACAGATCTGTGGAGTCTTGGGTTCCTAAAGTGTACAGCGTGGAGGCGATTCTGTTGATGTCGTCGGCAGCATCTGAAACAGATGTCTTGTTAGATCTCTCACGGGAGAAGCGTGTCATAAACAGACTTACTGATCCACACATTCATCACTGAAGCGCATTACACACAGTCTACATTTCACATATCATTGATGTGACAATAAAACTCACGACATGCAAGAAAAGACATTTGACTCATAACTGGAAAAACATTTTAATATAAGATGCACAGTATAATGATAAAACTGAACTTTGTTTCGGAGGGAATATCTAAAGGTGATGTGTACATTCTACACCTAACAGAACTGCAAAAATAAAGACAGGTGTTTTGTAAACACACCCTCCATCTGTCTGAATAAACAAATCGTCCTGCACCATCGGCTGAGCCAAAAGCAATGTTTAGCAAACACCACAGAGACACTTCGGGAGGAATAAAGAGTGGCTCACACTAGCTGCGTTTACGTGAACCGGTGTAATGCGATCAAAAGTCTGAATGAAAACGCTCCAGATAAACACGTCAATCTGATTAAAAATGCCCAAGCCGATTGAAATTTCAGTCGGATTGTAAAGTGGTGGTTTATGCCGTTTGTAATCCGCTTGATAGCACATGCAAACACTTGATAAGATTAAAAACCGAAGTAGGAAGTTGTGTGGAAATGGAAAGACGACACTGGCTCATATGACGCATGGAACAGAAAAAAAAGTGGTTCAAATATTCATATGCTTGTCGTCTCTAAATGAACATATTCATGTTTCTTTGCATTTAAACTGAAGTGAGTTTTTAACCGCAATTTCTCAGTTCCTTTTTAAAACACAATAGGCTACATTTGCAGATGTACAAACATATTGTTGGCTAAAATATCTCATCATTAAATTTAATTTATATTCGTAGTAGGCTACAGAATATCGTTTACTTACATATGCTTTGGAACTGATATATATGTAGACATTATTATGCTGGTGTCCGTGACATAAAATAAAAACATCTGTGCTTACAACATTGTTTGAGTAGCCGTTTTGTGAATATTATAATGACACCCGCGTCCACCGTTAATGCTGATATATGAATGCGCATATTATCACTTCTAGAGTTCGGTTTTAGCTGTTGCTTAACATTTATTTAATACATTTTTGCCTGCAGACGCTCTGATGGGTCTTGGAAGTTTTGTCATGGTTTTACCATGGTACAACCGCATGTGCTCGTGCTTCATTGGCATGAGACATTACTCGGCCTTTATAAACTGTAAAAAAAGGTGCCGTTTTAAAAAAAACATGTGCTTTAAAACACAGTTTTAGTGGGTATTTAGGTGAACACTTGTGCATGTTAGCAGATTATATCGGATTTGAATATTGTCATCTAAATACGCACATCAATCAGATCACTTAATAAAACCTTTTATGTAAACATTACATTCATCTCGCACAATCTGAATACATTCAATCCGATGTGTCCATGTTAACACAGCTAGTATGACTGTCTCTGCATATTATGATGGAAAAATGCCATACATACATCCAAAGGAAACTAGTGGTAGATCATGTAACGTAACGCTCACTTCCTGTGACTGGAGAACTTTGACTTTGCCATTTCACTGACACTACAATGTGTCTGAAGAAATTCACCCGTAAAGCTAAGAGACAGAAACTTACTTTTGTGAGATCTGATCATTTTATCAGATTTGGCAGAAGAGTCTTTGACGCGGTTGTGGTATTCTAAGAGGAATGTCTTCTCGTGTTCAAAGAAATCATCGACGTCCTGGCATTTAAAAAAAGGAAAAAATATTCACGTATTAATGTAGAAATAGAATGTTGCGTTTTTTAGACACCAAAAATATGCAAAATACAATAAAAAATATGTAAATCGTATTTACTATTGAGAATACTTGCCAAATATTCCCCTCACAGCTCCACTTAAAGTAGTAGTTCAACATAAAAGGAAAATATTGATTTCTTTGAAAATGACTAATCGTTTCGCTGGACAACACCTTAATTGTTGACTGGTGTCATGTTGAGTCTTTTGATGCCACGATGAAACTGAAATTTGGACCTTAACCAACAGCCCCCAGTTTAAGGGCATTATATGGTGCATGCCGATAGTGATAATCACGTGACAAGAGGTGGCCCAGAAAGAACAAGACGGTAGCGCGATGGATGACAAGTGGCTATTTATTGAAATATAAAAGTACAAAGATGACCCCCAGAACTATTTCATACGTACTGCACACTGAATATGTGTGGCCCGACCGTAACTCTTTTAAAAGGTAGTGTGTGTCATAAACATCCTTCAGACTGCAAATGAACACAAAGAACCTCGAGCCAAAGTAAATCATTTGACAGAAAATGAATCGACATCACTCTCTCTCTCACCTCTGATGAGCATAGGCAAATAAAACAGTCACATGACAGAACTGACCTTCACTCCAGCCACCAGAACTCCATCTGCAGACTTCACCACATTCTTGAAGAAGTCCTCCAGCTTTTCCTTCTTGTTCTTCCCTCGTACACTCAGCTGTGATTAAAATTGACATTTGTAAGGCCACAGAAACAATTATTTGCATTATTCAATTCAGAAAATGACAAATTCTGATGACTAGTTTCTTGACTTCTCTTTAATATTTGGGTTGGGATATGACCCAAACATGTTCTTATCAGGGTTCGTCCAAATATCTTTTTGGTTTGACAACAGAAATGCTTTGATCTAAATTTGTTGTAAAACATTTTTTTTAAACAAGCTTAAACAGTAGATCATGGTGGTAAGTACTGTGTGATGGTAGAAACATACAAACCCGTAATTCATGCATTAATGCATTTTGCAAACATTGTTGTCCAAAGTTATTATTATTTTACTAATGCCAAAGTTATTTTATTTGATGTGAAAGATTTAATCTGAAATAAAAAGAAAATCTGTCTCTTGTAAATCACCCGAATATAATAAAATCAGCATGTTTATGAAATATATTGAACGTTTTCAATTAATTTATTGGTAACTAGGTCATGACACATATACATTGTTATCATGATGCAGAATTATTTATGCCATCATACCACCCATATTGACTTTTTAAGTTTAGGAGAACAACACTCAGCGCACAAACACTTACATCTTGGTTGTACTCTAAGAAAACATGAAAGTTCAAGTCTTTGCGCAGGACGGGATGAGCAGCGACGCGGCACAGAAAGACTTCGTGCATGGCCACGGTCTTCTTGAAGATGGCCAGATATTCCCTGCGACACATTTCATTTCATTAACACCCACAATAAGTGATGCAAACTCGACAATCGCTGCATGAAGACGATGGACTTACGCCTCGAGTTCCTGCTTCATCTTCGTGAACTCCTCCTTGGTCATTGAACCTTCGCCTTCTCCCAACTTTTGAAGCTTCTCACGCGACGCATCGAAATCTGGTCTCGGAGGAGCGGGTGGGATCTACAGGAAGAGCACATTATGACCTCATAAAGTCCCAAAATCATTTTGGTTTGGCTTCGGTGGGAATTACTGATGAAACACTGGGATTAGGAATAATATTCAGTGAACGTAAAACTCGATGCCTAATCCAAAGCGCTATAAATAATTCAGTCTATTTTTGATGATGCTGTAGCTCTCGCCTGTTCCGAGACTCATTCTTTGCTGTGTTTTAACTGTATGCCGGTTGGAACTATATCAAATCAGAGAGCGAAAGACTTGCCTATCTGATATCTGAAGTAATGGAGAGAATAAACCAATAAAAGCAGGGAACAGGGCCGCTGATTCATTCTAATTCAACTACGATCAATATGAGCACTTTCCTATTTTTTTAAATAAACATAAGAACGTAATAACGCAATGTTATCTAGAAACGTAATCTAATGAAGAATAACGTCTAATCTTTTTATTGTTATTGATGATTCTCTGTAAGAATATAAATGCCGCAAAAACAGGAATAGGGAAATGCAAATACCTTATGATACCAAATATCGTTTCCCTTCTTTTATCAACTATAATAAAGCTGCACAGACGTGCTATGACAAATATGGCCCATGGTAACAGTAAGGTTATAGCAATGATTTCACCCTTGGAAAGGGCGACTGGAACATTATAGAAAAATAACAGATAAGCTTGTAGCTGAGATTAACAGTCCCGTCATGTCAATATTTGCCTCGCTGAATATCATGAATCCCATCGCCAACCAAACATTGACCGTAAGGTTTATTTAAAGGTTTCAGACATTTTACGGTACTTACAATATAACCGGCATATTCTTCATTTTCCACAAAGGAGTCGTGAAGCCAAATAAACTCTTCGTGTTGTCTCACCACTGAGAATTCATTTTGCTTGAAATTAGAAAGAGTGCTCTGAGAGACAAAAAATACATGAAGTTAGTGTGAAATCATCATTTCATTCAAGCATGTTATGTGTATGAATTCATCTACGAGCATGCAAACATTGTTTCTAATGATGAAGTCCTGTTAGTTTAGATCACTGTTGCGTACCTTTGTATGGACGGTGAACTTGACTTTGTCTCTCTCGCTCAGAGCATCTGAAATGTCCACTTGTAGTGTAGCGTCAGTCTGAAGATCCACATTCACTGCTCTCTTCTATTAAAACGACACAAACACTGTGTATTGTATATTACAGATGTTTACATATGGATCACAATAATAACTGAAGTTACAAAAATGACCCCTTTCAAGGGTTTCCGTACCCTTCATTTTTGTAAATTCAGTTATTATTCTGTGTCGTAGATTATATGTACAAGTAGCTTACATATAAAACAAAATGCAATAATGCACAATCCTGTATTTTTACTTAAATACGAACACTTGGCAGATTCTTAAGGGGTGTGTACATTTAACATGCTTAACTGTAATTATTAACATCCGACAGACACTTTTTCAGTTTTTATTAATTTTAAACATTGTTTCCCAATAGGTGTGTGTTTATATTATCATTAAAAAAAAGTTGTCACTAAAATCTCAGTAATGCCATAACATAACAATAAATAAACATTTAGTATAAACACAAATTCACAACCGTTATCAAAAATATTATGTTTACCATTATTGTTATTGTTAATATTATATAAAAATATTGACGCTGAGAATATTTGAGGTGCTTTGTCATTTTCTGTGTTTTGATGATATAAATGGATAAGCTGTCAATTTACACTTTTTATTTATTTTAGCCCAAGGACTTACAAATAACTAATACTTGTTATCATTTATTCACGTTTTCATTCATGTTTCTCAAAGGTTTCAAGATTATATCATAATTAAACGTTTTTTAAAAGTCATAACAAAGATATTTTGTAAACATCTAGTTTTTACAATTATCGTTATTAGTGAAAATCGTAATAAATGAACTACTGAAAGCTTTTAGACTCTTTCTGTGATCTTCAGTCGAGTGCTTGTTTTCACAACATTGGTGGATTATAGTAAGTAGTAAATTTACCATCCTGCAAATAAGGAATACACCAAAATTATTCAGAGCTTTTCTATACGGGCATACCCTTATGAACACTACACATGGTTTAACCAAAGTCACCTGTTATATTCATGGTAAAACCATAGGACCTCTTACTATTATAACCGGCACATAAACAAAATAAACCTGCAACCGGGTGACAGCAGCTGTACAGCAACACACTGTAACTTTAATTGACTACTTTTAATAAAAAGAGTTTTTTTCTTCATGTCACGACGGTTCGTGTGTTTCTGTCCTTGTTTTGGCACTGACATTAGATCAGTGAATCGTCGTGCATACATTGGTTTTGTGTTATTGTGTTTCCAGCAGACAGAAGGAAGTCCTCGGACGGCTCACGGTTACGCGCACCGGGCCACAGTGACACCAGCAGTGATCCACGCGTCCTCACACGACTGCAAACACGCAAAACACACAGCGGGAAGACACGATCACAATGAGAAAAGAGAAAAAACTTACTCCTCTATCCTCTTCGGAGAGAAAATCGGGACCATCGTCCAGCCCTTCTTGCTGTTGAGAGAAGACAGAGAGAGGTCAGTACGGCCGAGAGGAAAACAGATGCGCGTTATTACGCGACGCATCGGAGGATTGAGGGACGTATTGATGGAGGTGGAAGGAGAATAAGAGAGAAAAGCGCCCACCATCATGGCTTCTGCGGGTGGAGATGAATGTGGCGGAGTCGTGTGACGTGAGGGAGGGAGTGTGAGGCTCGAGATCCAGAGAGGTGGAGCCTTCATGTGTTCAGATGAGATCAGTGCAACCTCACAAACCTCTGTGTGCAGAATCGGTGGATTTATTTTTACTTTATTTTATTTAAAACGTACTATTATAAATAGCTTTAATTCTTGTCTTTTTGTTTGTTTGTTTAGTGGTTGTATTTTCTGCGCGTTCTTTTATTATGTAATTGTGTATGTTGTCTGTAACAGTGTTTATTTATTAAAAGCTGCTGTGTAGAACGTTATTAAATGTGATCATTTAATAATTATAACTTAGAAAATGTTCCACTACATGTGCAGTCCGATGTTGTACGTAATTAATAATAATATACTGTTTTTATTATAACGAGAAACATTCTATATTATTTATTATATTTATTTGCTATTATTACTCACAACAATTATTGTTATTTATTTTGTTTTTTAGAAGACTGTTCTTTTAAATTAGATTACATTACATTATATTAGTATTCAGGAGTTATAATAATTTTGTTGATTAATCGCATCCAGAATAAAAGTTCGTGTTTACATAATATATGTCTGTGTTCTGTGCATATTCATTTTGTATTTATAAAAACAAACACAAACACACACAAACACGTTTACATATTTAGGAAACATTTACATGTATTTATTTATATTTAGCAAAAATTGAAATTTTTAGATTTTTCTTAAATATATTTATGTATGTGTTTGTGTTTATAAATACAAAACCAATATCCACAGAACACAGACATTTATTATGTAAGCACAAATTTTTATTCTGGATGTGATTAATCGCGATTAATCATTTGACAGCCCTAATATAAATATATTATGATGTCATTTAAGATCACTGAAACAATGGACCTGTTTACATCATTGTGGGTCGATGCGTTTTTCTCACCACTAGAGGGTGACAAACTCACTTGTAATTCTAAGTAGAACACAACCTCTCATCTTCACCTGCTGGTGGAGTGATGATGTTCTTCTGCTACTTCTGACATAAACAAATGATAAAGCATTTCATGTACACCTATTATAAGTCTGTAAGAATCTTTCAGTTTGAAATAGCTCAACACAGGACTTCCGATAATAGATTAGTTATCCGTGCTGTACGTGGGACTGTTATTGGTTACTGATAGACTTAGGCAATGATCAACCAAAGTTCATTGTAAATCTTAAACCTCCAGAAAACAAACCATTCTACAGTACACTCTTAACCTCTTTTCATGTTGATGTGGTATAAAAAGACAACATCGGGTCATCAAAAGAATTTTACGAAATGATAAACAAGCTTCAACGTCAGAGCTGTAAAAGTTCATAATAACATATTGAGTAACTTTGTCTTGAAGTTAAATCTTGTGACACCGCAATAAGCAACACGTTCATGTGCTCCCGACTCATGTTTCACTGTCACAGACACAACAAACTCCCAGAAAAACAATTTACTTTTTGATGATTTAATAAAGCTGAACATTTGTTTATTGATGACACCGAGCATTTATAAGGCCTCTAGAGAACAACACAACATCAGAAACAGCAGCAGCTTGCGATAAATAAAGAAATGAGATTTCTCCTTGACATCAATGACATTCGATGGAGAGCAAATGAAAAACTTCCTTCTGCGTCTCAGATAGTTCTCCTGAGAAAAGACCCAGAAATCTCTTAAATGTCTCCATTGGAGTTTGAGCT
Organism: Triplophysa dalaica; assembly: GCF_015846415.1. Taxonomy (NCBI): domain Eukaryota; kingdom Metazoa; phylum Chordata; class Actinopteri; order Cypriniformes; family Nemacheilidae; genus Triplophysa; species Triplophysa dalaica. The sequence goes on from NC_079556.1 coordinate 1,447,310, forward strand.
CAGAATTGTCAAATCTGCAATCAGAAGAATAATATAGAAGATCTCAGCATGAACTCAAACATTCCTCCTCACACGTACCCAAATCCAGAGTATTTTACCTCTACAATCATTTCACATCTCCCTTCTCATGCATTTAACAGTCATCTCATTTCTCTGTTTTTATTTCTCCCTAAGCAATTAAAAATGAGTTATGTTGTAACAGCAAGTTTCTCTGGGAGACCTCGGGGTTAATATAGGTTTGCATCTCCTCTCTGTTAAAAATCCTTCAACCCTTAAACTCACAGAGATTTAGTTTAAACTAGACGTGGCTACTGTGCCAGTTGACAGTTTTAGTAAAAAATATGTTTTAAACATGTCGAGCATTCTCATTTTTGTGCCGGCAGCTATCAATACTGCAGTGCACACACCCATTCAGAGCACCAGACCTGTTGGAGAGCAGGGAGAGATCACTTGTTTATTTTCAGCACGCTGAGATTCGGGGTTTACGTGAAAGGCACTTTGTTTTGTGCGGTGACGTGTGAAAGAGCCAAGAAAAACAATGCATCTGAATGCAACTATTTTCATTTAAAACAGTGGGTAAAAAACATGGTCTGGTGATCTGCTTCATAATCCCATTTAAAAGTGATTACTGTAGATATCAACTGGACTTGTTATTGCTTTGAATGGATTGGTGCATTTTGAAATTATTTTCACTTAATTGTATTAAGAGAGGGAGAGAGTGTAGTAGATACTGTTTGATCTTATATCAGCCGACCGCTACACTATAGGGACAACTGAGGTCCGCACCCCATCCAGTCCTACAATGTGCACAACAACTTGTTCAACTAGAAATTTCCCAAAATGAGACAACAGCGTGATCATCTTCATAACTATAACTTCACCGATACAGTGGAAACCCAGGGATGTCCTTCTCTGAAAGCTTTAAAGAAAGGGATTTTAAGGATTAACACACTGTGATATTTGAGATCAGGCCCTCGGATCAGTTTTTTGGCTGCGACAGAGAGCTTCATTTATTCGTGCCACCTCATTCAAGAGTGAAAACGCTCTCTTCTCTCGTAGCTCTTTGGAGGCATGTTCGGTTTTGCCATTTGTGGGCAAGGATGACAAGACACAAAAGCACGCTGGCTATAAATAGCGGCGAGCAGAGGAGGATTGCTCCCTGCCTTCGGATCAAATTCTCCAAAGGGAAAAGCAGCCCCTGGCCCGAGGCCCAGATCTACTGCAAGAGAAGGCTCATAGAAACCGCTCAGCTTGAGAAGTGAGGAAAAACCGGAGGCTGATCATTTAAACTTTCTTAAATGTTACAACCAGTCATCACCTGCCAATGAAAGTTCTTTCATCGTTTACTCGCTCTCATTGCATTCAAAACCTGTATGGCTTTCTTTATTCAGCAGGACACAAAATAAGATATTTTGAAGAATGATGGGAGCCAAACAACGCTGACCCCCATTGACTTGCATTGTTGGGACACAAAGATTTTTTTTTGTGTTCCACAGGAGTCATATACAGGTTTTAAATGACACGAGGGTGAATTAATGATGGACAGATTTTTTGGGGGTTGAACTGTCCCTTTAAATCGGCAAGAAGTCTTTTGGTTCACGAAGATGTAAATATGTAATGGGAGAATTGAAGGGAAAAGCTCACCTAATAAATTCTGTTAACTCACCCTCAGATTGTTCCAAACATGTATGAATTTGTTTGTTCTGCGAAACACAAAGGAAAATATTTGGTGTATGTCCGAATGACCGAATAGATCTCATGCCACATTGACTCCCATTTATTTGACCTAATATGGCGGTAAATGGGGGATGAGATGTGTTTGGTTACTTACATTCTTCCAAATATCTTGAACAATACCTTCAGTTAAAGTTAAAACATGGGTCAGAAGTATTATATCCTTGTGTGGTAAAACCCAGATGAACAGATTGAACCGAGGCAAAAATAAAAAACTTCCAAGAATCCGCCACAAGATTTTATTCAAAGTGGCAACTTCCTTGATCTCAATAACAACATTTCACTTCAGGCTGCAAATATTGCCATCTTTACAGATAATATGTATTCCCTTGTAGTGTTAAAAAATTCAAAGCAGCTTGGCCTTCGCATACCGCGGTGAACCTTCTGAATGTACTTGAAACAAATGCTGCGATGGAAAAGTTTATGTCCATATGCATAGCAGGAATGAAAACTGAAAACCTCTATTTCGATCGAGAGACACAGAAATTCCCAAGTCCTCCTTCAATTGGTTGTGTAAAAACGAAAAGTGCTTTTTAACGGGTTTGCCATGTCAGAGGAGCCAGATTAGGTAGAAGAGTTCAAATAAATACTTTACTTGCGACTTGTAAAGTGCTTGTTACTGGTTAATGCATTGCTGTGACGCATTAACAAGCAGTATATTGTCATCCTGTATGCAGTACAAGAGAATATCTCTATAAATACATCATCATAAAGATATAAATTGAGTTTGTGCTGTCGTAGCACTGTTAATATGCCATCATCTGAGCTGCTAGTGTCATTTGGCAAAACACGCAGAGAGGGAACATTCTTTGGGGATGTACAAAAACTACCAGGGAGTGAAAAAGTAAGCTGGCGATATACTGGTAGATTTTTTTGCATTTTGTTAATGAGATCTCCTGTGGAACAACAAAAAAAGGAATAAAAACAAAGGGACTAATAGGACTATTTCCTTCAGGTTCAAATGAGACTGCTGCTAAGATGAAAGCGTGGAATCCAGATGGCACATGGCTGTTCAGTTTACAATGGTCTGCCCTCCAGCGATATCACCACGCTTCCTCCCAACTTTTCTGCCAAGGTTGAGCGGTCCTGAATGTCGTCTAAACCATTAACCTGCCATTCATGCTTGATACCTAAAAGAGAGAGTCAAATCTATTATCAGATTTCAAAATAGCCCCATTGTTTCTTTTCTTCTGGCGAGATGCATATCAGGACCAGACCAACACATTTTATGCATAAGATGCATTTTTTATATTCTTAGACAAGATGTGTCTCACCTGTAAACTTCTTCTTAATAGCATCTTTTGAGCTAGCATATATCATCTTGCTTTTCAATGGCGCACCTTCAGGAGCCCTAAAATGTTTAGTAAACAGAAGATAGAATAAAAATTAATTTACCTTGTATAAAATCCAAGCATCGTGCCACAGACGGGTCCAGAGAGCAAAAAATGTAATGATAACAAACAATATTGTATAGACAAAAATGAACAGTGACTTAGTTTTGTTAAAGTCAAAATCCATATTTTTTCCTCTATATCTCCATGCCTGTTTAAAACATAAAATTGCAGGTTATCTTCACATTCTCAGCTTTACGAGGACTAAAAATCAAATGATAATTGACAAAATCCTGTCAAATGGTACCGGACAGCTTTAGATATAAATCATTAATATTCGCTTATTGTAAGCATGTAAATTGGGATAAGGATACATTCTATGTAATTGCTCAATAACTGATTTTTCTTTATTTTTAACAAAAAAATTACAGATGCAGCTTAACTTCAATAATAAATAATAGTGAAAGTTAAATATTGGACATGTGTTAACATAACTAAAAATATATTTGTAAAGTTTATAAAAACTTAAATATAAATGCTTAAAATGAAAAAACCTATTTACACTTAAAACTAAAGTAAACTGAAAAGACTTAAAGGCAAAATGTAATCTGCGACATGTTAAACAATATATCTTTATAGACAGACTACGCACCAAAATACAAATACCAAGTCTTCTTTCTTGGACTCTTTAGTCTCATAGGTGGCATCATATAAGCAATATCTGCAATCATTGAGAGGTAGAAGCTTCACAAAGCAGGCGTAGGGGTCCTCGACAGTGTCTCCGATTTCTCCAACTAGGATATGCTTGCCCTCCTCGACGATGATCTTCTTCTTGTCTTCGCTGAGACAGAACAGCACCGCCTTCTTGCGCTTCTTCACCTCGTCTGAGGTCGAGGACTTCCGTACTTTCATGTCATTAAAGACTTTGATGACTTCATCATTGACCGTGACACCAGATGCCTGTGGCAGGGATGATTTTGAGATTTACATTAATGCATTTGACAGACGCTTTTATCAAAAAAGTGACTTACGGTGAATTCAAAGTATGTATGTGTAACCCTGTATGGGTTCAAAAAGCACCATCATAATACAAAAAAACTAAATTAACCACAAACAGTATGTATGAATTCAGCAGGTGATATAAGAAGTACATTCAACGTCATATTTGATTTTAATCACCTCTTTGGCATTGAGTGATCCAGCTCACAAACCCTGACTCATGTACGTGCTGTTCATAGCCAGCTGGTCTGTCACTACGGTTCAAATCTCACACTCGGGTTCATAAATGGACCGCAAAGCACAAGTCATAGCGGGTGCTTAGGCCTCGATTCAACTATGAAAGCCCCTCCTGTGGTTTTTCAGACATTTAGATTCATAATCAATAATCATTCACTGTCAAAACCAAAAAACTCAAAGAAGCCCTTGTTTGTTTCTTTCCAGTCTTTCAAAGCATTGGTTCCTTAATAAAAACAGAATCATTTATTGCTATATTAAGCTGAATGCTTTTAACGTTTTACTGTTAATGCAACCAACCATACATAGTTTTATTATGACATGACAGTACTTAGACTTAGAATACTAGAATATATACTACTAACGGTTACAAAATGGGACCAGTATGTTGCATTACTACAAATTTCAATTATTAATATTTCCTATTCCAGTTTTTGTATAACTTTTCAGGAGATACGGGTACTTCTTTATTAGTGTTTAGTTTTAATAATAATTTCCAAAAATGTACAATTTTGTAATCAGTAAAAGGAATTGCTCCTAAAATATTATATATATTCAATACTAGTTACATACAGTAGGCCTATTTTGTCATATATCTTAAAATGTCGGGTTGTTTTGGTTGGGTAAAATATGGACAAACCCAACCAAAAGATAGAAATAAACCTAGAAGACATACAAATCTGGGTTTGGGATTTACTCCGCAATCTTTAGAATTAATGCATTTAATGTAATATATTACCATATCTAATTATTGTTAGTAATAGCATTAGAGTTACGAATTATTAAAGCAAAAGCTACAAATAAGTTAACGCTATAAATAATTACTACTACAAAAATTACAAACACGAATTAAAAAGTAATCTATAGAATAAATACTAGTAGCATAACTACTAGTTTAGAAGAATTGGATCGTAGAGCAGCTTGGAGTCAGTCGAGGCGCATGCGCAGAGGCGCACTCAGAGCAGCTGGTGTAAAGCTCTCTCTCTCTCTCTCTCTAAATCCTTTTGAATCATAAACAATAATCTAACTCACTCCCCATCACACACTGGACCTATTAAACACAATCAAACAGTTGATAATAATGTTAATAGACGTGTTGCTATGAATCCGTACGGGCCCTTTTACCGTGACACTCAGATCTCCAGCGGCCATGCGTTAAAGTTGGAGAGAGGAAAGTGATTACCGTTATAAAGCACCGCTAAAATTAGATTAACATGGCCGCCTCGGGCAATAGGGCCGATCTATAGATTTATCCATACGTTTAAGTGTTTAAAATAACGGTAAAGCCAATTTACAGCCGGTTACAACATTATATTCATCCACCATGCGCACACAATCACGGAGCCCGCATTACCGCCGCATTACCGATCCAGCTCGAGCTGAACAACGTGACAGTCACAGAGCAAAAGTTTGACAGGAATAAGTTAATAAATCTTACTGTTTATGAACTATATGAAATAAGAAAGAATAATTGCGCACTTTATGAATGATATGCTTACCATGCTGCCCGATGCGATGAATCAATGTAAGATTCTTTTCTTGGCACTTCAATGTGGGAATGTGAAGAGCCGAGACAGTGTATGAGAGAGAGAGAGAGAGAGAGAGAGCAGTGCGCATGCGCAGTGAATGTCTGCTCGAGCACTGTCATTCAGCGTGCGTGCTACTGATTTTGGGACAGTTGACAACGACAAGGACAATAAGAGAGCGATCATGATTTGATTAATATGCATAATAATGTTTAAAAGGACATTGAGAATAAAAACATAAAACACACTTTAATTCACAAACTGCTGAAGCTTTTTTGCTTTTGATTATTATGAGCTTTCAGAAGGCTAATACAGAAAGGTTTGTGGTTCATTCAAAATAATGGTTTATTTTACATTTTCTTTTATAAAGCTCTCACTGGTGTCAAACTTCATTTTGTTTGTTAACTGTAGCAAACAAAATTTAACTCAAAAAACAACGACAAGAAATTTTCTTCATGGACATTTTTAATTTAACTGGTTAATGTTCCAAAATGCTCAAATTCAGGGATTTACTCAAGTGTAAAACCTCACCCGTACATAATTGAGAATCTGTAAGAAAAACAACTATCCAAGCCAAATATAAACAAAATTTATTGTACATACAGAAATAAATTTACACAGCAGGTAAAATGGATCTTAAGCCCTGAAAGGGGGGAAAACCAACATTGAATCCAGCTTTTGGCTTTTTGAAAACAAAGCTGGTTGTTCTTACAAAAGACAAACGATCTATAAAACAATCTTATAAATAAAGCAAGCAAATTAGACCCAAATCTAAATAAATAACCAGTAAGTGAAAAGGAAACATAACAAAATAGGGGATGCTTTTGGTTCCTATGTAGTGTTTAAGCAAGCTATAGGGACCTGACTGAAAAACAACGTGTTTCTCTTTACAAATATTCACAACTAGAAGTTCTATTTGTTCCTTTGAGCCACAAGACTTGATTTATCGATATATCAGACTCATGTCTGTAAAAATCTATACAAAACAGTAGTCTAGAAACATAGGTACAAAATACAAATGCACCTTTTTGAGATTACAGACAAAAACACACAATGCTTTTAGTCCTGAGTTAACTTTGAATGAAAAAGGACTTAACAGAAAACACAGTGCAAATACTTTTTCCCAGCACAGCTTTATCCATCAGCACCCTAGAAATGATTTCTACTAGTAAGGGATTGACATGTGACCTCATAACAGCTGAATTAAACTCTCATCGCTACCTGAAGAAAAAATGCCACTTGGTATCCGTGAGAGTGACATTGTGTATGCGCTCTGCACTTTAAAAGTTCATTTTCTTGCGAACAAGGGGTAGGTAGCAATTTTTATTGTCTCACACCACACTGGGATGCCCATGAACATTCCGCAAATGCCTTGGAACAACATAATTAGACATCGGATTATGAACCGGCCTTCAGTCTCTGCCGGTTGGTGGGCGTGTGTGGAAGTTTTGTTTACATCCGTGCCCGCTTCTGTGGAGGGGTCACGCGGTCCGCCAAACCGAGCCTCTGAAGCTCGGAGTGGAAGAAGCTCTGAAGCCGAAGACCGGCCTTTGCCTCATTGGTGCTACGTGGATTGTACTCCAAACAGTTGGAAAACATCAGCTCCACATCTCCGATAAATTCCGCTGCAACATTAAAAATACAGAAATAAATTAGCTGTGGCTAACGTTGTTCAATTTTCTTGATCTTGAGTTTTGTGTTTGGAGATGCGTACATTTATTCCTCAAACTAAAAAGGAACTAACCAGCACTTTGGTATTCACAGTTGTTGACTTTTTCCCTGATTGTACTCAAGGCTATGGGTTTCTTGATGATGTCATAGTAATCAGGCACCTGAAAAATAAACACATTAAGCATTATAAACCATCATAAACTGTGTGAAAAAAACAAAAAATACTTTACCAGTACAGCTGACTGAAACACTCCAAAAATGAAACTTTCAAATTGGGTCAATGTTACAAAAACATATGATAGGGACTTTTCTTAACTCCTAAATGTACTACCTGAGTTCTGGAGACCAGTTTTTTGAAGGGCCAGCTGTCCTCATTTCTGACCAAATCCACAGTGAGCAGCTCACAGGCCGACAGTTCGTGGACACCCAAGTTTCTCCCCGAACTTCGACGGTTAGATGAAGTAGTGGATGGAGCCAAGACGATCTTGCCTTTTGGAGAGACCTCTGCTGGAGAAATGGGGAAAAACACAGAACAAAATGTGAACTTGGGATTTAAACTAGAACTGTTGAGATGTAAACTAGAACTTTTCTATTATTCTTACCAGTAATGGATCTTTTTCTGGACTCTGTATTCTGTGCTGCAGGGCTTGACTGGGTGCTGGTTTTGGGTGTTGTTCGATTATTGAGCACCTCAAGACTAAGACGAGCACTGGAGCGGCTGCCTGCCCGTGGCGGGGGTTTGCCGTTGGACACCGGGGTGGCTTTCTTTCCTGAGTTTTTAGGGCCTCCTTTATTAGCAGACTGGCTTTGTTTGGGTGTGCTCTGCTGAGAGCGAGGTGTGGATTGACCAGATTCATTTTGCTTTGATTTGCCATTTGAACGACCTTCTTTAGTGCTCTGGAGAGGAAGTTTGATGGCAACCTTCTTAGAAACACTGAGGAGGCAAGGATAAAAGGGCAGGAAAAATGTTAGTCTTAACTTTCAAGGAACCAGTCGTTTCACTTTAAGTTAAAACAAATCAAAATAATGGATTTTTTTTCATCTTTGAACCTTTCTTTCTCCTCCTCTTCTGACTGTTCCTCATCAGAGTCCTCCTCTTCTTCCTCATCAGACTCCTCCTCTTCCTCAGACTCTTCCTGTTCCTCCATTTCTTCTTCCGAGTCGATGGATGAACGCTGGCGGGAGTTGATTCTGTGAGAGCGCTGTTTGGGACGGCATTCTGGGCAGAACCAGTCTTCAGTAGGAACAGCCTGTAATCACGATTATTTTCCTTCATATGTTAGAAGCAGGCAAATATCAGACCTAAACAATTTTGTGAAAAACACCTGCCATGTTATCTAAAACTACCAAATTGTAAAACTACCAAAAGCTTACCTTCAGTTTTGGGCGAACACAGAATATGTGATGGCCTCTATCACAGGCGTCACATAAGAGCATGTTCTCAGCATCTCCTTTCCTTCGACACAATTTGCAGCGGGCATTAAGTATAGATTTGGCCCAGACGACGCTGCGCTCCAGAGTGGAGAGATGCAGAAAAACCTGTGACAGACTGGAGCAGGCCAGCAAAGACTCGCGCCAGCGATCCTGCACGGTTTTCACCTGCCGCCCACTCTCACTGCCTTCTGAGAATTGAGAAGTAAAAAGATTTAGTTAATGCACACATTTAAAACAAACGGTCCTGACCTGGGAAAGAATACTCTTACCGTCTTTCTCACTAGACTGGTCCTCATCTTTCTTTTTGTCTTTTTTCTTCACCTTTTGATCCTTTTTGGAATCTTCATCACCTTATTAAAAACACAACATATTTATAAATATAAATAGATGATATAAATGATGTAATGTGCTGTCGTTTGTTATTCACTTGCATAATTTGCAGGTTGTGTGGCACATTGCCTAGGGAGTCGTGTGTGATATTCCTCTGATTTTAACTTTCAATCAAAGTTGGTCACTCAGCTGGTTGTATAAATTATAATCATAATTATATCAGATTACTTTGAAGTGTAAAGAAGAAAATGAAAAGGGAAAATATCAATAAAAAGGCAGTCCCTCACTCAAACACTATACAAACAAAAAAATAGCAATAGTAACAGTAACCAATGTGCCGAGCTTACCGAGTGGAGCTTTGAGAAACTTGCGCTCTATACCCTGCTCTATCTGAGCCAGGGCTTGTGCCAGGAAGCGGACGGTGTTTTTGACTGGCTGCGGTGTGCTTACACTAGTGGACGTGACACTCTGACTTTCTGCCTTTAATTCTTGCAGCCTGAATTACAGAAACACCAATTAGTTCCGACAATCACAACGAAACAAGGCACTGTATTAAAACTACATAATGGTCATATTTTAGACCTCATTATCAAAGTCTTAAAACCGACAATTTGTCGCCATCATCTCAAATATTTAATAGCCAATTAATCGCCAGCCAAATTTCATAATCGTGACAGCCCTACTTATAAGCCAAATTACACAGTTTTAATCAGCTGAAAGGTGGATTTTACTTCTAGTTTCACAGCAATAAACCGTTTCTGTAAATATAGCATATAAACAAGAAAACACAGTTTTAAATGTAAATTCTAACTTGCACTGCTGCGTCACACACATTAAAATGGTCAAAGATAAACTGACCTGTCTTTGACTCTGGAGTTGTTCTCATCAATCTCCATCGGCTCCTCTTCTCCATTTATTGTCTGGTTTTCTTTGGATTCAGGCCTCAGTAGATCAAAGTTCCCATTTTCAAGTGCTGCCCTCCATGAACTTCTGTCAGCCACCTTCTCAGAGACCAGGACGAAAGCCAAACACAAATGTATATGATCAATCACTGCTTCAAGCTCAGCCCAACCAACCTATCAATGAACATCAAAATTATGAAACATGACCAAGGAGTAACTACAGTATATGCTGTAAATATGTCTAATTCACATCGATCTGATACACTCAAGAAATGGTCAGATCACCTCAGGTCAGAAAACCAAGTCGTTGTATTTTGCTACATACACAGAAACCGTGTCAATCGACATACTTTAATTGTTCCCAGAGTTCCCTGATAGATGCGGTCTTCAATATCCAGTAGCAGATCTTTGAGGCGATTCTCCATGAAGCGCTCAGCAGGTACAGTGCTGTCTGAGGAAGGTGAGCCAGCCTTTGATTTGACATTACTGCTTTTGGTCTCTGGCAAAGGTTGATCTGCAAAATAACATTACATTTACTGACATTACTCACACAATCCTATTCATCTGTAACATTTTAATATAGAAGTACCATTATAATCCAAGACTAAACCTCTTTGGGAGCATGTGGTTAGTACTCAAATATAGTACTTTGGAGCTAAATAACTTAAGTTTTACAGTGTTCTTTCATGTAAAAAAAAAGAAAAAAAAAAGAGTTAATCTCACAGTACCTGAGTGATGATAATGCTGAACAGCTTTCTCATCCAGAAACTGAACGATGCGTTCTTTCTCCAGCAGAAGGGCTTCTTTAAGAGTGCTCTCTCTGTGTCCCCGAGAGTTCAGAGCTTCTATGAGGCGCTCCACCTCCTCAGCCGTGCTGTAGAAAAACCACTGAATGGGCCGGTTGACCGGAGGAGAGGTGTTGTGGACCGATATTGCGTCCTTAGCGGTCTTAACTGGGCTCTCAACAGAAAGGACCTCCTCCATTTTGGGTTCAGGAGTCGGACGTGGCTCCAGCATATCCTCTGTTAAACCAAAGAAGTCATCCTCGACGAAGAGTGCTCCGGCAGAAGGGAAGAGCCAGTGGCGGCGATACAGGCGATCTCGGCCGAGGGGCAGGATGTAGGTGCAGGCCATCGCTTTATGAATGCGCTCCAGAAGCTCTTTCTCTTTGAGCTGCTGTTGCTGTAACTCCTCTGGGGTCAGACTGTCCTTCGCTTCACCCTCACCAGACTGCTTCTCTTTTGGGGAGTTGTTGGTTTTCTTTTCTGTGAAAATGAGTGCATTATTGAATCTTGTACAACAATGAATAATAATCCATTACTGTATAATATTAAACAGTCCCTTCAGGATTTTGCGATCGCAGAATTGAACGCATAATCAAACAAACTTTTTTTTCAAACAAACGCATATCAAACAAACGCATATTTTACGCATGATTTGCCCAAAGATGTGTCTTGTGACGTCCTCACATGGCACATTCTGTCAAAACCTGCTCCAAAAGTCAAGCAGAGAGATACTATAGAAGGGAGATAGAAGGGTCTGTACCACTTACAATTTGCTAACATCATATAAAAAAAATAGCCTCCTTTCTTTTGTTCTGATGAAGGCGTTAGCATTAGCCATTACGCTTTTTTGGCTAACGTTTGTAGTCTAATGGATTTGAGTCAAGTCAGCCTTAATTATGTGTTTGTCACTTTCTTAAACATCACACCTGGAATCAACAATGTTATAAACATCAAGTTTATTTTGAAGTCAATAAACATTCATCACGATTATCTAAACGCTGATATTCATTTTTTTAAGTATGCAAGGTTCATGGCATCAACTCATTGCATAGACATTTCCACAACCATGAACATGAAACGGCATGTGATTGGTTGCTTGACCTGTCAGCCAAAATGGCCTTTTAGGCGGGCCTTAAACTTAAAGCGGCCAAGGTTTCCGGATCTTCAGTATGAATCTGCTGCATGTCTTTTAATCATAAGTAATGCATAAATAATGTTTTCACTGGTGGTAGCTTTAAAGAAGAACCCTATTTGCCAATTCAAGTAGTTTTTTATTACTTTTTCGGAAAACCCCCGCAATTTTTATTGCAAAATTTTAATAAAGCCGCTGCAAAATTAATCTCTGCAAAATCCTCCGCAAAATCCAGTGGGGACTGATTAAATTATTTGGGGCCATCTGCTGCTAGTCATTTTAAAGCAGATACCTTTTTTAGATTTGACTGGTTGTTCCTCCTCATCATCTGTGTGTTGTTCAGTGTGAGCCTCCTGACTCTCTGTACTGGTGTCCATCTCCTCTCTACAAAACAGAATACAGGTTTACTCATTTACATATATGCATTTAGCAGACGGTTTTATCCAAAGCGACTACTTGCATTGCATTGTATTATACATTTTGTTTCTGACTATGTACAATCCCCTGGGATGGAACCCATGACATTGGCATTTCTAGTGCCATGCTCTAACCATGGAGCCGAAAGAAAGCTCAAGAATTTGAATAGAACTGTAAGGAGTGGATTGATGATGGATTGCTGGGTAATCTTACCCTGCCACATGGCCTTCATTCTTGGCTTCCTCTTTTAGTTTTTCATGCTTCTCTTTCAACTTCTGCTCTTGTTCCTTTAGCTTCTCCTCTTTTCTTTTCCGAACCCTGAAACGGGGAGATTCAACCAATGAACCTCCAAGAATAAACAAGTTTGGAACTGAAGGACCTCATATCTTTGTAATGCCTTACCTTTCGGCAGCTTCCTCTCTCACTCTGCGATGCTGCTCGGCTTTAAGCTCTCGTAGTTCCTGTTTGGCAGCTCTTTGATCATCTGCGTTGTCTTCAATGAAGTCCCGCGTGGAAACCATAGTCAGGAGCTTCCCACACAGAGCATGAAGGATCTTCAGCTTCTCTCCTAAAATACACAAGTGCCAGAAAACACTGTGACCTGTTCTTCACGTTTCATAACTTCGTATAGAATCTGAAATTTCTCATTAATAAACAAAGGCAGTTTACCTGGCAGCAGGTCATATACTGCAGTGTTGGAGAGTTTTTTGACCAGGCACTGGTTTGACAGACGAAGTTCCACACAGGGGTCATCTGTGGAACTGAACCCACCCTGCTTCTGGTAGCGAAACTTAGCACTAGTGGAGCTGCAGTCTGCCCCCGAAGCCAGGATGTGCAACCGCAGAATCTCAGAGAGGGTACAACTGTCCAGATCCAATTGCTTTAGGCTACAACCTACACAGACACAAGCAAGGAACAGTGTTGTCTGGATAGTGTGCCGACTGTATTTAAATAAACACTGTCTTGTCTACATTGTTCATAAAAAGGCTCATTGTTAAATGCTGAAAAGAGATAAACATCCAGCATTATCAAGACAGCACAGACTCAATATACTTCACATTATCTAACCTTGGTGGAGCTGTGGCCAGGCAGCAGCCAGAGACGCCACAGCGCTGATGGCCGACTGAGTGGGGTCAGCGTCATCCTCCAGAGCCTCAATAAGATCTGCCATTGACAACACACAACATGACACATGAGGTCTCTCACAAAGAACCTGCACCAGTCACAACCACTTCCATTTGATGCAATTTTATTTTACCATAATAGATATACCAACCTAAAATTGCATTAGATTATACTAAACCACTCTAACCTTTGGTGTCTGCTTCCGCAACCTGGTCCTTGGCTACTTCCTCCTGCTCCTCCGCCAGAGCCTGGAATATCGCTGACAGGAAGAAGAAAAGCAGCTCACAGAGAGGCCCCTCAGGATTACAGCCGACCACTGCCTCCTCCAGAACCTCTGTCAACAACATTCACATCCAATGTTTAAATAATATTCAGCTCTGTGTGTGGAAATGACACAATATCCCATGATGCCATGCATTTACAGGTAGCCACTATCTCACCTAGTGTTATGCCATCAGGAAACTCATCTTTCAGGTCAAATAGCTCTCCAAATGCATGCAGAAACTCTAGCACCATCAGAGCATCTCCAAACAGGTCCGCCGGAAGACGTGTCTTAACTGGTAATGGATTGGGGAGCTCCTGAGGGTGGGCACATTAAAAAAAGACCAGTTTGTCAATTATGGATAGATGACCTATGTCCTATAGCTGGCTCAAAGTAGAGCCAACTGATCTCAATCAAATCTTTATGTATTCTTATTGTCCACTCACATGTGGAATCTATTTCAAGAGGTATGTTTACCTTTAGGTCATCACACTCCATGTCCTCTCGAGGTTTACTCCATAGCTTCAGTCGTTCTGCATATTTTTTCTTTTCCTCCTTTAGCTTCTCTCGTTCCTGAAGTGCATTACACAAAAACATCCTTAAAGATTTAGCCTAAATTATAAACGAACCAAATCCTCTAAAAAAATAATTAATATGCATTTCTTCGATAAAAAATTGGGATTTAAAAACTGATGTACTTGAAATTACTTGAAATATATTGACTATATGCAACTTACCCTCTCTTTCTCCACCTTCATTCGTTCTTTCTCCTCTTTTCTTCTCTGTTTCTCCTCTTCTACCATCCTCTTCATCTCCTCTTTCCTCTTCTCCTTGTCCTCTTTCTCTCTCCTTTTAGCCTCCATTAGATCTTCTCTTTCTCTCTTAAATTTTTCTTTTTAAAGCAAGCCAAAATTTGTTACACAACTTGCTTATGCCATCTATATTCAATTCTCAGTATTTTACATGAGCTGAAACATACCCATTGACATCATCGGTTCTTTCTGCTGCATCTGTTTTAATTTCTCCTCGACATAATTCATCTGAAAAAAGACAACAACTTATCATCAGTCACCACAAATAAATCCAAATCAACGTGTTCTGAAGTCCATATCAGAATGAATAATTTTAACATTTTACTTAACATTTACACAAACTGCATGCCACAATTGTAATTACAATACATGAATGCTCTACAACAACAGAAAGACAGACCTCAGTTGGAGAGGCATCATTTGGACGACGACCTCTGCCCTTTCCTGGTGGACTGAAGGCAAACACTGGGGGTTCGTCGGGAAAGAAGTGCGAGAGATTCTGTTCGGATAACTTATATTTTGCAACTGTTGATGGCTGGAAATAATAAAAACAATTCATTACATTATAAAAAAAGGTGCAAAGCATTGTAAACGGGCAAGTGAGATAAAATGTGCATCCCAAATCACTCACTTATGCACTATTCTACACCATTTTGTAGTATAAATAGTGCGAATAGTGCGTTCACATTGAAAAATCTCAAAAAAAAAATGTGGAACTGTGTACACTCCATGCACTCAACAGTCGCAGTTTCAATATACTCCTGGTTAGTATAAAAGTATATGATTTGGGACACAACTAAAGGCTTGTCATATTCCATGACTTAACTTACCTTGAGTCTGATGGTCCCGTTTATCGGTTCACAGTGATGTTTAAGAAGCAGCCTCAGTCTGTCTCGACTAAAAACATTTTTCTTACGACTGTAGGATGAAACGGGAGAAAAAAGAAACAGCAACATTATCATCAAACATGCTTTTTTCCATAACTTTACAAATGGGTAACAAGAAGGCAAAAATTGTTGTTAAAAAGCAGTTGGAAGAAAGACCTTGGATTTCTTTATTAGGGTAATAAGGTGTATGAAAAAGGCTTATTCTGAATTTGAGCAGTACAGTTTATGTTATGCTTTGATATTTAAACAAAAACAGGAAAATTACTAAACAGTTTATGCATAAACCCCCCCACAATAAAACTCACCAAATCTGAGCATGTTTCACTACTAAAGGCTCACAACCCTCAGGGTTGACAGGCTGAACTTTGTATTTAAACAAAGATGGACTCATGGCTTTCTTCCTGCTTTCAATGCAAAAAGCACACAAAAGCACATTTTAGATAATGATCACTGGAACTGACTTATAAAGCATTTCATTGAGGGATCATAAGACATTTCTGAGTACTGACCCATTTGGTGTCTTGGGAGAAGTGACTTTGGTCTCTTCATCACTGTCACTGATGACGATCGAGTCGCCCTCTATATGATGTTTGACGTGCCCATTGACTGTGCCATTGGAATGGGGAGGTATGACCTCCAATATCTTACAGTGTTGTCTGTTGAGCATATAAAACCTGTGTTAGTGTGATCATCTGATGGCATGGGATATCTTCAAATAACTTTCTCACAAATTTTAAAGCAGCACAGAATTCAAAATGATATGCAGACCTAAATAAAAATGAACCACCATAAAAATTATGTATTCAAAAACGGCAACTTCGACAGAGATAAATTCTGTGGCTAACAATATAGAAGCAGCCAGGCAGTTTGGGTGTGACCCAAATGTCTGGCTGAGTCCTGCTTTCTAATTTCTGGGTCATCCATGTAGAAGTAAAGCACCACCCAGCAATGTCATTCTCTTCCAAAAGAAAATGCCCCCTCCACCCCCTGTCTACCAGTGGGGCACCTTGTTGTCTGGTTGCCTCAGCGCAAGCTGCTATGTTCTCTGGGCCAACTCCTTGTACCAATCAATCCAATCAGAGGCATTCTCTAAGCTCCACCCATTTATTTTGTTATCTCAAAATAGCAAGGCCAGCTTATGATGGCTGACTCTGATCCTCTGTTACAGCACAGGACAGAGCTCTTGTACAGCTTCCTTTAAGAGGTCAAGATCATGCTTACTTAATCTTTGTTATTATTTTTGGACCTGCTTGATTGTCACTTGTTTTTCAAGGTTTGAAAATGAATTGTATAGAAAGCTGCCAAGGACTTTCGAAGCTCTAAAAGACAGGCTTTGTCTACAGGAGGCAGGCAGAGGGTGGGGACATATCAATGAACATCTGGATGTTTCTCTTCAGTTAGGCCGTTTCGTGTTTTTTAACAGGGCTTCATTCGGCACTATTGTTCTTCACTATTGTGTATCATCTAGATGTTGTTTAGAGTTTCTGTCTTCAGGGGAGGGAAAAACAACTTGTTTTGCGTCTATATTATTTTTCTTCTTAACTGCTTACCGATATTTTCATTTCAAAATCGGATTGGTGTTAAAATGTGCTATACAGTCAATATAACACAGGAATATAACATTGGTCATTATGAATAATTATTATTATATTTTTCGACCATCGGTGTCCTATAGGACTATCACATCATTATTTAACAACAACAGCTATTTAAACCGTTGCTAAAGATATGGTCTCTAAACGCTTATTGTTGTATTCTAAACAATTCTAAATGACTGATTCTTAGAATTGTCCATCAATCATGTTGATGAATTATGAGTGACAACAATATCTGACTTCTTACCTGGAACCAGAGCGACTGACAACATCTACCATCTCTCCGGGAAAGAAGCGCTCTTTGACATAGGTGTATACGTCATCACATATCTCGTGCAGTCGTACGCGGTGTGTAAGTGCAGTAAGGTGAAGGAGGGGGACCATGAGTTCGGCGGGAAAGTTTTGAAGATTTTGTCTGGCCTTCCTCTCACTATCCAAAGCCTCCTGGTAGGTTAGGCCAGGCTTCCCTGTCACAGCACAACTCCACACCAGGCTGTTACAGAGAATGGTCCTCTCGAAGAATTCACTGTTAAACAACGCAACACGTCAACTGACTGCTACAGAACTTAAATATACATTAACTTTACATTTATTATACAAAGCGGTATACAGCTCATTCAAAGTATACATTCTATTAGTTTGTGTGCTGACTGTGCTCTCGGCATGAAACCAGCAAGCTGTGTGCTGCTAATGCGATGCTCTGCCAACTGAGCAACAGGTTAGCCGAATTATATTTACAGTTTCATCAGTTCGACATGCCTGGCCCGAAGTTAACTTCTGGTCTGTGTTTGGTATGAACATAAAAATTGATTTTATATTTCATTTTTTTCAACATTTTTTATTATATATTAAATGTATGAAATTACGTTAAAACTACTCAACACTTTTCATTCTTTGCAGAGGTCAACAGTAAGTTAAGTTTGAGCCACATAATCTTTGTTTATTTTGTTGCTCCTGAAACCATCTTTAAAGGTATAAATGAAAATGTGTCTTTATGCAAAGGTTCAAAAGGTTTACTTTGGTGACAGCAAAGAGATGAGTGGAGATTTAACCCAAAACAGACCCGACTCATACACACCCACCACTCAAAGCTTGTCGATAAATAGGTTAAAAACACAGTGGGTGACATAATTGCTTTTTTAACATTAAGATTTTAACGTTCCCATCTAAGCAAATAAACTTGATGAGATCGATAAGTTTCTACATCAGCCTTATCTTACCACGAAACAATTTGCTTCGATTGATGGCAACATCATTTTATCCAAGTAGTTATTTGTTCAGACCATTTATAAACTGTGATAATCTGCAATCTATCAGACCAGTCATATGACCACTAAAACTAATGTCAAACCAAAAAGAAATGTCTCTTATTCATAGCTTGGAGACAAATACACAAACATAAGCAAAAGATTAAAACAATTTGAGGCCTTTTAACACACATTTGTTTAGATTCTATGTTCAGATCAATTGATGACTTTTATAATTAGTAAAACAAAGGATGAACAGACAAAAAAAATGAAACCATGTTGTCATCATAATCTATAATTTACTAAACCATCATCAGGATCATGACAAACTTTTCAAAGCAACTATAGAATCAGTAAACCCCCAAATCCCAAACAATTCTGTACTTCCCCAGACTGAATGACAAATAACAAAATAGAAGTAAAACTTCTACTCTGGTAGGAAACAAACTTTTATTCACAAGTATTTGTATCATCTGATGACATTTGATTGTTCAAGTTGTTGTGGTATTTGTACTAAAAACAAACTTGGTCATCATATTCCACAGCTTCCTTCTGACCACTAGGTCCAATGTCTGCTTTCCAAGCCCAAATAACAGGTGACATTACAATAATGAAACACAACAACTTCTAACCTGTATTACACATAGGGATGAACTAAAGCCACCCATCGGAACCAGTCTTGAGTGATTAGTTTTAACATAGTAGTTAAACTACACGGTCATCATCTCAATCTTACTCATTACCAGCCCTATGACCACAGACCTTATGGCAAGTGACATCAACAAAATAATTACAAAAGCAGTAAAACTCGTCCTCTAAGTGCCTACACACATACTAACAATAGCGCGACCACGTTTCTAGCTAACGTTACAACATCCTGCGTGTGAATGAGATCTGCCCCATCCTCGCTAACACCCCCTTAAAAACATTACACCAGGGGCTTCCCGTGCACATCCCACTCGCGATCTGACATTATTTAACCACTTATAACACATATACGCACACTTTTAAGATATAATTCACTCAGTCTGGAATCTGCATCGTGAATTTTGTTGGCTAAACATAGCTAACTAACTAGCAACCAACTCTGTTAGCAGAGGCCCGAACTGACACCTGCCGGTGTATGCTGAGAAAAAAAAACTCTTTTGAGGGTTTCTAAAAATATGACCCTTTCACACATGGGCAAATGTGTCGGAGATTGTTTTTTAAAACACCATAACAAGATAAATGTGTGTTGCTGTTTGTATTCAGTTACTAAAGTAAGGTTTCGTGTAGACCGTCTCCATGGCTGTCACTTCGGTTTAGTTTCTGATGCTGTTGTTTGGCATGAAACGGGAAGTTCACACGAATCAATACGAATTATAGTAAAATGTCTTACTCATAGGTCCTGAAGATTTCATGCGTGACTTTACAGAGGAATACTTCTTCATCTGGTCTGAGATCAGCGGGCGGCTTCTGCCTCACGAAGGGCTTTTTGTGAAGAAGCGGCATCTTTCTTTCTCTTTATCTCTTACCCTGAGACTTTCAAAATCAACAAACACAAAGTAAGAAAATGTCAAATTAATACGGATCCATTCAAAGTCAATCGCGTCTTCGTCTCATTCGTCGAAACTGGTTGTGAGAAAAGACGTTAGGTTTTAAAATGTTTAAATTCTAACGACAGTTTTCAGTCTTTGTTAATGACACGCGCTTCCCGGGTGACGTTCAAAATCCTGCCCACATGTTTCGCCTATATAATTCAAACCGAATATAAAGCATACGATCGGTATCCAAATAACAAACGAGCCTGGTATACTGACGAGTACACATAATATTTACCAATTGTATGGTGTGAACAAGATAAGCGGCTGTAAAAAGAAAGAAAAATACAGAAGTGTCCCACTTCTCCGAGCGGGGATATTGCGCGTGCCGTGTTGACGACAAGTTTTGATCCGCTCTAGTTCACTTACAGACCGGGCAGTCCTGAAGGTGGAGCTTCCACGGCAATTCTATCATTACATTGGGCGGTTCGACTGCCAATCACGCCTCTGCGCCCAATGGTGAGCGGCAAGTGGAAAAATAGCTTTCCTTTTCCCCCACATCCGAAGATTCATCTTTTTCGTAATTATTATAATATTTTGAGGTCATTTTGTATAAATATGCAGAAATGGTACGGTTGAAAATGAACAATATTTTTTAGACAGCGAGAAATTTTCCCACCACAAAGCTTTCACTGATTATTAATATGTACACTTGAAAGCCTTTTCTATAAAAACCAATAGCAAATATTAATTTACAATTTTACATTTAAATGTGTTCACAAACAAACTTTTTGTGCTTTTGTTGAATTTGTATTTAGTATAAGGCAGCCTAAACCTAACCATAAACATAATACAAATTTTGCCCTAAATGTGCTGCCTATAAAAGAAAACACAAGTGTCCCCTCCTCTACTTCCTGTTTCAACAGAAAGAGTGTGAGGCACAAAACAAAATGAAGACCAAAAGAATGTCACCAAGGAAGAACACACTTTCACAAAGAGCATTTATTATATATCGATGACAACTAAACCATAGAAGTGCAATCTCTGAACAACATAAGAAAAGTGAATAAAACGAATCTATGGCATAACAAAGAGTGTTTTTCCTTTGGCATATATTGCCTAAATGAAGTATAAATGCTAGCTCGAGTTTTGTCACTACATGGTTAATTTAAACTTTTGTGTAATCAAATCTATTTGCATAATTTATTTGGTATGGCCTCATTGAGGTTATTCATTCACAGTGGTTCCACTGTTTCAGAAGACCTGTGTTACAGTACCCTGTAAAGATGAATTTGCTTGAGAGAATCAGCATCTGTGTCATTTTTTATGTAAACAGTGTAATCAAGTGGTACTTCCTCTACCCACTGGCAAAGCGGTAACATCTCCAGGGACTGAAAAACACATAATAAAAGTCACTTGAAATTTTACTTATGACACTTTTCAACCAGCAAACAACATTATATGTAATATGTATTAGACATATTACAGTAATGCTTCTTACAACATTTTCTTGAAGTACAGCATGTGCCTCTTGAATGCTGGGTACAGTCACCAACAGTGCACCTTTCTTTCTAAAATGATGACTTATGAATTTCCAAGCTCTAAAATTAAACACAAAAGAATAATGAACATTAATGTACGTTGTAGAGAGAATCCTGGAACATGCTGGATTCACTGACCAAGCCGCTTCGCCACAATAATTTGGCACTTACTGCATTTGATCGCTTGGCTCCATAAAGTATTCAAACACGTTGTTCATGATTAAAACATCTGCATTTTGCACTAATGCATCCTGGGACCGGATATCTGCATGAATAACCTTGGCAGGAGAACAATGAACATTCCTAAAACACTTCCAAAAACACATTTTCAAGGAATATAAATCACCATACACGAATACCAAAGATATTAGACCTGAATCCTGTCACTAAAGCCATATTTCTCCACAGTCATTGTTTGAAGTTTGACAAACTCTGAATTTATTTCAATCCCCATGAGCTGAGCTGCCGCACTGTAGAGGTAACCCTGAAGACAAAAACATATTCATCTATTACAATACAGATGAAAATATCTGAAAAATATCAGCAGAGGATTATGAAGACAAACACTATTCTTAAAACAACATACAGTATAGCCTATGGTTTAAATTCCCACAAGCAGAGGTAATCCATGAGTTACCAATGTGGTCAATCTACTCAATTGAATCTGTCCTCAATGCAATAATCTCCGTTTATTTTCTCCTTTCAATTTAAAAGTACTTTAAAGTACATTTGAGAATGAGTATATCTATGTAAAAAAATAAACATGTACCCCATATAAAACAGCTCCTAGTCTTGATCCCACATCAATCACTTGTTTTCCTGTGAGGTCCGGGAGAACATTTTGGAATAGGAACTGAAGTTCCGGAATGGAGAATGAATGCGAGATGAACTCTGTGAAAAAGAGGTGCATCATGTCACAACTTCTTTATCACAGGTTTTTACATTTATATTGTATGTGTCGATGGCATCGCTCACCCAATGGTGCTGTTCTGTGAGAGGCACAGTCGAGGCAGTAGTTGCGACTCATTTTTCCCACTTCACACAGGGAATCTACGGTTTCCTCATCGTACAAGAACGCATCCACGTGTACTGTGGGAAGAGACTTCTGACTGGTCTACAATTGAAAGTACACTTTAGGATCTCATAATAAAATGTGAACTACCCAATCAAACGTTCAACAGAATTTTTCTTCAAATTCAATGCATAAATTCTTGAGAAATTGAGATTATAATAAAGTAGCATTCATTTATGGATTTCTCTAAAAAGTAATTTGTTTCATAGTTGTTTTTTCTAAACTTAGCCAGTAATTATTTGCCCAGCATACAAGAACATGAATACTAGGTGTCTATTCATAAAGTGTTCTAGGCAAAGGGTTTACTGATTTAGATGACCAATACTCCCATTATAACCAGACTAAGTGCGTCAATACATTTGACTGGAATATACAAGTAAAATACACTTTACAATGAATACTGACCTTCTGGATAGCCATGGTCTCTGAGGGAGCCATAGCCTCCAAAGGAAGGCAAGCCCTGAGGTCTTCAGAAATACTTTGAAGAATAATACTTTGATTGTCCACCAGAAAATCGTCGAGATCATCTAAACGTGTAAAAATAAAATTACAAATCAGATGGTAAAAATTATAACTAAATTCCAACTAAAACATTCATTCGCCTGGTAACGTTAAACAGACAGTGTAAAAAGTAGGAAACGTTAACTTGAACATAAATAAAATGAACGTTACCAGATGTTTTCAACCATTCGAGCAGCTTTGGAAGATGTTGTCTGTCCGTTTTGGACAACACCTGTAGAATTTCATTCTTAGCATCATTAAAATTCATCTATTCCTTCTTTCAACCCTCTTTTATGCCCAAAACGATACAGGTTATGTCCCGAGCAAACACATGGGTCCACCGTAACGATATTGGTAGGAGTACGCTAATGCCTTAAGGTAGAACCAAAAAATAGACACATTGAGCAAGTGAACTCTTCTTGGTTAATATGTCAAAAACGATTTCTTCCAAAGAAGTCTTAATATTGTTTTTTAATTACGGTGGAATCGATAAATATAACCATCTTTAAAAGTTTAAGTAATTGTATTGAACAGTTAATCCTGCTGTACCACCTTAAATGAATTAGAACGCGCCTCTTGAGCAATTTCTCAAAGATAAATAATATTTGTAAAAATTCAAATTTGTTTATTCATTTATTTATGTATATATATTGAACACACATTTAATAAACGGAGAGTGAAAATATTTTTTATTTCCATGCATTACTAAAGGGCGTTTTACATAACCCGGATGTAAACCGACTTCGCCGGAAGTTGAGGGTTGGGTGACGTTGGGTTTCGACTGAGAAAAACAGCTGCTGCGAGTTGACGGTGAGTAATATTAATTTAAAACAGTATATTTTCATGTTCATAATGTTGATGGTAGACAAAATAAGTCGACGTTGGAACTATATAATCTGGAGTTAAAACGTGTCGTTTTATTATGGGCCCCGTTTACTGCGTTTTTACGTCTGGCCTTTTCGACAGAGCGCTTTAACTGAGCAGTTCACACCTATAAAAACAAACAAATATATGAATACGGATTTATGTTTTCTGAAGAGTTTTTAAATTTCTCATTATTGCTGTAATAGTTTGTATTTTGAAAACAAGATATTCTAACGTTATGTACAGTTCACGATTCCTCATACGTGTGTAACCAGATTGTACATGGATGGTAAATAACGAGTCGTTCATGTTTGTAACGTGTTAGGTATTTTGTTTTCAAACAAGTAAATCTTGTGTTTAGGAAGATTGGGAGAAATCATTGCGCTGGTTTTAATTTAATCCCGTGGTTCGGAGTGAGCAGTGACGGGAAGAACTTGGGGGGAAACCCCGATCGCATTGGAAAGACCTCATTCTTTTTACAAGTAAGGGAAGAAACAGATTAATCACAACCTTTTAACCCCTTTAATATCATTACTCAAGTCTTATTCTGCGACTTTGACTGAAAAGAGCTGAAGTCTGTCCGTCTTTTTAAATCTTTGCAGCCTGTTAAATCCAGATTTCCTTGTTGCAGGTTGGCAGCACTCTGAACCGCAAAAATGGTTCTAGCTGATCTGGGTAGGAAAATAACCTCAGCCTTGAGGTCTCTCAGTAATGCCACCATCATCAACGAGGAGGTACTTTGATCATCTTGAATATTTGGCCATTTTTCACCTCTGAAGAACATTAAAATCCAATATTCACATCTATGTATTTGCAACTTTTAGGTTTTAAATGCTATGCTTAAAGAAGTCTGTGCGGCACTGCTGGAGGCTGATGTGAACATCAAGTTGGTAAAACAGCTCAGAGAAAATGTCAAGTAAGTCATGTTTTTATGTAATGGTAAATGTGTTGCTATAGATTTCTTAAATATCCTCGATAACCACTGTAAATCTTAGGGCAGCCATTGATCTGGAGGATATGGCCTCTGGGCTGAACAAGAGAAGGATGATCCAGCATGCCGTTTTCAAGGAGCTTGTTAAGGTGGATGGTTGTATCTTTTGTCATTCTGTTTAATATTTCATTATTTCATATTGCTTTATGCAAAGGTGATTTATGATAGCCCATTGTGAGTGTTATATATTTGTCAAGGCTGATCATAACAAAATCTCAATAAAAATGTTAAAATAGAATGCTTCCATTTTTAGCTTGTCGACCCTGGAGTTAAAGCTTGGACTCCCACAAAGGGCAAAAACAATGTTATCATGTTTGTGGGACTTCAGGGCAGTGGGAAAACCACAACATGTTCTAAGGTGAGACATCTTTGGGTGTTGTCCTAGACATTGTACAACATGAAGCTCAAATAACAATGTATTAACTTTTTTATGTGATTTAGTTGGCATATTACTTCCAAAGAAAAGGATGGAAAACATGTTTGATTTGCGCAGACACATTCAGAGCAGGTAAATCTGACTCCCACTGTTTTTGTAGCATACATGTTATCTGGGGGGGACTAATGTTAAACAAATTTTTTTTTTGTTTATTAAGGTGCCTTTGACCAACTCAAGCAAAATGCAACAAAAGCCAGAATACCTTTTTATGGCAGGTAATGAAAGAATAAAAATGTTGTTTTTATCCAGACCTCATTCACTATATTTTTGCTTACCAAACCTAAAAATGTATTTATGTGTACAATAATTCAGTTATACAGAAATGGATCCAGTCATTATAGCAGCAGAAGGTGTGGAAAAGTTCAAGTCTGAAAATTTTGAAATAATCATCGTGGACACCAGTGGCAGACATAAACAGGAAGACTCACTCTTTGAAGAAATGCTCCAGGTGTCAAATGCTGTGGTATGTGAAGGATTTTCTCTATTTGAATTGATGTAAATCAAATAGGAATCAGGATAGTAAACATGCTATGAAAAACATACCCATTTCAATTGATCTGTACTTAATTTGGGTTATACTATATTTCAGGGTGTCCTTGTTAACACAAATAATTATTGAGTATTATTAATTTTACTGCTATACTTTCAAAGTTGGTTCCTTGTAATTGTATATAATATTACTAAATTCATGCAACATGTTTGATAAAAACAAGTTGTCTCTTGTTTCAAATCATATAATTTGTTTCCATAGCAACCAGACAATATAGTGTACGTGATGGATGCGTCAATCGGTCAGGCTTGTGAGGCTCAAGCTAAAGCCTTTAAAGACAAGGTAGATGTGGCCTCTGTTATCGTCACCAAACTGGATGGCCATGCCAAGGGTGGTGGTGCGCTCAGTGCGTAAGTACACATTCATTGTTTTAGGTTTAAATACATTTTCGTTGTTTTAACCTATGCAGCAATTTACATACGTTTTATGTCTACAGTGTGGCAGCCACAAAAAGCCCCATCATATTTATCGGTACAGGCGAGCACATTGATGACTTTGAGCCTTTTAAGACTCAGCCTTTCATAAGCAAACTGCTTGGTAAGTTTTACGCATACTGATGAGATGTTGTTTTAAGTTTTTGTTGATTTAAACGTGCATTTGACTGTAAATTATTTTTCTTCTAGGCATGGGTGATATTGAAGGACTGATTGATAAAGTAAATGAACTAAAGCTTGATGATAATGAGGAGCTAATTGACAAGCTCAAACATGGTGAGATGATTTATTTTACTGCTATTTTTATTATAATGCAGATAATTGTTATATGAAAATGAATGAATTTTGAGCTTTATACCTCTGCATTTATTCAAATCATATTGACATCTTTTTTTTTAGGTCAGTTCACACTCCGAGACATGTATGAACAGTTCCAGAACATCATGAAGATGGGACCTTTTGGTCAGATCATGGTAAAGCCAAACTTTAAAGACAAGAAATCTAATTATTGTCAAAAATATGTTTGATGATAGTCACGCAGCTTACTGTTCTTTTGTATGTTTTCAGGGTATGATCCCAGGCTTTGGAACAGATTTCATGAGTAAAGGAAATGAGCAGGAGTCGATGGCCAGATTAAAGAAGCTCATGACAATAATGGATAGTATGAACGACCAAGGTATGTACAGTTTTTCATTTGTTTTCCTGAATCGCAATGTTCAGGTTCGGACGGATTCAAATACGTTTTTTGGTTTTCTCACTCAGAACTCGATAACAAAGATGGTGCCAAGCTCTTCAGTAAGCAGGCTAACCGAATCCAGCGAGTGGCCCGTGGATCTGGAGTGGCACCCAGGGATGTACAGGAGCTGCTTACACAGTACACAAAGTTTGCTCAGATGGTTAAGAAGATGGGAGGCATTAAAGGCTTATTTAAAGGTGATCAAATAATACATGCAAATGTGGAATATTTTAAATCCGGTGCTTCTTAACTTGATTCCTTGAAATGGTTGCTTTGTGATAAATTACAAATGAATGACTCACGGTACATTTGTTGTGAAGGAGGCGACATGTCGAAAAACGTCAACCCATCACAGATGGCTAAACTGAACCAGCAGATGGCTAAAATGATGGATCCCAGAGTACTTCACCACATGGGTATAAGCTTAATATAACACTACATAAGAATTTAGTCTTATCAGCTACAGCTCTGCTCGCAAGTATCATCATCAACTGGCACTGTTGAATAAAACCGGTGATTAAGACTTCTCTCTTTGTTTAAAGGTGGCATGGCCGGACTGCAGTCTATGATGAGACAGTTTCAGCAGGGAGCTGCTGGTAACATGAAGGGCATGATGGGATTTAACAACATGTGAACATTTGAGCGTGCGAGCTGATAATGTAAAAGAATCAAATAGTGTACCTGGGTTGATAAAAGTGGTTTGAATCTTATGTCTTGCCACAAGTAATTTAATTATTTAAAGGGTGTAAAACATTTAAGGCTCATTTACATGTAAAGCCCAGTGTTACTGCAGCAGGATGGACATTGGGGACTGTTAGAAGAAATCTTTCTTCCTGAGATCAATCAAGTGATGTTTAAAATGTCTTGATTGATGTCAGATTGTTCCACTTTGCAAATAAACACACAGTTTGCCAGGGTCTGGAGACTGGCCACTTTTCATCTTTAAACTGGGATAAAATATAAAGTATACACATTGTAATTTTACAGTAATCGCTATGACCACGGCAAAAATCTCCACACGTAGAAATCATGATTTATTGTATAATTGACTGTTTTTGATTTCTAAGTTTGCCATAGAAGCGCTTTGGCTTTGTATCGGAGATAAATACACTAGATGCAAAATAGTATGTGGTAATATTTTGTCATAATGTTATAATAAAATTTATATGGCAACATTTTAACAGAAATTGTATTTTTATTTTCTGTCATCAAATCTAAAGCATTTAATCTTGCCTACATAGGCCGTGTTTTTTGCCTTAGTGCTTTTGTTACATTGAGCATGTAAATTTGCACAGAGATTAGTGATAAATCATGATAGATAAATAAATACTTATATTTGTGTTGAATCTTTGGTTCACACTGGGAAAAAAAGTGTACTTTAAATCGAAAGCAAATCTTTACCTTAGGTACGTATATATGAATTTGCCTATAACAAACTGATCTGAAAACCGTAATTCCACATACAAGGAAAAATATACATTTTTTTACACACTACATAAAGTTAAATCAAATGGTGGTAAAGAACTGGTTTACATTTAATAGACACAATACATTAAAATACACATTTTATGTATTCGGTTTTAAAGTAAAACTATGTCAAATTAAATATCTTTGTAAAGATGTTGTATGGTAATAAAATAATATAAAAAAAGAATGTACTATTTTTTTCGTTTTATTATAAATCCAGAAATAGCACTCGGTATGAACTGAGTTGAGCTCTTGACGTGGCACCGACTCCATGTTGCGCGGCTGGGTCACCCGCTCGGGAGCGCGCATGAGCCCGTGAGCGTGCTGTCACTGGCTGAGAGTGTCTGAGGCACATAATCAACACTTCAGGTACGTCCAAAAGAAATGTCCTCTTAATAAACAAACAAATATTCGCCTTCTGGTCGTGATATGAATGATAAAGATTGTCGCGAGGTATTACGAGGACTGTAGTTGAAAAAAGTGCTTGAAAATGACGTTTAGCTTGAAGTCAGTGCTGTGTGTGTACTCTGAAGCATCATGTCCGATCAACAAGCGGCTGTTTAATCACATTCTTTACTCAGATTTTGTCGTTATAGATTGTCTATGTCCTCAAAATGTTTTAATATTGATAAGACGTTTTGTATTGTTAAGTTTTTAAGTCGAGCTAGCTTGTTGTGGCTAATTTGGGGAGATTGGCTAACGCCCCACTTTAGACCCACATAACTTCAGCACACTTACCAAAACTTATTCACTAGACTCAGATATGTGTGTTTGACTAACTATATAGTCACACTTGTGTCTCTTATTTGGAAAAAAATGCTCTTAATCATCATTTGCTTTGGATTTTAATATTGTAATTTCTTTTAGTGTAACAATGACAGAATTGTCAAAACTTGTTTGAAAACTGGTTTTTGCTGCATTGTTTCTGTCTTTTTTTCCATAAGTTTTGTAATTTACGTACTGTAAACTTTGTTTTATTTGTCTGACTCGTAGTCTCTGTGCTTTGCTTCACTGGTCTTCACATCTGCACATGTGGCATATTTGGTGTATATGTATCTGTGATCCGTGCCTCTGTATGAACCTAGCAAGCCGAATAAAATGAGGTTCCTCACTTAGACAACATTTTTGGGCATCGCAGATCGTTCTTATCTTTTTATTTATTTGATAGACATTTATAGTTTGCTGCTCATTGTCCAAAGGGCAAAGTCTTTGATTATAGATTCAGATTGAGCAGTCCAGTTTGTGTAATAAGTAGTTTTATCTAAATGGTAAATGTATCATAGCGCATTTCTGTTGCACAAACCTTTCATATCATAACATGTCATTTTCAGAGGGTGCTATCATGGCGACCTTCCAGGAGTTCATCCAGCAGAACGAGGACCGTGATGGCGTCCGTTTCAGTTGGAACGTCTGGCCGTCCAGTCGTCTGGAAGCCACACGTATGGTTGTTCCGGTGGCATCACTGTTCACCCCTTTGAAGGAACGTCCAGATCTTCCTCCGATCCAGTACGAGCCTGTGCTGTGTAGCCGGGCCACATGTCGAGCCGTGCTCAATCCGCTTTGGTAAATCCATTAAACCTGGATGAACAGCATGCTAAAATTCACAGATCTACTTTATAGAAATAAATGAATTTATTGTTAAAAACTAACATGTGACATGTCTTACATTCTTTCCCATATGCATATTCTCTTACTTTTTTACACAAATAGTCAAGTGGATTACAAAGCAAAACTATGGGCATGCAACTTCTGTTATCAGAGAAATCAGGTATTTGTCAGTTTGGTAGCGTTTCATTTAAAGATTTGGAGATTCATCAACAAGAATCAGGCTGGCAATGGCATAAATAATATCTATGTTCTGTTATAGTTCCCGCCGACTTATGCTGGAATATCGGAGGTCAACCAGCCTGCTGAACTGCTCCCACAGTTCTCCACCATTGAATATGTTGTCCAGGTAAAGTCTGGAGTTGGTTACCTTGTAAAAGTAAATAAATATTACAATATAAATTAACTCATATGCAATGCAGGGTCCAAAATGAAAGTGTTAATGGAAAAGTTAAAATCCTATTGTTCACAGAATTATTTTTGTGTGTGTCATATTTTACGTAACCAGAATTATTTTAACTGTGATTGAACTGTAAGTTTAAATCTTGTACAAATAAAAAAAAACAATGTCTTCCAACACAATATCAACAAGTTAACTTTTTGTGATTGTGTCTCTTACCTGTAGCGGGGCACGCAAATGCCACTGAACATCTTGTACGTGGTGGACACATGTATGGAGGACGAAGATCTACAGGCGCTGAAAGAGTCTCTTCAGATGTCCCTCAGCCTGCTGCCTCCCACAGCCCTGGTAGGCCTCATTACATTTGGACGGATGGTCCAGGTGCACGAGCTGGGCTGTGAGGGCATCTCTAAGAGCTACGTCTTCAGAGGCACCAAAGATCTCAGCGCTAAGCAGCTTCAGGTGCAAATGTCTTTCCATCTTACTTTCCATCTTTTCAGAAGCTCATTTCAGATAGGAGTGTTTAGCTAAACATGTCAGTGCTGTTTTTAGGAGATGCTTGGGTTGACCAAACCAGCTGCACCACAAGCAGGCAGAGGACCACAACAGCCTCAGGCTCCTCCTTCAAACAGGTGAGCTACAAGTTTTAATCACTCCAACTTTGTTTCATATTTAAATGTTTAATCTTCAAATTGTTAATTTCATGAAAATATTTTTAACTCTTGTTACATTGTGGTCTTCTTTGTGCACTCAGGTTCTTACAGCCAGTACAGAACATAGATATGAATTTGACTGATTTGCTGGGAGAGCTTCAGAGAGACCCATGGCCCGTCACCCAAGGCAAACGTCCACTAAGATCACTTGGAGTGGCCCTTTCTATTGCTGTTGGTTTATTGGAGGTGACTGTCATTGTTTATTAACCACACGTCTTGTTGTGTGGGCATCTTAGCTGTCAATTGCAATTGTCAATTGGGTGGGGGGCATATAATGTTTTCCAGTTAAAATAAACAAAAAAGGATAGACAAGTGTGGATGATAAGGCGATGAAAATAGAACTCCTAAAATGATTGTGAACATTCACAGCATCTTTAATAAGAAGCTAAAGTTACATTATGTGACATCAGAGTGGCAGTTTGTGTCCATTTCATTTGGTTACTTGCAATAACTTTTGAATTTTCTCGTTTCCTCAGTGCACTTTCCCTAACACCGGTGCTCGCATCATGTCTTTCATCGGTGGTCCAGCTACTCAGGGTCCAGGCATGGTGGTGGGAGATGAACTAAAAATACCTATTAGATCCTGGCATGACATTGAGAAAGACAATGCAAAGTTCATGAAGAAAGGCACTAAAGTGAGTAGTCTTATATTTATTGTATTTATGAATTTAGTAAAAGTTCTTTGCTGCAGCTTGCTGTTACCAGTAATAACAGAAATGTGAGATTGTAAGTGGTCGTACCATTATAAAAAATATTATTGTTTAAAACCTCTAAACCATGAATATTTTAGTACGTACTGCATTTCAAGTTTTTGTGTGCACATTATTAAAGTGGTACTGTTTCGCCCGCAGCACTATGAAGCCTTAGCCAACCGAGCCGCCACCAACGGACACATTATTGATATTTATGCCTGTGCTCTGGACCAGACAGGCTTACTCGAAATGAAGTGTTGCACCAACTACACGGGGTAAGTGACTCCAAAATCAAATAAAACTACTATGCCGCGGCTTTATAGCACTCAGACATTTGGTATCTGTTTGTCTGGTATTGCAGGGGTTATATGGTCATGGCCGATTCTTTCAACACATCTCTGTTCAAGCAAACGTTCCAGAGAGTTTTCACGAAAGACGTGCAGGGCTCCTTTAAGATGGCACTGGCAGGAACTCTGGAGATTAAGGTGTCATGATTTTAATTATTCTTAAACAAGAATTATCAAGTGCTCTGGTCTTTTTTGTTGTAATCCTCCAATTATTCTGCCGTATAATGGTTTGCTTATGATATTCATTTTTTCAGACTTCAAGAGAGATTAAGATTTCGGGAGCGATCGGGCCGTGCGTCTCTCTGAACGCCAAAGGTCCCTGTGTGTCAGAAAATGTGAGTCGCGCATCTGATTTCAATCAGACATGATACTTCAGTTTTCGTGGATTATCTCTGGAATTGCAAAGATATATTTTGATCTCTATCTGTAGGAAATAGGAACTGGTGGCACAAGTCAGTGGAAGATTTGTGGACTGGACCCAAGTACAACTCTTGCGTTCTACTTTGAAGTTGTAAATCAGGTACATCTGCTTAAACATTCTATACATGTGCCTTAAAATATGCTTATTTTCTCACCAAACCGGAGAAAGCTCTGTAGATTTTTATCAGGCTACGCAACTGTATTTCTCCTAAAAGTTACTTTATTTCACTATATGATATATTTTAATAAGATCCATTTTCAATACATGTTAATCTATTGTTGTATGATACATTCTTGCAGCTTATCTCACAAAATTATTTTGGTTATAGTTTGCTGAGTTCACAAAATATTGCCACAGATAGTATTGATGGTGCTTAACTTGTTTTGAACCCAGAAATTCAACTTTCGGTTTGCAAACATATTTCCAGTTTATCTGCAGATGGTCCACTAGAGGGCAGACTTTCTCAAGCATGGGATTTTTCAAGCGTTTTATTACCTTTTATTGGTTTTAATGTTTCACAAATGACTGATTACAAACCTGATATAGTAAAATAATTCATATTCTGTTAGTTTTTAAGCCATCACCAGGTGTTAGAAGTCATTTCAAAATCAGCAGTGTTTTAAAAGCAACTTTTATTTGTTCTTTAAGAAATGCACGTCACAGTTTTCATTAGAGAAAAATGATGCTTTCCTTAGTCAGTCTTGGTTAAATTGAGCTGTTTAAAGATTTCATTTTTATGTGACACATATTCCTCCAAGGTCTCGGTCAAGTCTCTTTACATCATAAACAGCAATTTGCTCCTGGTTATCTGCGTCGACTCAGTGCTTTGTTTTGTCGGGTAAAACGATGCTGCGAGCGATTCTGTAAATCATGATTATATCTGCTCAATTTACACCGCCGACACAAATGGCCAAAGGTCATTGAGGGTCGTATTCAAGCCAGCGTGAGGTCCTGTTGTGCTCCGTTGTTTGTTTGTGGTCCTGTTGGTACGCTGGCAGATGATGCAGGGGAGTTGTTGCTCTCGCACACCGGCAGTATCGTGGTGCACTGGGGGAGGGTGTTTTTACGAGGATGACGAAACATCTGACGGATTTTATTCACTCTTCTTCGTAGTGCAACTTTATACCTCCTGAGAGATACAAACAAGGTCACGGTCAAATAACAGACACATATAAGTAGTTTGATTCAGAGGCACTGCACGATCTCTGGGCTGACCACTGAATCTTTTATCCACAGGTGTTTACTTCCACCTTCCTTTTTCAACTCTTTCATTGCCGCCACGGTTCGGAACGCGGTCCAAGCTCATCTTAAATCTGATGACGCATTTATAACATGGTTCGTTTGAAATTATAATGCGTAAAACAGACTGACAAAGTTCAGCTAATGTATGTTTGTCGATGGAAACACATTTAATAGGCCTACCTACAACAAATCAAATAACGTAGACTAATTTCAGTAGTAGACAAATTTCAGTAGTATTGACTTACGCTGTAATTTGAGCAGTCATTTATGCTTTCATCACCCGGGTGTTGTGAGCGGACGAGTGCAGGTGAGACCTGAATAGCACATGTTGCTGTTTAAACTAAACCTATTCAAGCCTTGCCAATTTAAACATTTAAGATGATGCACAAGAAAACTCGCTTGCGCGATGTGAGAAGATCCGAAGCAAAGGAAAGGAAAGTCTCTGACATGGCGCAAATATTGAATTGTCTTTGAGCGCTTATACAGACAAATTCACACAAGAAGTAGGTCAACATTCCCCTCTTGTCGAGTATCTTAACAAACATAGTAGGTTGTCTTAACTTAGTGAACGGACGAAACTGACGAAAAACAACGCATGTGTACAGTATCAGTGTACTGGATCTGTTTCATTCCTCTTAAAGCGACAGCAGCTTATTCCTGCCGTCTGTTAAAAGTCAAGGAAATCCCTCACTGCTTGTGACTCAATAGCTTCTGTAACTTCAATTATTATTTATCTTTATTTCATTTGTACATATGCAATGTTTTATTTGATTACTTTAATCCATTTCTACCTTAAAAGATATCCAAACCGTATCTTACTTTATTTTCTGCTTCGCTCTGTTATTTTATTGGTGCTGTTACTTGTAGCTTGATTATTTGTTCTTATTTTATTTGTCAGTGGTCCCTTTTCCCTAAACATAGCACAAACCCTAAAACCGCGACACAAACAGAACCGTGTGTAATTTAAACCATTACACACCTATAAGAAACTCATTATTGTTCCACATAATGTACATTCTAAGCATCAAAACCCGCTTACGTTTGAGTCATGGAGTTGATCCATGGGTTGAGAGCCGAAGTGAAGAGCACAAGCCACGTGGCAAAAACCGAAGCAGACTGCAAGCTCTCCTTTCCTGTCAGTGTCTCGTAGAAGCAGATAATGATGTACGGCAGCCAGCACACAAGCAGGCACACTGTCAACACAATGACACGTGCTTAATGTTTCAGTATGTCTATAGGAGATTAGAGTAATATTGGCTTTCATTGTCTCAAGAGTGTGTTGCACTTGTCATGTGTTGATTATTTTCTCAGTGATCTAGTGTGATTTGATCCGTCATCAACAGCTTATTCCTTAAGAGGAAATGTGTAAAGTATACTACAAATCAAATGTTTGGACACACTTGACTAAATGTATTATTATGATTCGATCTAAAGACTTCGGGTTAAATATATGTTATCGTTTGCTAGACATTTAAAAAAATCTCTTTTATTTTACTGTATTTGCTCAGCTGTTATTAAACGGTGTCCTAAGCAGGAAACAAATCTTAATAAGCCAAGGCAAAGTAATCAGTTCATAGAAAGATGTCATAAAGATAAACACTTAATGATTACCCAAAACAGCGTTGTACGTCAAATATAATAAATGTGCTTTATGTGCCGTTTTAATTGTGCTTACCTATGGTTGCTACCATTACTATGGAGCTCTTGAAGTAATTATTGGCTGGTACATAGAAACAGTGGTCTTCGTTGCAAACAAACGTCCCCCGTCTCACCTGATTCCACGCTACATAAACTATGTATACGTACATGCAGCACATCAGAAGAATGGGAATGATTATTCCCAGCCCCATGAAGAGCATGTTGAAGCCGACGCTGGACGGTTGGAAGCTGGGAACGCAGAGGAACTTCGTCTCGCTGTAGCCGTAACTACCAAAACCGATTAATGGCATGGCAGCGCTGAGAAGACTATACAACCACACTACAGCGAGGATGATTTTGACCCTGTGAGCCGTGAAGATGCTGGCGTAGCTGAGGGCAAAGCAGATCTCTGTGAACTTGTCGACCGCGGCCCAGGTGAGGGAATGGATGGAAGCAAGTTGGAGGAGGAGAAACAAGAAGGCGCTGCCCTGACAGAAGGCACTCTTGCTAGCATATCCCTTGACTTGAAAAAGACTGTTATGGATTCCAAACGGCATGATGGAGATGCCCAACGCCAGATCGCTTAGACAGAAGCTGAGCGTAAGAGGCCAGGTGTCCGTCTGAAGGCTCTTGTCGAATAACACCACCAGCAGTAATACCGAGTTCCCCAACACCGAACAGATACTGGAACCGATCAACAGGACTGCGAAGATCAGTGCTGTCCACTGCATCCTTCGTTCACCTGAGCTATAAAAGGAGACATTTACAGCCGCCAGAAAGCAAGCAGCGGCTTCACACTGGAAGCTGTGAGGAGGTGAGGTCACGTTATTTGTGCCGTGTGCCAAAGCTCCAGGGAAGGTCTTGCTGGAGGGGAGGAGTGGACCTCATGCTGATCCTACGGAGATGAACATCTACTGCTTCTCACTGAGCGTGTCTCCCATCCCCCAGCATCTGCCTCAGCCGGTTGTAAAAAAACCAAACGCACCACCTTGAGAGGCAAAACTATGTGAACGGCTGCAATCAAACGTAGAGAGATGATAAAGTGAATAACATAAGCGGAGTGTCTGTGGACACAAAGTGCACGGGGAGGTTTGGACAGCAGAGAGGATTCAGTATGACTTCATCAGGCTTTTTCGTACTCGAGTGTTTTTTTGATGTAATTGGTGTGAGGCTCGGATCTAATGCGCTTTAAGCCTTAAGCATTAATCTGTGCTTCATTGCCTTTAATAAGACCTTAAGCCTCTAGCCCAGTTATATCAGTTATTATATCCTGTCACATGTGTCGTTTCATTTGGCCAGTCATGTGCTTTGGATTATATACTATTTTACATTTTTATTGAACAAGCCAATATTTGCATTTGCTTACCTATTATTTCGTAAAGGAATGTGACCCTCTTGGTAAAAAGTCTCAATCTAATTATGAGATAACTACCATCAAATCTTTTCACTTTGATTTTAATTTTACACTACATTGTAAATGAGTGTTTCACTTTCAAAATAAATCTTCATGATAATTTACTTGCCCCCATGTCATCCAAGATGTTTATGTATTTGTTTCTTTAGTCAAAAAGAAATGAAGGCTTTTGATGAAAACATTTCAGGATTTTTCTCCATATCGTGGGCTCGGTTGAAACGATCGGTCATACAAAAGAAATTATATGCTTTATAAACACAAATGCTCGCCTTGCTCTGTTGTGTGATGCACGTTCATGATTTCACAAAATACATAATTACGTAACGAGTCATTGTTTACAAATTGAATCTGCAAGTTTTCAATGCAATTACGTATTACGTGAAGTAATGAACGCGCATCCCAGAACAGAGCAAGGCGAGCATTTGTGTTTATAACGCATATACTTTTTTCATTTTTTAGAAAATGACCCGTCGTTTCACTAGATAAAACCTTTATTCATGGTCTGGTGTGGTTTAAAGTCCTTTGAAGCTGCACTGAAACTGTCATTTTGACCTTCAACTGTTTGGAGTCCATTGAAGTCCACTATATGGAGAAAAATCCTGCAGTGTTTTCATGAAAAACCTTCATTTCTTTTCCACTAAAGAAATACATACAGAAACATCGTGGAATAATGGGGTTGAGTAAATGATCATGAAAATGTATTTTGAAAGTGAACTATCCTCAAAAGACATCAGGTTATAATTATATCATGTAGGATGGTTTTATGGAGAAAACAGTAGATCCCAAAAATGACCACACTGGGTCACACATCGATTGTAATTTTGCGATCTTCAAGGTACAAACATGTAAAACATGTTAACATCTCTTAAAAGCAACAGTTCACTCTGTTTCCATCTGTAATTTTGCATTTCATTGCCTCTGTGATTGTTCTGCACAATGACAATGAAGTTGACAATAAATCAAATCTAATCTTAAGTACAGCTACTATCTGCTTTAATGATTCAAGTCTTAATTATTCTGTTTGTACATGAGCACTAGGTTGTACAATTTCAAAAGACGAAGTAAACAAACAAGCATGTTTCCGTAATAAAGACATGAACAACAGTATTCTTTGTTTTTTTTAGCAAGATGCATTCAGGTTATTATGTTAAAATGTTGTTTTTAAAAAATATAAGCTTTGCCTATAACATGCATGACTTTGTTCAATCTGTACTTTTCCCCAGCACAATGCTCCTATACCACAGGGTGGACGTGGAGCCGTACAATACGTGACCCAGTATCAGCATTCAAGCGGACAAAGACGCATCAGAGTGACCACCGTTGCGAGAAAGTACGTCTGACACATTTATTTCAGCCATGGATGCTTGCTGTGGAATTTGCCTGCCGTTTTGATCCGTTTTTTTATTAAAATAATATTGTTTACATCTGAAGAATGCATACATCAGATTCAGCCTTTCAGTTTACTACTGAATAAGAAAATGTGCATTAAATAAAAACATTGCGACTGCAGATTGTACTTGGGGTTGATAATAGCCGTCTCTTTATAGAAGTCTCTCAGAATCCGAGTTCGGACATCATCTCCGCACATCATCCATTTGTTATGCTGAATCACGTCCAGTTTCCATGACAACCCGCAAAGACATCAAAAGATTCCAGTTTTATTATGTGCCATTTGTTTGTCAGAATCAATGCACCTTCAAAGAGAAAAGAGTAAATTCATTCTTTGACAAGGACTAATGTGCTGCTTGTAGCTTTTAGAAGTACTTAAAGTGCTTTTTGACTCAACTTATTGATAAAACGTCCAGTCCGTGTCTATTTGAATGCACCGTTGCAGTTATTCTTTCTTTTTAGTCAGGTTGATTATGTAGATGCTGTTAGAAGGTCACTGTATTCTAACTTGTTCTTCTAATTCTTTTCTTTAGCTGGGCTGACGCTCAGACTCAAATACAAAGCATTGCGGCTTCTTTCGACCAGGAGGCCGCTGCCATTCTTATGGCTCGTCTAGCCGTTTACAGGGCAGAGACAGAGGAGGGACCTGACGTCCTGCGCTGGCTGGACCGACAGCTCATCCGCTTGGTGAGTTTTTTTGGAGCATCTTTTTTTTCTCCCAAATAGGAATTACCTTGACCCCAGTGCATTTGTATTGGGAATGCAAAATATGTTTTTATCTGTAAATGAGTGTTTCTGCAACTACGGGCACTTTTGAATTCTTTTTAGAAATTCTGTCATCAGAGTCTGAAATATATATTTAAAGGTCAACAAAAATGGATTCATTAAGATTTAAATCTAGAACCTGTTTATTTTTATATTTGTAATTTAATATACAGGAAACCTTGAAAATGTCATGTTAAAAAAAGACATGTTGCGGAAATGACATTTTCCTAATATCGCAGCTAGTAAGGTCTACTACAGGACTCTTAGCATCTTAATATACAGAAATTAAACAGTAATATACATTTATTTAAAAAAAATGTAGTTCAAAGTACAGAAATACTAAGCTGTATGCTAAGGAGACACAATAAATACTGACACAGTAAATATTTTATTTTTGGGATCTTGTGAATGAGGCAGTGAGGTGGTAATTTCTGTTTCCATAGAAACTAGACTTGTTTGTCTTTGATAAAACTTCCTTATTAAAGCCTTTTTTCATTGTAGATGTAAAGACTCAAAAGTGTGGGACAGGCACATTTGCTTCATAAAATGATAAAAATGTTCAGTAAAATATACAAAAATATTTACGATGGTGTAAATTAATATGTATATTAAACAATTATATTTGAAATACACCCAAATATTGAATTGTGTTGCCCTGCGATGGGTTGGCACTCCATCCAGGGTGTATCCTGCCTTGATGCCCGATGACTCCTGAGATAGGCACAGGCTCCCCGTGACCCGAGGTAGTTCGGATAAGCGGTAGAAAATGGATTGGATTGGATTGGATTGAATTGTGTAATCCTGAAAGCAGATATTTGCCATAGCATTTCCGTGTTTCTGTGAAAATTTGCTTATTTTTTCAATATAATATTTTCACATTATGACTTTGTATTCTTCCATTCGCAGTGCCAGAAATTTGGAGATTACCACAAGGACGATCCCAACTCGTTCCGCTTCTCCGAGACGTTTTCGCTGTATCCTCAGGTACCTTCCTCAAACTCCCCCTCATATGAACACAGATCTGGGATGTCACTATAGCCCTCACAGAAAATATAGATGGGAAAAATAACGGCGTGTTCTTTCCGCAGTTCATGTTCCACCTGAGAAGATCTCCTTTCCTGCAAGTGTTCAACAACAGTCCTGATGAAAGCAGCTATTATAGACACCAGTTTATGAGGCAGGACCTGACCCAGTCTCTGATAATGGTACAGCCCATCCTGTACGCGTACTCGTTCAGCGGACCACCAGAGGTAAAGGCGCACCCCACTTTGGCCACAGTTAATGATCGTGTGGTCTATCTGAGCAATGAGAGGTGATGTGGATGGATGTAGGACTGATCCCTGCTTGTTCTTTAATGAACACGCACAATATTATCCAGAATTTTCCACGTTTAAAGTGGGATTATTATGTGGAAATGTAGTGGTGCCATAAGTGATCTCCGGAGGTCATATTTGAGTTCAAACCATTTAACCAAGAGTGTACGATACAAAATGAAAAAGACTAAACTTTGTAAATGTGTTTATCTAACAAAATCATTTGGCATGAAACAAACTACAGCAAATCAGGGAATAAGAGTTTAATCTGGATACATGAAAATGCATTGAAAAACAAATTTCTCCAATGAAATAAATCAAACATTGTCAACAGTTATTAATATTTTGTTTACTCTATCTTGTTTTTGACAACCGCGGCCATTCTCATGGGTCTTAGCTCAATAATATTTGTGCAATATGCATGTCTTGTGTGTATTTTTTTGCCAAGCTTTGCTGTAGTTTTTAATAATCACACTCTCATAGAAAGGTTAAACTAAATAAATCATAAAGTTTCTAATTTACAATATTATTTGACAAACTAGTTGTAATTAGAATATGTTGAATGTGAAATGCAGTGTCATGATGACAGTACACATGATGTCCCCAGACTCATCAGATTAAACAGTGTTCAGATTAATTAGCACACAATGACATCCCCCCTCTCATTTATTCAAACTTATATTATTGCTGCCTTTTAAACCTTTCTGCAAAGCAAAATTTATATCACCGCCGGTTTTTCTCCATGAGGCTTTGAATTATGTTTACTGTACACCTGTAAGAGGGGGACATAGAGAGCCTGGACAGTTTATTCAGACTGTATAAACTGTACAGAATGTTCTGATGGTCCGTAGTGTTGTTCAATAAGAAGCATTAAGGAGATGGTTTCTCAGATGGACATCTTTGTGTTCTTATCTGGTTTTAATGGAGGGCTTTAGGTCTTTATGCCAATTACTGTTTTTTTCTTTGACTCTGGGACCAGAAGAGCGGTGGAGTTCCATATAATTGACAATGATAGTGCAAAATAACATTGCCTTTGTTTCCTTGTGTTGTAGCCGGTGTTACTGGACAGCAGCAGTATCTTACCTGACCGCATCCTCCTCATGGACACCTTCTTTCAGATTCTGATCTACCACGGAGAGGTGAGATTCACACAGCACATCTTGCCTGCAGATTCCTCTGTGCTTTACAGATCCCGGTAACTAAAAAGACTTGGCGTTAAACCACCGTGTGTTCAGTCTTTTAAATAATTGAGAGGGAAGCCTGCTGTGGTCCGAACTGTTAAATATCTGAGCGCATAAAATCCAAGCCGGTAGTGAACTGCAACAAGGTTAAACTTGGCGAGGGGAGACGCTTTCTGATGGAACGCTTGCTAAAGTGCATGCAAATGAAATCAAACTTTAATCCTTTCACGCACAAAGGTTCACAGCTTTATCAAAAAGCATTATGCGTGGGGTTTGATGGGACCTCAGCCATGTGAGGCAATACGGTGTCACCTCTTCAGATGTCCAAATCTTGTCTTAAATAAAGACAAATATGAAGGTGGTCTTAATTCATACATAAAGGGCAAAATAAATTGCCCGAGACTACATTTACATGAATGCATTTGGCATACGCTTTTATCCAAAGTGACTTCCAGTGCATTCAAGAAATGTTTTTCTCTGAGAAGCCAACCATGACCTTTTTGTTGCTAGCGCAATGCTCTATCAATCGAGCTACAAGGATACTTATAGTACTTTAAAGACATGGTTTAAAAACACGTACCTGTTAAACAAGACGACCTCTGACCGCTTTTTGCCTCTCGCAGACGGTGTCTCAGTGGCGTAAAGCCGGATACCAGGAGATGCCCGAGTATGAGAACTTCAAGCACCTGCTGCAGGCTCCAGTGGACGATGCCCAAGAGATTCTTCAGAGCCGCTTTCCTATGCCACGCTATATAGACACAGAGCACGGAGGCAGTCAGGTACGACCCCACGGAGACGTGGAGGAATTTCTGTGTTATGGAAATTCTACACCGCTTGAATTCTTGAATACGCTTTTCACAAATGCCAGCAGCATAATAATGACAGATCGATCAAGTAAATTATTGTGAAGTTAAAATGGGAATTAATTTCAATTTTAGATTAGTCAATACAAATATTTTTATAAATCCATTATCATCGAGCTTTGACTAATGACGCACCAAATGGAAGGTGCTACTAAAAGAAATCAGTTCTTTACAGCCCTTCAGTTAATTTCTACGCTCGATAAAGTCGCCCTTTGAGGTTTTACTCAGCGCTTGTGAATAAATGACTGTGATGGGTTATTGGCGGCTGCTCTGCATATTAACGCACTCGTGTTTCCAATGTTTAGGGCATGAAATCGTACTAAGATTTGTTTT
The DNA here is from genome assembly GCF_015846415.1 of Triplophysa dalaica. Lineage (NCBI taxonomy): Eukaryota > Metazoa > Chordata > Actinopteri > Cypriniformes > Nemacheilidae > Triplophysa > Triplophysa dalaica. The sequence continues at coordinate 1,490,161 of NC_079556.1, forward strand.
TCTTACATCTTTCCCTCCAGGCCCGTTTCCTCCTGTCCAAAGTGAATCCTTCTCAGACACATAACAACATGTACGCATGGGGTCAGGTGAGGAATATTAAGCAGTCCACCCACAGTACCAGAGGCTGTTTTATACAACCGTAAACACGTCGCAGCTTGTCCTAATATTGTGTTACTCAGACCAGCGACTGAATCACGCTTTCCTATGTGTTTGCATAGGAGTCCGGCGCGCCTATTCTTACAGACGACGTGAGTCTTCAGGTCTTCATGGATCATCTCAAGAAGCTGGCGGTGTCCAGTGCTGCCTAGAAAGCCTGAATATCCACCGTTGTAACAATCCTTTGCCTGGCAGCACAAAGTCAGCACATTAGCATTGTTGCCTATTTTCATTTTACATTGTGCGTATATGAAGCCTAGACCCTAGAAAGTTTAAAATGATGATAAAAAACGGCAAATTCCACACCCTCTCAACACTACATACACATCATAGCAAACTATACATTACTGTTTTTTGACTAAATTCAGTGTTACATGTGTAGTGGCCACATTTAAATCTGATGTTTACGATAACAAAGCTCGGTTATGAAACCTCAAGTTGAACAGAGGAGGAAACTGGGTCTTGTTTAAGCACACCCGCAGATGATAGTTTTGTTTGTCGAGGAGAGTGAACGTGGTGCCGGTGTAGACGATTAAACGTAAGAGCTTCAACGCTGCCTCTACCCAACAGCACAGAACAATGCTTTATTTTTAGACTCCGTACGCATCCCGCCGACGTTTTCTGTGTCAGTGCCGTCTTTTTCCAAACAGACTTGCGGAATGTGAAAGCTGCCTCTCCGTCTGCTGCTCTGATATTTATGATACGTTTGTGGCAGTATTTGAATGTTTTGTTTCTAATAAAAGCGGCTTCATCACACCAGCTGGCCTGCCGTGTTTAGACTTTGTGCAGCAGAAGCTGAAAAAGAATGGCTTGCTATTTCACTCTTGCCTTTCAAGTCACAATCCCATCGGTCTCATAGGACACAGAAAGCATCTGCGTCTTAAAGCAACAGTTCACCTGAAAATCACAGTTCTGTGTATGAAAGACTCACCCTTGTGTCGATGCAAACGCACTCCGCTCGTTTCTTCCGTGGTGCATGGAGCGGTTTAGTTTCATACAGTTTAAGGGAGAATCTCTGCAAAAAAAGCATGAGAAATATCTTTATCTGAGAAACTGATTCTATTAAAGTTAACTAAACATCTTAGTCTTCATCATAACCCCTTTTAAAACATTTGTGTGGTTGTTTTCATTACTGGCCACATGGGAGCAGTAATTAACCGAGAGAGCAATGCTCGTGCAAATATTACTTTTTCAGAAGCATGTGTGTTTTAACCTCCTGCAGCAGTTCATCCAGACTTCTGACATCTGGGTTTTGTTAAAAGACAATTGCAGAATCGTGACTCCAGATTTTATTATCAGAATGTGTTATTCCTACTATTTAAATGTCTGTGATGGTACTTCGTCTGTCTTTCCACACCTGAATAGATCAAGCTGTCAGATATGCATGACATCATGCTTATAAAATTAAAAAGTAAACTAATTCAACACTTCATTAGGCAGTGTGTATGCTTACACCCCTGAGCAGTGTTGTCTATACTCGTTCTGCTATGTATTCTGAATCCATTCTCACACCAGTCGTGGCTGTGAATTATTATTTTTTTTATCTAAACCCATTCCTCTTTTAATCATTACAGCTTAGGTGAGTATCTTAAATACTTTAATAATTTCTTGCATTGGAGTGATCGACATCCCCGTCAACACATTCAGATGCAGGATCAGATTAGAACAATTTGACACTTTTTTTTAAGAATCGTAAGAATAATATGTGCTGAAACGGGTATGTTACCCTGGAGACAACGCTAAGCAGACTTGGGTGAAGAAATTGCCCATTTTTAGCCATGAGAATCCAAATTTGGTTGGCAGAAGTGTGTCACAATGCATATCAGAAGTGCTGCATGACAAACAGCTCGCAGGCATGGAGGGTGAAAACAACAATATAGAATCTATGAAAAGTAAATGTGAACCTTTTTTTGAAAACAGACTTTTATTTGCATCATTGTTAAAAGATGGAAAAAACAAACACCGCATCAGAAATGATGTTTCGTGCAGTGTCTTGTTAATTTTTTAAAGGGATTGTTCTCCCAACAATAAATACGAATTCATCATTCGTTGATTTTCATGTCATTCTGAACCTGTATGACTTTCTTCAGAATAATACAAATAATATATATACTTTGAAAACCAAACCAAACAGCTGTGGCATTGACTGTTATTATTTGGACACAAAACCATTGAGACATTTCTCAAAATATCTTCTTCGTCTTCCACAGAAGAGTTAGAGGTTTTGAACAACATTTTTGGGTGAACTCTCCCTTTAAACATACTTTTAATTATTAAATGAGAGCTACAAGGCCCGCTTTATTTGTTTCTAAATATATAAGTGCAATTTTAAAATATGCATTACATTATTAATATGCAATATCTCCAGACTCCTCATAAGCCTCGACCCTCACACAGATGATTCATGGGAGCTGAAGCACACTAGTGGAAGATCTTATATATATAACATAGAATATGTTTGTATAAATAGTCGTCCTTCATTCATGCGTATGCGTGGATTCTGTGTGTCAGCATACGTCAGAGCCTGTGGAAAAGCATATTTATAGGTATTTATAGCATATTTATACTGTATAGGTACCCAAGATTAATATAAGTTCTGCATGTGTTGCCTCATCTTTAATGAATACAACCGTTTATTTAATAGGTTTTCAAGATTATCCTTGTAGTCAACTGTCTGTCTTTGTAAAAGATGAAGCAGGTTTCTTTAGAAGTTTGTGAATAGGACGTACAGAAGAAAGACCGAAAATCTTTCATCTGTGAAAGTACAGCTGAATGTTCTCTCTTATGTCACAAAGAGAAGCAGAGATTTCTCCTGCATCAGCAGCGATGGCTGCCGAGAAATCTTGCAACACAAACTATAAACTGCCAAGAAAAAATCTATATGAAACTGTGAATATAGCATTAAAGATACAATAGTGGCTAAAAAAGTGATGTCCAAAGAGGGTCATGTTGGTACAGTACTCACTAAACCCAAGTTATTTTGCCAAAAAAAGCAAAACTACTAATTTAAACTAATTTTACTAATTTCTTTTATATTTTTTAATTCTCTCTTAATATTTAGTATTGTTTTTCTATTGTTTTAAATACATATACCTGTAATTTAAGTGTGCAATCATAAATGTGTGTTTCATGTATGAAAAACATGTTTACCAATGAGCACAATGTCAAAATGTAAATCTTCAGTATCTTAAACGAAACCTTTTTTAATACACAGCGTAAAGAGAAGTGTGCACGGTATACAACAATTTAAAAAAAATAATCCATATACTTCATAATAAATTGCTGTTAATGTTTCCATGGGGATCCTGCCATCAAGGTTATTTTTTACCATCCAATTACCTGAGAAGTTAATCTCTGGCTCCAGCTTTAACACCTAACGCTTTTGTTTCACAATGTCACCGAGAGAACAGCGGAGACAAGTGAAATATATTTAAATCTGTACTGTTTGTCATTAGAGAATAAAATGCAATTATCTGTGCGAATAAAATTGAAGTCACTGGGGTTCAAGCGTTCGTCTGTGAAAATGGCCTCGTTTCATTGTGAGCTTCATGGTGATGGAAAACATTTTAAACCTGACAAGAGTTTATTTCATCACAACTCGACTGTCAGAGCTTGATGATAAGGGTTTTTAATATAACATACACAGAAGAGCATTTCTGGAAAGGCATGTTATGAAAATGTATGTGTTGTTACAGTGTTGAATGTAAAGAAGTGTATGATGAAATTTTACCATCATAAATTTAAGAAATTATAAAAATGAAGACAAAGAAAAATCATTGAAAAAGATGTGAAACAAGCTCTCAATTTTGCATGTATTTTGGAGAATTGTGAGCCAGATTTGTTATTTTTCAGTATTATATTAAATTTATGAGTCCACAGGACTCAGTGGGTGTGTTGTTGAACAGAACAGAGGCAGGTCACCACACTGCTTCTGATGTGATCAATCACCAGCCGTCTAAATGTCTGAGACAAGCGTTCCAATGAATGAGCATCATTTCTCCAATAAGCAGCGCTGAGGTCTCACCTGCGTGAAACTGAAAACTCGCTCACCTGTGTGATTGACGGTATATTTCAGCGCCTCTCCCTGACACTTAGTTTAGAGAATTTAGAGAGTGATTGAGATCTCATTATTACCCCAAGTCCAGATTCTAAGAGTTCTTTATAAGAAAAGATCTCAGATGTCTAAGTTATTAGAAAAGTTCTCAAACTACAATTTCGAATACATTTGCTAAATTACCAAGGTCTTGTTATCACAGATTTCTTAGTGTTCTTATTTCTTTGCAAATTTTGCCAATATTAAATGACTTTTTTGTTCTGCACATTCATTATATCTCCATCTGCCTTCTGTATTTAAGCAGCTGTCTTATTTGAGTCTGCATAGTAAAGAGGATCAGACACAAACCTGACCTTGAAAGGAATATTTCAACAAAATATAAAAAAACTTTCATTATTTGTTTACCCCCATGACATCAAAACCTGATTCTGAGTATTTTTTCTGTAGAACATAAAAGGAGATATTTTGAGAAATGTCTCAATGGTTTTGTGTACAAACAATGAAAGTCAAAGGGGGCCTGTATTTTCCATCATAACAGTTTGAAATGTGGTAAAATATAGTTCATTATATTTCATAGGCATCATTGCCGACATCATAAAAACATTGCTTGCAGGGGGATTTCCTTTTTTGTTCTCTATTGTATAGGAAAGTGTTACTCATGGAGAGTGGGGTCCACATATCATAAATACATACTTTTTACGATTGTGATTACGAAAGATTATGTTTACTTAATCATTGATATACGTTGGCTGAAATAAAATCATTTAATAGTCCAATAAAATAAGGAATGAAAAGATCACGGTATTCCAATTCATTCTTCACATTAGAGATGTAAGGTCAAGCCAACCGCAGAGCATTGTGGGATAAAGCATTGCATGCAGTAAACAGAAGGTCAAATCCACTTGCACGCTGCATAGAATCGATACTGTCAAAACAGTGCACGTTAGTAGTATGCTGTTTTGAACAGGTTTTGGAAATAAGAGTTTTATCAGAGTTTTAAAGGTCGGACAAATTCGGTCTGACAGTATTGGGAGGGAAGATTTTTTTATTGGAAAAACAAATAAAATACAACACAATCTCACAGCAAAAACGTAACTATTTTAAGAGGTGGCTAATTTTTTTAATATCATACAATCTCGTTCATATATTTGAGTATGATTCGTCGCTTCGGCGCCAGTGACGTTCAGGGTTAGGGGTGAGGATTCAGTCTAGCTTTTTTTTAGTGATCATAATTTTTTGTGCGATTCACAACGTACAAATTCATACAAATAAGCCACCAAAATAGTTATGAATTCTTGTGAGATCAGGTAAATGTTGTATAGTTTTGCTTTAAAGTGCATATTGGTTTCAAAAACCGAATGACTTTTAAATGACAATTTATTCTGTAAAGAATTATTATTCTGTTTTATATAATTTAACAGGTTTATCTACTTAAAGGCATGTTGGATGATCCTGTACAAAAGTGTTTTGTCATGTTAGTAGGAAATCTCTTTACATCCTGATAGCAATCAAGAAGTGGTCAAATAATATTTTTATGATCATTTTTTTTCTGTGAAAGGAGTAGAATCAAAAAACTTTTGCCCAATCAAATCGTTCTGGCTGAACGCCGTGACTGGTCATGTGTACATTTTCAACCAATATGCATATTGCAACACGCAATATGTCATCAGAACCGACAAGTAAATTTACAAAATGAAAATCAGGTAAAAAAAAGCAGTGACAAAAAACGTCTGGATCATGAAAGAGGAAAAACTTGATCGGTTCCGTGTTTACACGATTTAGACAACTTCGAGAAGAATGTAAAGGATTTAGTTTGTCATTCGGATTCACAAAATACATTCATGTGTTTGGAGGAGGTGTGGCTTTTGGCGGTGAATCTCATAGAGGGTGTGATTATAATTTCAGAGCAGGCTAAAGTTAGCACCTTTAACTGACTGGATCAACCGCTCCTCCTTTAACTGACTGGAGTATAGGACATATAAACAGTGTTGGTTTTCTGCTGTGCCGACACTGCCCGTTCCCAAAGGACGGCATGTGTTAAAGACCTCTCGGCGGGTTATTCTGACATTAGACCGAGTTAATGATGTGTGAACCATCAGTTATTGTGCCCTGTGGTCCAGCGACGCCGCGGTCTCACCATCCTCACAGTAGTAGGTCAGTTTAATCACAAGATGTGTCGCTTCACTAACAGGCTCACATTTCACACCTCACACTGGAATAGTCATACAGCTTCAGACAGATCCACAGACTGTCCTTGCACTCCAAACACTGTGATGTTTTCATTTTACACACACACAGAGACCTCGGCTTTGTCTTTTTTTATAAATGTGCATTTGTGTTTCAACGAAACCTCAGCTGATGGAGTGGCATTCTGAAGTAATAGCTTAATGGCTTTCTATTTGCTAATGTTGGCGGTGCATGTTTTACTCGGATGAACCTCAATTATTTTGATGATTCTCTCTTTTCTAGTGGCAGTGATTTCTAGTCATTTACTTCACTTCCATTTTTAGCTCCAACTACCTTCTACGAATCAACACCAGTGCACCAAATGAAGAGAGTAAAGATATTTTCTCACAACACAAAGATTTTATTTGAAATGATTATACGGCTTTATGAAATACTTGATTCTGATTGCTCAGTCATACCATTAAAATGATTTACGGCTCATACTGTAAGTCATTTTGACTGATACTAGTCATGCTTAATGTAAAGCCCTGCTGTATTTTCTCATACCAAGTTTACATTTGTCACAAATAATTAAAATATTTCAAATATATGTTTGTGTACCAAAGTATTACAAATGTGAGAATCATATATTAAAGCACAGATATCAAAGTTACACTTTGAGTCTTGATGTCAATTCCACTATTGCACACGCATATATTACACAAAGTATTTAGTTTAATCACATCAGAAGTAACTGTAATTAAATTACAGATAAATGTGTGCAATCCCTTACTTTACTTTTTCAAGGGAAAAGTAATTCAATTTAAATAACTAATTACTTCGTAACTAGTTACACCCAACACTGGCTTTAGTTTTATTCATATTTTGAATTGTTTTTTATTTATTGTTTTAGTTGTTTTGGAGGTGTGCTTTTTGTGACATTTAGCTTGATTTCAAGTAACAAAAATAAAAATAAAAATACTATTATACTATCATACATTTTCTTTAACAAATCTGGTTTTGGCTAAATAAATCCCTCCAGGCTGATATAATGCAGCCTTCTCGTACTCTAGGAAATTCGATAATTCCCACTTCAACCCTGAACTGCACTGAGCAGTTGTTAAAGTTAACATAAATTATAAAAACATTTCTTATTTTTTTCCCACATCCTTATATGAAATAGGGAAGATCTGGACTTGTTGTTACAGTTGTATAACTATAAGGTTTCGAAAGCGTTTGTGTTCGTTTCAACCCGTTTGTTTCAATACTGTAGTTCTGTTTCTCCTCAAATTTCCAATATCATATTTTTGTACAGTAGTTGTTGGGTAAACAAAAAGACACAACAAACACATTGAAGATAGTTCATATTTACATTTATTCTGACTGTTTCTATTTCGGTTGTGTTCTAGTCAAGAATTCAATGTGCTATTAGCATTCATTATAATTCATGTTTTATAGCCACTCAAAAAAAATATCCTTCACCCTCCTCCTCTACTTAAATCTAAGAGAAAACATCACAGTGCTGTAGAAAGTGTGTTTTTGTAATGCAGGATTTGGCCGGTCACAAGGGAAAATATGAAACTCACGCAGCGCTGAAATCTTTCCTCGAGCCACAAATTAATCAACGCTGCTTTAATCCGCACTCCAGCTTCCACTTGAGCTTCTACTCTTTCCTGTTTGACAGGAAGCCACATAGACAATTGTGAACTTCCTCAAACAGGCAGCAGGCCATTCCTCGAGCTATGAAAGAAACCTTACACAACCTATCATCAGGGGGATCGAGGACTGGCTGTTGTGATATTTTCCTCTGTGTTCCTTCTCGGCAGTAGGGCATCCTTGGTTTCCGGTTCTCTCGTGGAAGATGGGCCAGACAACGTTGTTACTTCCTTCCTGTCATTACGAAATCCTCTGCGGACAGGCACATCCATCACATGGGACTCAATGCCGGAGTTTTCTGCGTGTGATCTGTCCATAATCCTTCCCAACAGGCAGGAAAAGGGATTGCGCAGGAAGTTTATGCATTATTCATGACATTGCCCTTAAAGCAAAGGAAATGAATGTAGCCTGATACAAAGTTTGAGACTAAAGGTTGAAGTTAATTTGTTTTGCGCTGTCTCAGGTGGGATCTCCATTGCTGTTGTTAATCCAGCTAGCTGAAATTAAAGTTTGATCCATGAAAGCCCAAAGGGCAATGCAATCTGTACCCAAAGTACAAATTATTTACTTCCCACCACCTAACATGGAGGTTTCTCGCCGAGGGAGCGAGGAACAATATCAAAACATGTCATTGTGGAAATGAGCATCAGTCATTTGAGAAGTGCCAATTATGTGATTATGAACTGTAATGAGTTGTTGTTTTGGCCCAATGTCACAATCAAGCAATATCCCACAGGAAAGAAAAATCACATGTTTGTATCTTAGTTATTTCTCTGGCACATGATTGAGATTAATGGAAACATTGCTTAGGTCAACTGTGTCTCAGTTATTTCTCTTGAAAAAAAAAGATTTATTTTAATATCAACTCAATCCATATACATCAAATATACTACATTTTACATCACTTTACCTTTACAATCTACACTTATTTTACAGCTCTGTATACCAATTTATTTCTGCAATACATCTCTGTTTGCATTACTCCAGAGCAATTTTAGCAACTACAAATTTAGCATCTTTATATGTAAGATGATCAACTCTTACAGATGAAGACTTGAAGTCAATTACATTTAGCTAAAGAACAGACAGGAAACAATAAGCAAAGATGTGAATCTATATCTTATGGGCTAATTATACTTGATCTCAAAGGGATAAACAGCTCTTCGCCATACAATAACGGTTCATAGAGACCACATCCGTGTCCTCCAAGCTCCGAGAAGACCAAAATTAAATGAGCATGCTATTTATTAACTTTATAATAAAAACTTCATCAATATTTACAGAAACATAAATGAAGTGTTGCATCATTTTGAATATGAGTGCGAGTAAATGTTATTCTCCTAATATACTCAGACTGATTTATATGCGTCAAATAAAGAGTAATTTTAAAGAAAACAAAAGTGCCAAGAACATTACGAACATAAAACACAAAAATAATGATTTATTCACATCTCCGTGAGAAGAGTCACGTTTAAGAGCATGCCGCGGGCGCAACCCAGCATCATTCAAGCGTACGCTGCTATCATGGCCTAATACTTCACCTCCACCTTCCTGTGTCTGTTGCCATAGTAAACCCATTCCCCCATCAACCAAAAAACATGCAAAACACGAGCCCTTTTCACTTTTACCACTAGCTTCATCCGTCTCTATGGCGATGCCTGTTAGAAGGCACCTTTGATACTGCGAGTTTTGTGCGGCAACTGCATGAAACAATGACTGTGTTTTAACATTCTAATCAGCAGAAATGGTGCATTGAGCACTCACAAAGAAAGCTTCCATATCTCCCGCAAACACTGAGCCTCAGCAAACACAGAGGTGTCAATGCCCGATTAACCGGCTAACACCTTCACAGAAGACAGAGGTGAGAGAGAGAATTTTACAACATGTCACCCGTCTGTCAGAATACGCTTGGAGGGGCGAGACTTCAGCATCTGCTAAACAAAGAAGAAGAAGGAGTGGCAGATAATAATACGCCTAATCTACAAAAGCTTATTCTTTATTTACTATAACTGAAAGAATAAAGCCATAATCCATTTCACCAATTTATCCAAAAGGAATCCAGTTGAAACCAAAAATGTAATGAGGCATCATAAATAATAACATTTTCTTTTAGGAGCAAAATTCAACAGTCGCGTTCATCGTCTCTTAAATCTTTTACTTTTGAGACATGTGGAAATGTTATTTTCTGCATTTAGGGTGTCAGTGTCTGTTTTCCTTTCTTTCTTTCTCTCTTTGTATTCTTTTATTTAATTGTAGCTATTTATTAACTTGTCTACAATTACTATTATATGTAAATGTTAACTATAAACTAGAAATTTATAATAATCATTTTTACACGTTTAATATATGTTTTCCTGTGATCATGTTTGTGATGCTAACAAATTCTTTCAAATTTACCTTGACATTTAAAATAATATAAAATATGTCAACTTTTACCAAATCATAGCAACAATACATCAAGGAAAGTCTCATATCTCATATAAGCAGTGATATTTTAAACAAATTTACAATTCACTATTCAGATCACATGTCATAAACACTTCGCATTAACAAAATCAACAAATATTGCTTTACTACAACAGCTATAAGTGTCACAGCATGGTTCAGTGTTCAGAAACAGGTGCAGGCACAGTTTAATTAGAAGCAATTTAGTCGGCGAACAGCAGGAACGGTCATGCCGAGAAAGCCTTCAATGCATCACCTAAAAGCAAAGGCGCAGAACTGAACACGGTGACGCAGTGCGTGGTCGCGCATTCAACGCTTTTAAAGAGCTCTGCGCACTTGTGTGAGAATGTCACGTTCCTTTACTGTCAGTAGGTCAAGGAAAAGCTTGTGAATGCTGAAAATGAAACGTTCAAAGAATTGGTTTGGGAGTTCATTTTGTCTTTATTGGTTTTGCACCACCTGCATGTAAAATCAAACCAAAGATATTAGTTTGACCAGCAAGATTGAGAGATACGTCAGGCTGACCACGGATTATAAAGCATGTGAAATATGAAGGAAAATTTCAGTTTAGCATTGATCATTTTTGTCAGTGGACATGATCCTTCAGCGAAACACATCATTAAACTTGTCCTCAGATCAGGGGTGATGTCGATTTGTTGCATTTCAACACACGTATCTGGTTTTGCCCTCAATGTCACTTTGATTTGAAGAAAGACAAATTATACTCATTCGATGCTATTCATGTTTGACTTTATCATATACAAAAGTATTGGGATGCCCCCTTCTAATAAATACGTTTATCTATTCCAGTAATTCAAATCAAAGTAAATATTAATGCTATTGCCATACTATACAATTGTAAACTATATGCAAGAATTTTGTTTCCACCATTGCAACAGTTTTGAAAGGGTCTTTTTCTGTTCAGTCATTTATGGGTTGATGTTCAGCTGGGTTCAGGTCTGGGATTTATGCAGCCAGTCCTGTTCTTCTACTCTCGACCATATGAATCAATCATTTCTTTTTAGAATCTTGCTTCGTGCACAGGGGATTATCATGTTGGAATATAAAAGAGCTCTCTAAAAACTGTTGCTATAAAATTGGATGCACATAATTTTCGACAAGAGCATTAAGATTCGTCGTCACTGAAATGACCAAAGTAATCAAACCTGTTCATTAGAGGCGTCAATCTAATTTTCTATTGTGAGATAGAATCTAGAACTTAATGCAAATTATACAGTATACATGTTAAAAGTCCCCTGGGTTAAAAGGAACTGAAAGAACGTGGTACACGAATGGTAAAATCGTACCTTTGTTTTGTTTTACTGATACTAACTGCATAACTACACAAATATTTTGGATATTTTTACATGATAAATAACTAATTGTAGTTCAGAGAATACCAACTTCATACTGTAGTTCTAAAAAGGTTATATTACTATTATGCATTCACCGATATGTAAATTTTGGCCAATAACCGATAATTCATGAACTTTAGAAGCCGGTAACCGATATATTGACCCAGAAATTACACAAAATATTTTTTTCCCCTAAACAATATCCACCAAGCCCACTTTACACAAATTCAAGATTCTTTAACTGTTAAACTTTTCTGGTATATTGTTTATTTAATACATTTTAGATGTTCTACTATAGCAACCCAGAAGTTTGTTTTCAATAGCCACAACTCAAACTTGTCTCAAGACAGAAAGCATTCAGACGGCAGTCGACTCTAAATAATATACTTTTGTTCATAAAATTAACTTATTAATAAATATCTACATACAACATCAACAATGTTTAGCTAATAGCAGTATGTGAATGATCATGACAGAAAGATGGAGCTGTAATGGATTTAAACTGTGAACAGCGTGCAGCTGAAGTGGTTTAACCAGAGAAAATGATTTATAATATATCAGCGTAAATTTTTATCATCAGCCGATACCGATGACATCACAAATGGCCATTTATTTATTGTGCATTCTAAATACTATGCTTCCAAAATAACAATATGATATAATAGTGCTCGATTTACTTTCAACCTATTTTTGAGTCAAAGTCTATAAATTCATGTCTAGATAAACAGTGTGGGTAAAATACATTTATACATTGGCAGGTACCTGCCAAATGACTAAATGTACCTGTAAGTGACTTACAGTGCATTTTTAAGTATGTTTTTATCTGTTTGTTCCCTAGGAATCAAAGCCACAACCTTTGCTGAGCTACAGCACCAAAGTTAAATGCCGCTGTGTTGCCAGTCTCTTGCTACGAAGTCGTTAGAAGGCATAGATGATATGAGCTCAACTCCCATTGGTAGTCGCTCACGAAAGTCACTCATCATTTGCATAAAGTTGAGCAATTCTCAGCTTTGTCGCATCTTTGGACACGCCCACTTTAGTCAATGATGCTCCTGTCGCCGGAACTAGCTGAGCTTCCGTTGTAATGAAAAAATGAATGAGATCTCTTCGCTCTGCCACTGCTAGTCGCTGGCGGTGTGAACGTACTGTAATACCTGTTGTTAGGGGTTTATGCTATTGTCCAACGGCTTTTAGTGTCACCGATAGAAGTTATGTTGGCCTTTTATAAGCGTTAAACATAACGCTTATAAATGAACGTTTTCAAGAATATTTTCTAGCATATTTGTGTTTTTATTGTGTTTCCTCAGCAGTGTTTCTCAATGTGTGCCGTGACAAATCCTTTAAGAGACATTACAGTATGTGGGTGGTTGACCAGGCTCCTGAAACTTCACACTTGCTAAATGTGATTAAAATCAGGCGCGACGTGCTAACATTAATAAGTGTGTATTAATCCACATCATACTTAACAGTGGTCTGCTACTGCTTGACCAACACAGTCTGGATGTGTCTATATGCTGTTTGTGTGCGTCTGTAATTGTGTGGGTGTGAAGGACAAGACTTGTAGAGTTCTTTTTAAGCTTGATAAAGCAAGTGATGGGCAGGAGGAAAATATTTATGTAGTGAATGCTACGGTGAGTATAGGCAGTAAAAAAGCAGTTTGCTCTATAGAGAATGTGAAGCTGACGTCACTCCATATGTTGCATGTTGCAGTGCCGCCGCCATCTTGGGAGGATAATACGCCACTGATATTATGGGTTTGATTTGTACCGTTACTTGTTTTGTTTGATATATGGTGAAATCGAAAGTGAAAGAACAATCAAACAAGAAAAACAAAACACTGCATTGAACGTACTAGCAGACATCCTCCCAAGATGGCGCAACATTCAACACAGCGTGACGTCAATTAACAAGCTCGTTTGATCAAGTTTGATTATGTAATCAATCAAGATCATATCTGGCCAATAATTTAAGTGTTAATAATGTCAGCTAACCATCTCATGCCAAATAAATGGTGGCTGAGTAAAACTTAGATAATCGAATGCATATTTTTAAAGAAATACACATCTTTTAATTTGTATTTGTTGACTGCACAAAATCATTAACAAGGGGCATTTATAGCTGTGTAAAATAATTGAAGCCACATGCTTGCTTTATTTGGGATTTATTTTGTTTACATGAAAATTGGAAGGACAAGTCGCTACGGTTCAGTCGCCATGGTTGCAGCTATTTGCCATTATATTTTAATATACAAATTCAGCTGAAAGACATACTAAAGATGCATTATAGTGATTTTAAGGTTTAAGCCTTGCATGGTTTATCTCTTTCTAATATCCTCATCAGCCTGTTTCCTTCATTGGGTTTATGACGGAAAGGGCAATATGTGGTCCTTAATTGTGTGCGAGGGACTTGTTTATTAATAAAACCCTTGCTTCCTTACCTTAGTGAGTAAATTATTGAGACAATAAAGAAAGAGAAGTAATACTTTGCTTTTGGTTCTTTGTAAAAAGCTCTCTGAGGACAGGCAGGCGAGTTATTTGCACATGCAGGGAATGCAATTACGGTGAGCAGAGCTGTCAATTACTCCTGAACTTTATTATATGGTTTTACATACACATTTAACAGTCTAATGGCAGCCTAAGCAACAAACATGAACTTCAGTTAATTATCTTCAATAAATAGAAATGACAAGATGGCAAAACCATTACCGTACAGCAACCAATGTCATGATGAATATGTGCAGAGATCATGCCAAATATATATTGAAATATTAACTCCTGCACCATACGAGAGCTGGTTATGTACATTTTATTAGATGTGACAGCTTTTCCAGGGTGTCCTTCATCGTGAAAGGTCGGTTGTCTTTGTTTCACATAGACTGCACAGTAATTGGTGGAAGCTGTCAAAAGTAGTTCATTGTATAAAAAACATCAGTGCAGATAGCTAAATCATTAACAACCGAAATTCGGTTCAGAAAACTTTTCAGCTGCCTACCACGGCATAGACATAATGTAAGGCATCACTCATGCGCACCTGACAAGAAGTCTGTGCCAAAAGGCTGCATAGTTATGACTTTCGAGATTGCTAATGATAATGACATCTAAAGTTAATATATAGCCTAAACAGAATTCAGTTTCTGCCTTCAAAGATGCATCGTGTTGACATCTCAGATGTTTTACATCGATTGCAAATTTCTCTGGAGCTAAATACCTGTAACTTCATTACGTCAGCATAACTGCTGCAAATATGTTTCTAAAGAACTACTTTGCTTGGCAAACGAATATTGGAAGAGTTAAGATGCCACACAACCTTTCATTTAAATTAGCATTTTTTAATCAGGCTCCTATACGTTTACTTTCTGCAATATCCGATATTTAGCGGGTTTTGAAGCTGAATTTAAATTATTTGAGTAACATTTAGGCTACTGTGTGCGAAGAGCATTCACTCAACATCATAATCTCATTATGATGGAGGTGACTTTTCGAAAGTTTTGCATAACTCTTCATCTTTAAGTAAATGAATACAGATTACTGAAGTAAAAGTAATTACAGTACTTATCAAGATTCGACGTTGGTAATTTTACTCAACGCCGTTCACGTGTGTTTTCGCACCGTGAAACACAAGTTCACAAATCAAGTTTGCATCTATTTTCACATAACATCCACACATCAATAGGCAAATCTTTATTTGACTGAAGAAAGTAAGCAGTCTGGCAACATCGAGGATCATTCACTCCAGACCAGAATGCAAATGGACGATTTGCGATTATTTGCGCCAAACCAGCGACGGCAGCTCTGACTGTCCTATCAGAACTCTTTATTGGCTGCACGTGTGCATGCACTCGATGCATCTGTTACGATTTTCACAAGCGTGGTTACAGCCTGAATAGCACAAGATCATATTAATAATTGAATTGATTATAAAATCTAACCAACCGAATAAAAAAAATAACACATTTCCAACACCCTCAGGAAAATTTAACTGCAGTTTATAGGAACTCAAGTTACCATGTCTTTGACGGATCAATTGGCATTTGTATTACAAATAAATGACAAATATCATGGTTCAAATTTTAGTTATGGTTAAGAAAGGCACAATTTAACTGTGAAGTGAATATATCAAATACATGATTAACTGGCCTTTTTAAAATTGTACTTGTATTTCTATAATTAGATTTTTGCCCAGAAACTGCAGATTAAATTGATCTTCCAGGGCAGTCCACTGTCCCTGTAAAAACAGATAATAATAAAAAGCAAAGCTTTCGGATAAATTAAACTATTAACTTAATATATAGCTGCAGTGTCATCACATGAGTGGGAAATGGTAGACTGGAACTGGATTTGTTTATTTGATGCCAGCAATCTCCAGATAAAAGATTGACTTCATAAATACAGGAGGTATTCAGTGGCAGGATTGATCTTGGAGACTCAGAGCCGGTGCTTACACTGCATTACTTAATAACACAAGCATAGACTGTATGTTTCTGCAGCTTACATATGGATTAAATCTGCTTTCTAAATTGGGATGACATTTGCATAGCGAGCTCAGCATGTTCAACAGAGCTGACAGCTAACAGCACAAGGAAGGTTAATAGGAAGAAATGGGAGGGTTGGACGTTACGACCTCTCTCTGTGCTTGGAACTAAATGCTCCCTGGCACGGTGTAATATATAATTACACTTTTATCTGCCTTTGCTTGCCCTCCCATTTATATCCTGCTTTGGTTCTGCCGAAGTCACATCTTCGCCATTGTTTTTATATTCATGAAGTGTCGTCCTTAATAAAATAGACTACACGTGAAAGTACCCAGAGAGGAAAACTGGCACAGTGAGGGTTACTGGACGAGCTAAGTGTACTGTATAGATGCTCTAGGGATATTTGTCATCATCTGTTCTTAAAGGGACAGTGCTCCCATAAATGAAGATTGTATTACAGTCATGTTTCTTCAGAGTACATTAGGGATAGTTCATCTAATAATGAAGAATATTTCATTTACTTACCCTCATGTCATTCCAAACCTATATGACTATTTTCTTCTACGGAACTCAACAAAAAGATATTTTGAAGGTTGTTGGTAACCAAACATCTCCTTTTGTGTTCACCAGGAGGTTAAATAGATTATAACAGATTTTTGGGGGTCGTAATAACCTTCTAAATAGGGACCTGAGTTCGAACTTTAAAAAAGGGCGCAAAAGCAGTAAAGCACCATTAAAGTGTTAAAATGTCTTTGCAATGACATGAGGTTCTGACGGTATTTTATTTTATTTTAAGGAGAACTACTCTTTTTCTCTATGTGTGGATGTATTGTGATTAAATTGAGGCGCTTTAAACTTTTGTTGGTGTTAATGTAACATTGTATTGAATCTCATAGTCTCTGTATAGATGACCCTCTGGGATAATTTAAAGAGTTCAGTGGACAAATGGACATGACATAAGGCTCTAAAGCACAGTCACCTTGATAGTGTGTGTGCGTGTGTATTCTGCTGCGTCAACACTAACAATGCTGCTTTTGTGCATCATAGTAAAGACATCCAACAAAAAGACTAAACTTCCACATGAGATGTTCATAAGCCTACATGTCTACAACAGTTGTGTAATACCTGGATAAACCCTCTGTTGCTCTTCTCAGTTGTCTTCATTGCATTTGCTCAGCTGGCACTTGATGCTAGAGATATGTGGTTTGATTTGCGTTGTGTTCGATTATAGCCGTTTAGCTATGGGTGCGGGTAGTTTTGAGCCAATCACCTCAGTCATGTGACCAATCACTCTGCAGCTGCAGGAAAATGCCCTAATTGCAGGCGTTATTTGAAGTTTTTCGCTGTACGACATCTCGTTCTTTTTCTCAATGTCTCTGTACAGCCCTAGTGAGTCTTCTGTCAAACGAGGAAGCACATTTAAAAAGAAAACAATTTGATGCGTTTAAAAGCGTTAAACAACATTCATAAGATGTAACATGTGGTGTTATCAAGATAAAGGAAGAATAATACAGGCCACACGACAGTAGTGAATCCGTAACTTTCTTTACTCAACTTTCTTCTCTTCCCTTACGTAACTACGTACATACGACATGTCTCATCACGTGACAACAGCACAGCATTACTATTTTCAAATAGTATACACAAAAAGTAACATTGCACATTACTCATGAACACAACATAACATTTACTTGAATAATATTAAATATTTGAGATCTATATATTAATAGAAATTTCACGTTAGGTGGTGTATTTGAAAGCATAATTGATTTTTTTTTGATGTGACACTTTTAAAGACATCATACCTTTCAATAAATAGAATTTTTATTTACACATTTGGACAAAGCCTTGCACTTACACTTATCTGTGTTCCCTGGGAATCGAACCTAAAGCCTTGGCAACCAGCTTTGGTCTAAAGCTCCGCTGATTGGTCTTAGGGTGGTGAACATCTCAAGAGTATATGCCACATTTGCCTGCTCAACATTGTCCTGTTGCTATGAAACCTGTACGTAAACCACTTCACAATCACATAGAAAAATAAATCAATAAAAGCATCCAAGGAGTGATGTGCACTATTCAAACACAACACCAGTCACCCGAGTTATATCAGGTCTGATCTAATAATAACAAGGAAAATAGAATCCACTATGTGTCTGGCAGTTTGAAACAAGCACAGTGAGCAACAGAAGCACTTTGGAGATAAATCCTATCACATCATGACATCAGGCATTAAAGTTGATGTACTCAAAGAAGACAAGATGTGAAGCCAAAAATAAAACAGTGGTTTTGATTCATGACTCAACTGAAAAAAGGTTTGCCAAGACGAATACAGACTTTCCCTAAATCATTTCTTCAGTTCAGATTTTCTCAACATTCTTTACATATTCGGTTTCGATAGGCCTACAGCATTCTTTGTTTGTCATATGATCTTTATTTTGATATTTATTGTACTTTGGTCTCACAGAAATTCATAACTATTTTACGAGGTGGCTTATTCGTATGAAATCATACGTTGTAAACCGTACATAACATACGATTACCAGAAAAAAGCAATCCTGAAGCCGCACCCCTAACCCGAAATAATATAAACTCATACGTATGATCCAAAAGTAGCCACGTTTTTATTAAACAGTTTTATTAAACAGTTTTATTAAACAGTTACTTTTTAACTGTGATATTGTGACTCGTAGAAGGGCAACAAACAATAAATTAAGAGAAAATTAAATATAAAAAGATTCTAAAAACAACAACGGCAAAATGTAAATGACACTTTAGGAAAGCTATTTGTATTTTATAAGAAGTGTGTTCACACTCTTACAAAAGGTTCTTTACATTGATGCCCCATAAGAACCAGTTTTGGTTCCCAAAATACCTTTTACTCAAAGTTTCTTAGACCTTTAACAAGAACAAATGAACCTGTTTTTAACCATTGTTCTTAAGGATCTAAAGAAATTTTTCAGAAGACCCAAAAGGTGAACTAAAAATAGATTTAGTAAAAATGTTCTCTTTAAAAACGCAACATTTTTCCTATCTGACAACGATATTATTCTTCAGGCCCGGACTGACATTTGGTTTTGTTACTATGTATAAAATTACACAGAAAGAGATTTGTATACAAATACCAAGGAAACCTTTTAATGAAGGATTAGACCATTTCAACTTACCAAAACTTAAAGAGGAACATAGCCTGAGAGAGGGACGTGTTGCATCCTAAGATGAAGAACAGAATGCAGTTGCCATTAACTAGACTTTAAAAGGCAGAAAATCCATTAGTCTCACTTGAAGAAGATGACTAATCAATGCTGAGAAAGAAAAGGAGTGAGAGAGAAAATGTAGGAAGGTAACTGTGTGTTTTGCAACAGCTTTACTTATGGCAAGACATGAAGCGTTAGCATTCTTTAAAATATAAAACATAGTTTGAGATGGTGTTGGAAATTTGTCAGACGCTTCTATAAGTGACAAGGTGCATTTCATTAGCATGTGTGCTTTCTGGGAACGAAACCCTTGATCTTTGTGTTGCAAGCAGAATGCTCTAACATTTGACCTACAGAAACATGTCTATGTTGGAGTGTTTTTTACAGCTACAATTCTTATCATTTGCTTCTCTGTCGCCATCTCTGAAACTAAATTTACAGTAACTTTATGTAATTATGGTTTACCTTTGTTGAAGTCAAATGATGCCAGATTGACACTTCCCATTAAATCGTATCAGACAGCTCCAACTATCATTTTAATTAAACATAACATACATTACTATATTAAACCTTACCGTGCCGTGAATCAGAGAAAGAAAACTGATTTCTTATGTGCTTGCACACACACAACATGTTTGTCACGACATTGTTCCTACTTTTCGTCAGATAATTTAGTCCAAACAACATTTGCTTTAAGCATTAATTTACTGCTTTCCTGTGTTTTAAGAGTTTATTTAGCATGAGTTTCCTGCTGAAGATAAAATGAACCATGAGAGAAAGAGCTGGAGGCTGCAGGTTGTGGATTATTCTGCACTGTTATCAGCTTTGAGTCTTGCACCAGCGGTTCATTTACCAATGCAAGCATTCTTCATTATACACTACAAGGTTTTAATAGATATAAAAAGGCTCAGCGAGTTCAGTCCTTTCAAAACCCAGAGGTCAATTAAACATCCGAGCAGCACAAATGAACTGCTCCCAATGAACTTTACACGCCGTTGCACACGGAGCTCACTGACAGTGTAATGAGTTCATGTCATAGAGGAACAGAAGACTTGTCCATATGCACCTTTCATAGTTCAAGGATGCCAGTTATGAAGAAGCACATCAATGGATTTCATTCTAGGAATCTTTGACTTGTGTTTTAATCCATTAGCTGTAATGTGCAGAGTTTGATGTATGATCTTTTTTCAACCCATTTTTTCTACTTTTAAGAATGTATTTCAGAGTTATTTTGATGCACATCATGCCAGTAACATTTCTGTATTTTTTACCCTTCGATGTTTCATGATTTCATATATTTAAACATTTTAAATGGATCTGCCAATGCACAAGGATGTCACCTGGACTAAAACTAAATGCTCAAAGAGACCGTGATCATGAAACATTCTCATTATTCCAATAATCTAAATACACATTTCTATAAAAATATTTTTGTAGTGACGATTGCCAAACAAAGAGATGAAGAGGTTTCACACTATAGAACTCTGAGCTAAAGGACACAGATGAGTGGCATTTTGAGAATGAACCATGCAGCACGTTTGTTGGGTTCATAGTAAATTATTTCACTGCTGTGCTTTTCAACTGTGGCCCGGCAGAAAAACAAATGGATGATTATTTAATCAAAACTGAGTTTTACTTATTATTGAGTCTGTGAGTGTGTTGTACCGGAAACAAAGTATACATTTTTTAATTAAAATGTGACATATTCTTATTAAAAAAATCAATATCTAAGTTCTCTTGTAAAAGTAAAATATTGAATCATATAACTAGCCTGAGATGTTTAAAATCAATACCAATAAATGGACACTTTTTGGGCATGTGCAGAAAAAATCAACAAAACGTGGCTTTAAACGCACCCACCTGCTTCTAAAGGCAAAATGAACAAACACCTTCCAAAGAAAAGAGGCATCAATCACATCTCAATATTCTCCTTATTGCAGTTCTTGATGTTCATTTCCTGTTTGACGGGCATCCAGAGATGAAATCAGGAGATATTTTGAGGCGTGAAATTGCACCGTGACGGGATTTGGAAGGAGAATGTTAATCACATCAAATATCATGATTCTTCGCTCTGATAAGCGTTTATAGTTCTGCTTCATCGACCTCCGGCATCCCGCTGTTCACCCAGCAAACACCCGCAGAGAGGGAGGCAAGACGGCAAAAAACTGTAATTAAATATCCAGTGTTAATCTTCGTGGAATCGAGACACCATAAATAGGGCTGTTACTGAACTGCGGATGACTTCTGCCAACTTGTTTTTCTTTGGTTCAAATGAAGCTGACAAGATTATAGTGCTTGTTCCTGTTGCAGTAAGTGGAAATCTGCCGGGCCTGAGCGGTTTTCTCCTGTCCTCTAAGAAGCAAGCATCAGGTTTTATTGAAGTTCAGATTTGTTATCTCTTCCGCTGCAATTACAGGCGCAATTTAAAAATAGGAGACGTGCTCTGTGCGGATAAACAGAACAGTTTGCACCCTGGCCAGGTCAGGAAATTTCCTGCTGCACTCAAACATCATAACAATCACACAAACCTGAATACACAGCCCACAAGTGTGACCTGCTCGAGTTACAGCTCACAGCTGACTTCTAAAGGATAACAACAAATGAACAGAGTTAGTGTTCATTTTACATTTTGATACCGTCGAAGATTCCAAAAATGCATTTAGTGCAGGTCTCTGAGTCTCTACGTATGAGGAAACGATCTTTGATTTTTTTCTTTTCTCTGTAAATTCTGCACTTTGCTATCAAAACAATGAAAACAGAATAGCATAGAATAGACTAGAGTAAGAGGATACTCATGAAATGAGAATGGACAAAACAACTGTCTAATATTGAAGGTCCAGTGTGACATTTTTGGAGGTTCTATTGACAGAAATGCAATATAATCTAAAAACTATGTTTTCAGAGGCGGATAAAGACCTACATACTGAAGGGTTATGTTTATATGACCGTATTACACGGCTTGTTGGAATGCTTGATTTTGATTGGCCCGTCGCAACATTTGCAGGTTCGTTATTCCCAGATAACAACCTCTCAAAACTAATAACACATGGTAAACCACATGCAGCAAATCATTTTGACAGGCTTTTGTTGATAAATCATTATAAATATCTCTCGTAATAACATTACGTTAATAACATTGATTTGAAATTTATTAAACCAAATTGCCTGTTCGAGACATTTGAATGTCATTTCTAACCTTAAAACCGAATGTATATGGCTTTTCCTTGCAGAAGGTCTGCATTCGGTTAAAATCAAATATTTCAAATTCACATTTCATGTCCAGTTTTTTCTTATGACGTAAGTTGCCGTGGAATAAGTGGAATAATGTACAAACAGCTGGCTGTTATTGCAAAATAAGACACTCTCCTTCAAGTCTGTCGGGGTTTATTTCTACGATAACAACCGGCTGCCTGTTCTACAGAAGCCCTAAACTGACAAACTGGTCTACAGAACGTGTTTCGTAAATACGTTATATCCTTCGGCAAAGAAGCAAAAATGTTCTGATATGTTTGTCCCTGTAGAGACTGTAGATGAATGGATGGATGGATGGATGGATGGAGCGATGGATTGATGGATTGATTGATTGATATATAGATTGATAGATTGATTGATAGACTGATTGATAGATTGATAGACTGATAGACTGATAGATTGATAGATTGATGGATAGATGGATAGATGTATGGATAGATGGGTAGATGGATAGATACTGTAGATAGATGGATAGATGTATGGATAGATGGGTAGATGGATAGATACTGTAGATAGATGGATAGATGGATTATAGTTTTGTGATGAGCATTGCTCCTCACCGTGCAGTGGCACAGCATGTCTAGCATGTGTTCGGTCTAATGATGTAATTCACAATACTCCACAAGGTCAAAGATGAAGTTTACTAGAGGTTTCTTCTGTGTGGAGGTCAGTAAATGTCACCATCTTTTATTCATGTGTTTTGAGAATATGAGCTGACAGTGTTTATTAACTGGATGTGGTATTAATTAACTCAAGGGCGAGACTCTTTGAGTCACATCATCCCCGGAGCGGCTGGACACAGCGTCTTCTACAAGCTCTCAAACGACCAATTAGGGTGTAATTTCTGTGATCATACAGAATGAATTGGTTTTAATTGGCTATTCCAATATCAGTGTGTATGTTTACTCTTGATATTCAAAAGCAAAGGTTGATAATTGCTGATGTATGTGGAATAGCCCGTTAATGATTTACTGATGAACTTCTAATAAAGCTTTGAGATATACAGAAATGTCACGAATAAAGAATTTGCATTCATTCATTTGGGAAATTTCGGGGTCAAGGGAAATACTTGAGACACAGGAGGCTTAAGGGACAGTTCACCCCAAAATAAAAGTTCTGTCATCATTGACTTACCCTCTTTCATTTCATACATGTATGCTTTCTTTCACTAAAGAAGATATTTTCAAGAATGTTGAACCCAGCACCCAATGACTTCAACTATAAGGATACAAAACCAATGCAAGTCAGTGGGTACCGCTCTGGTTCTGTTGCCAACATTCTTCAAAATATCTTCTTTTGTGTTTAGCAGAAGATAGAATGTCATACAGAAACCCAACAACAAGAATTTTGACAGAATTTTAATTTTGGGGAGAAATCATTTTTAAAGTTTTGAGATGAACTTCTCATCTGAAATCATTCCTCCAACCAATAAGCTCTCTCTCTGGGTCTGTCACCCCCTTTTTCTAATGCTTAAAATCAACATTTACAGTAAGAAGTATTCATGAACATCACAAGTTCCATCATATCACGAAAGTAAAATGAATCGCAAATGCAGATGTCATGTTCACGCTGACTTGAATCTAATTGGATTGTTTGGTTTAGTTCTTTTCAAACTTACATGCTTGTCTTGTCCTTGTGCAGAGTGGAATGTAATTGAACAGAATGATGTTGGAATGACACATCTAAATTGTCTACCGATTACAGTTATCCTGCGCTGGCTCTCTCAGACATCCTCATCTGACTCCTCTGCTCGCACGAGCGTTTGACATTACAGGAAAAGACAAAGGACAGAGATTATTACCTTTAAAGAAACTGTATTATTTGCTCCATTAGCAGAACCAGCTTTGTTTAACAGCTCATATTGAAGAAACCGCCACACATTAAAACCTTCAGTTCTTTTTCTTAAAATCAGAAAACTTTTAGCAGATGTATATGTGATGTTTTTCACACATTGGCAATGAAGCGTTCAGCAAAGCTTCAAAACATCATTTGCATAAGTACAACAGACAATCATTTGTGTCTGTGTTTGCTAGAATGTTTCTGGCCTAAATCTGTAATCCTGAAGAGTTACTCAATCAGTGAAGTCGATCGAATCTTTCAAATAAAAAGAGATATTCACTCTCTAAAAATCCCCACAATGCAATCCATAAACATGCTATTTTTCCAAAGCCTCTTAGCGTGGAATCATAGATGCCAACTCAATAAACATCATGAAATGTATTATAACCTTTGTTGAATTACACGTTTGTACATCGCCAAAAGTGGAGAACTTGAAGGGATACTTCACCCAAAAAGAAAATTCTGTCATCATTTATTCACCTTTGAGTTGTTCAAAATCTATATATATTTCTTTGTTCTGGTGAACACGGAGAAAGATATTTGGAAGAATGCTTGTAACCAGACAGATCTTGGCCCCCATTGACTACCATAGTAGGAAAAATACAATGGTAGTCAAAAGTGCCCTAGAACTGTCTGCAGTCCTACATTCTCCAAAAAGTCAAGATCTGTTTGGTTATAAGCATTCTTCCAAATATATTTCTTTTTGTTCATCCGAACAAATTCAGAACAAATAAAGAGTAAAGGACAGAATTTAATGTAGGTCATATTTAATATGAAAATTAAAAAAAAAATGTTCCATGTAAATTAAACAGATTGATATTTATCACAATGTACTTTAATGTCAAAAACATATCTGCCCCGTCTTGCATTCCTGAATAAAAGTGGTGATGTTTGTCGCCGGAAAAGTGGCACCAATATGTAGATAACCAGATTCACAACGTAGCAAGCTCATTGAGTCACACCATTGGTTTCATTCTTTACCCACAATTCAATTGTTTGTATCCATGTGCCGTGACTAAAGCAGCTCTGGTTCCCCTCCTACAGCCCTCAACATGTTTCATACGGACATTAATCTAATTAGGTTAGTTTGCGTTCGCTTGATTACGTCGTTCCTTGGCAAGAAAATAAAAACACACAGCTGTCTAGTCGATCTGACTCTGTGCTTTAGGATTATAAAACGCTGCTTTCTGTTTAAAACACGATCACCAGCATGTGCTGCGCTTTGGTTCAAATACTGATCTTAGGATTCCTAACTAGCTCAACCAAAAAGTAGGTCCTTCTGGTTGACCAGCTTTGGTAAAGCAGACGACAGTGAGGAACCTGATAGTGGTTTAGGCTGGGCTTGTGAAAACCACATGACTGCAGTTTTGTGATGTCTGCAGCGGATGGATTTTAAGCTCCTGTTTAAGTGTAACATTTCTTGGCATTGAACACTGCTGTGGGCTCTATCTAACAAAACCACTTTTAATCAAATCATGACTCACCAGCTAAATTCCTTAAAGATGTTCAGTAGGAGGAATTTAGTCCTGGAGCATGTGCGAACACACACACACACACACCACCTACTATAGAGAGCAGTCCTGTATTGTTTAACAGAACATTATTTTCACACTAAACTGATCCTGATTAATAAACGTCTTCTAAAGCAAAACAATGTGTTTGTAAGACAAAACGATTCATGTTTTAAGTTCATTTAACAATTTACTGATGATATTTCCATAGCGACATACCGATCAGTGCAGTATATTGAAATATTCCGAGACATTGATAACTTTGAATCTTATTGGTTCTTGCGTGCTTGTTCATCAGACACCCAAGAAAGACCTAAAGGTGGTTCCTATCGTGAGATATTTGGCCTAAATAATAAGAGATATCCCCAACTATATCAAATTTGGGTCTGAGGTTGGTCCCTCCTGCAATGTAGGTCCATAGGTTTGATTGTCCACCTGCGCCTTCTCTCAGCACGCACCCTTAAAAAGAAGAAATCCTTTGACTGTTTGGGTTGTTAATTGTTCGTTTCATTGCCTTTATCTAAACATCTTGTTCTGTAAGCCATGCCAGTGACTCCTTTTCCCGTCGCTTATAATTCCATTTCCTGTCCTTATTCTCTACCCGACACTGCGGAGCGTGGAGCAGAGAATCAAGTGCTTCTATTGCAACCTCACTTCCTGCCATTCACTGGCATTTCCTCCAGGAAGCATCTGTTGGTGGTTTATGAAGCTGCCCATCAGAAGGACAGAATAATAACGTATTACTCTGCGTTAGTCCCGCGTGAGCCTTTGTAAACACACACTGAGGTCAATCAACACACGTTTAAAAGCGATTGTGTTGAGTGTAAACAAAGCTACATATAGCTAGGCTGTCTAATGCATTCCCTTAGTGCAATGAGCAACGCATCCGCCAATTTATTTCACTACGCTTTGTGTAGCCAAAGGGTCCAGATAACAAAGAAATAAACCAAACCCATTTCTTTCAAAGGCATACAGAAGTGGTTATGATGTTTCTCAAGTTTTATGATGTTTCTCAAGTTTTATGATGTTTCTCAAGTTTTATGATGTTTCTCAAGTTTGACATTTTATCCAAAAAGACTTACAATAGAGAGAAACATCACATTCAGCTTTTGTCCTCCCCTCGGTTTGAGGCCATCCATCACACTGCTGTGGGAGTTTCTCGGTGAGATTATGGAAGATTTGGTTTCACAAGCAAAAACCTGCTTTTTCCCCAAGCGCAATTGTTTTCTGAAGCACCACCTACCAAGAGGAAGTGAATGTCTCTATCAAGGCAGCGCAGGTTTCCTGTGCTTGTTGTCTTGGGAGGACCTCACAGAGGGGGCTAAGAAAGAGAGCGAAAAAAAAACATTGTCATTTAGTTTCAGTCTGCAGAGTGTGCGAGCATTCAACGGAACGCAATGGAATTGTGGACGGGCTTGTATCTTGTGAGCGTTCTGAACATGGCTTTTGGTTCTCCGGAGGCATCTTACAGCATTCACTTGAACAAACTCTCATTTGAGGGCGCTCAGAATCATTGCAAACCCGGTGGTTTTCTCACCAGCCTGACAAGCGTGGCGGAAATCGCAGAGATCCAAAAGGCGATCTGGAAGAAAAACAACAAAACCGCCACCTCGTTCTGGATTGGACTAAAGAAGAAAAAAGGTGAGTGTGTTGTTCAAAACAAACCTCTTAAAGGATTCCGCTGGACGGCGGCCGGCAGCGAATATTCACACGATATTAAATGGAAAGAAAACCCCATGATGACTTGCACAGATGAACGCTGTGGACTGTTGTGGGTAGAATACAGCGACTCGGAGACGAAAAACAGTGGGCTCTGGGATGCCGCATGTAAGCAAAAGAATGCGTTTATCTGCAAACGGAACTTCGAGGTGAACTGTCCCTCACCACGGATCCTTGGCACCCATGACATCGTTACATCTCCAAATGACCCCTACACATGTCAGATCACCTGCAGTTCTGGTGCCAAATTCACTTTGAAGTGCTCGAACAACCTGCATTGGAGTGTCGAGGGTGACGAAAACTCGGACGTATCTCAACTTTGCCTGGAGTGTAAAAGCGGCTACAGACGGGATGCTAATGGACATTGTGTGGATATTAACGAATGCGAAGCATCCAATCCATGCAAGCACACGTGCCTGAACACAGACGGCTCATACAAGTGTACATGTCCCGACAATGGGGACTCGGATGTCTGCGGTGAATCAACAACACCCACCAAGGATCTGGAAAACAATGACGTACATCCAACATATTCAGATGTGAATAGGATTCAAGCAGAGGGTGTCAGCGGAAATGAGACAGCAGTAGAGAATGAAGAACAGAATGAAGACATTTCAAATATTGTGGTACCTGTGATTATAGCTCTTTTGATTTTCGTGGTTCTGCTGGTGATCATCGCAGCCATCGTGAAGGGTTGCCTAAGGAGTCGCTCTGTCAAACTGGCTCAGAAGAAGGCTGACGCCGTGGCACTGAATGGGTCCAACTCCACAGAGAATGGGAATGAAAATAAACATCAAAGTGAGAGAGATTGTAAAGTGTAAAAGACAAATTGTTTTGACACATGGAGACTACTGGAAGAGTTTTCTCTTATTGGAATATTTCTGTGGGAGGTTGACACACACAGGCGTGGAGCGTAGTAACTGCATATTCGTTTTGTTTTTTCCTTAAGAAAAAATCTGGTTCTTTATGCAGATGTGGATATGAGAATATATTTGGTAAATACATGTATAAAGTTTCCTTGTTTATTCTGTCACTGCTTGGATGTAATGTGGACATTGAGAACTGTAGATATTATTGTGTTAAATGTTACATTTGAATTTCTGATTTTTTTTAATTATGCTTCACACAAAAGGTTTATGAGAATCTTTACAACTAGATTTTTTAAATGAATAAAAATTACGTTGAAGCCACTGTACACGCCTATGATTGTTCCAACACTGTGTACTGTCCCTATGACCTGACATGTGTCCTAAATCCTGGACACTTTAAAAAATGCTGGGTTTTTAACACATGATTTGGTCAAAAAGGAACAAACCTAACCGCTGGGTTGGTGTTAACCAATGATGGGTTGTTTGAAGCAATTGTTGGGTCAAATAAGGACTTTTTTTAGGTTAAATTGAGCCAATGGTTGGATCTGTCTCTTTTTGTTTCAGCCATGAGTTGAAAATAACCCAGCAATTTTTGGAGTGGATAATCCATTTCACTCTAATTAATAGTCCCAGACTCTTCAAACAGCAAGAAAAATTAAACTTACCAAGCCCTTTTTGTTTTAGCCAATCAAAACACTTTTAGGTGGCTCTCAGCCAATGTATTTGAGGCAGGAGGGGTTGTTTGGGTGACCAATGAAAGACAGGAAAGCGTTTAAAGGCTGTTTGGAAACACTTTTGCAATTCCTTTTGATGCTGTTAGGGGCACAGAAATTGCACGGAGACGCTTTGAAGATGCATTCACTTCAGCAATTTTTGAGTGGAATAAAAATGATTCGCTGTATAGACTTTTCATTGAATAAATCACAAGATTTGTAACAACTTATATTATGCCTTTATAGAAGTAAACCTATCTTTTAAGGGAAAAAATAAACAGATTGACTTGGTGCACCTTGACCAAAGGACTTTTTTTATTTCAATAAATTAATTGTCAGACATATAACAAATCAACATTAACATTACACAGTACATTTTAAGCTATTAAGTATTTAAAGCCCCACTTGAAACACACAAAAACAGGCTTACTTTTACATTTGTGAAATAGAAATTTACCTGACAGCTCAAATTATGAATCATTATTTTAAATTTACAGCTGTCTGCCCTGTTTTAATGTAGGCCTAATTTAAAAAAAAGATAGAAGTTTTAAGTAAATAATAACCTTTGGCTTGCATTGCAGAATACTTGGCCCTTCCTATTTTCCCATATGGCCTACCAACAAGGTCATTGTATATCTGCAATTACAGGTCTGCTTAGGGGAGAGCGGGGTAAGTTGTCACATGGGTAAGTTGTCACACTGTTCATAACTCCAACACTAGAGGCTCTATCTGAAAAATCAAATAGCCACTTTGTGTGACTTCTTCTTCTATAGTCAATTTCCTGTTCACATGTGGTCAAGGTCGCTCTAATCTGAGATTAGCACAATTTTCTTATTTTTCTGCTTAAAAAGTAAAAAATTGGTACTTTAAATTTTATGCAATACAACTTTGTTAGATATGATTGATAAAAATGATTATCTTGCACAAAATAGAGGAGACAATAACGTGTCTTTTGATACTTTAGCTGACGTGCTATGTTGAACTAACCTTAAGATTTAGCCAACATTACCACACATATCAGTTTGGGGCAAGTTGTCTCAATGACTTTGGGGCAAGTTGTCACATCTGACAACTTGCCCCGGTACAAATATATATAGACACTATAGACATCTCCTGGTCAATGGGCCACCTAGCAGCAAAGGAGGGGCAAATTCCTCTGGATGGATGAAAGACAAGCACTTTGTTGACTTGCTGAAACATTTCAGTGAACATACAAAATGCTCAAACTAGAAGCCCTATATACTCCTTTTGGACAACCACGAGTCTCATCTGTCCATTGATGGACTCAATTATGGAAAAGAAAATGGCATAATCATGCTGTCATTCCCAACCCACTGCTCAGATCGGCTCGAACCATAAAACAGGTCTGTCTACGGGCCACTAAAGAGGCACGTCAACAGTGCGTGTGATTCCTGGATGAGGAACATCCCAGGGAGGACAATGTCAATTTATGACATTCCTGGGTTTGTGGCAAATGCCTATCCTCTGGCTGCAACCCCCTGAAGATTCAGGTTAGCTTTAGGGTGGCCGGGGTTCAACCTTACAACAGAGATGTATTTCTGGAAACCAAGTTTGCACCATCCTAGGTCACAGCTCGCCCCATTCAGAACCCTGCCAGGCCCCAGCACCAACACTGCCTTGCCAGGCCCAGCACCAACTCTGCTCTCTCTAGCATGCCCAGTTATGCTTCTGCTTCCATCAGCTCACCCTTACCCAGCAATGCTATTGCTGACAGCAGGCTAACAACTCCAGAGGACATCCGGCCATATCAGAATGGATCTATGTGCAAGCCACTGAACGTTTGAGTTTAAAGTTCAAAGTAATGCGTTTCGAGTGAAATGTGTACAGTTTGGCTTGAAATAATAGTTTTTTCGAATTCTCTAGGCACGATTGTTTGTATTTCCAGTTCTGGTTTGAATATAGAAATGAAAATCAATATTCACAATTAAGTGGTTGTGTTCTTATTTTTAGATAATCTAGTGTGACAACTTACCCGCCGATGGGGCAAATTGTCACAAGTGCACATCCTCTATTCAACAGTCTACAACTCCGTAATGAGATAAGATATGAAAATGTAATCAATACAAATTATGTGCCCAAGAAGTCATTCTTTCATTTGGTATAACATTTAAACCGCTGTGATGTATGGTGCTCAGTAAATGTTACACAGTGTGAAAAGTGTGACAACATGCCCCGCTCTCCCCTACTCGTATTTATTTGCATATTGGATTGTCAATAAGTTTTCTGCTCTAACTCTCCTCTACCTGCTTACCCAAAACTTTACCGAAATTCTTTCCTGGCATTGCGACCATCGTGCAGGAAATGCAAATCTAGTTTCCTCAAAGCCACGACCAGTGTGTTTGAATTAAACTCAAAACAAGACGCTGATTTTTTGATATTTTTTAATCTGGACAATTTTTTTAATATCTTTCAACAACAAAGTCAAATACACCAGTTACACTTTATAATGACTTTTATCGGTAAGTCATTAACAAACACTGTCAGGAGCTCAAAACGCATTGAAATATGAAAATATAAAAATAAATAATACTTTCGTGAATGCACATCAACGAATCTTTACATAATGTTTGTTTACGCATGAAATGACAGACATTTTAAAGTTTAACCAAAAGAACGGGAAAAAACGATTTAATAGCACATACTTCAATGACAACAGATGACTAAACAAGGCTTCTGTAAACGGCTCTGCGGAGTCCTACAGCGTTGTGGTTCTGGATGTACAGGTGCCGTTCCTGTAAGTGCTGCCCGATTCCAGATTATCCGGCTGAAATTCGTCCACACTGTATCCTCGACTCTTTAAAGCCGTGGCATAGTAATCAATGGGTTCCTCCGTGGCGTTTTCCCACCACCTGAGACATAAGATCCTCTGGAAGGAGCGCCTGAAGTTGTCCGAAAGAAATCCGTACAGAATGGGGTTGGCACAGCTGTTCGCATACCCTAAAATCACAGCCAGCTGACTGAGGGTGGCATTGTGCCGTTGAACAAACACACTGACGAGCTGCATGATGTGAAACGGCATCCAGCAAATGACAAAAACAGTTACGACCATCATGACCATGAGTGTTATCTTCCTCTCGGACTTTTTGCGCTGCTGCCAGCCCGCTTTTAACGCCACGACCCTCATCTTCACTATGATGAGGATGTAACACATGCATATGGCGATGACGGGAAACAGAAAGCCCATAAGAAAGGCATAAATCACGAACACAGCCATCCACTGCCTCTCGGGCTCGGGCATCTGCATGTTGCACGCCACGGATCCGTCAGAATTTGGCGCAGTTGTGGAGAAGACGACGATGGGTAAGATGACCACGATGGAGAACATCCAGACGCCCAAGTTGACCATTTTGGCGATGGTGGGTCTCCGGTACCGGGCGGCTTTGATGGGATGCACCACGGAGATGTAGCGGTCGATGCTCAACACGGTGAGACAATAGATGCTGGTGAACATATTGATCGCGTCGACGCTTAAAACCAAACGACACAGGAGGGACCCGAAGGGCCAGTGGTGAAGTAGGGAAGAGGTCACCAAAAAGGGCACGCTCAACATGAGCAACTCGTCCGCGATCGCCAAGTTCAAAATGTAGATATTTGTCGCCGTTTTCATCTTGGCGTATCTGAAGATGACATAAATCACCATCGAGTTGCCACATAGTCCAACCAAACACACCACGGAATAGATGAAGGAGATGAAGATCGCGCTGCTGCCGTGAGAGTCTCCGGTTTGCGTATCGTTGGAGGAGTTTAACAGATATAAACCGTCCTCCAGGTTCTTGAAGGTGTCGTTGGGCAGCATTCCGACACTGTTTTGGCTCTGCTACGGATTTAAAGTTCACGTAAAATATCAGAGGGTGCTCGCATGCATGCTGCAAGAGTCCCGAAAGCGCATTCCGTGTCACTGCGGCGGTGCGCGGCGCTTTCAGCACCGTGGACAGTTACTCCACATCCACGCGCATCACATTCACAGACGTCAGACTTGCAAAATGACGCTGCTCGGGTCCTAATGGGGTTGGCGGCGTGTCTAAGGAAGAAAAATAGTTTATTGACGCCAACCAGACCCTCTTTCTATGTCAGTATAATTAGAAATGATGTAACACGCGTGGTTTGTTTTATATGAAAGAAATCTGCGATGTGTTATTCAAACAAGTCGTGCCTGTTGCTTAATATAAGAAATAACGTGAAATTGAAAGGTTTTGACTATAGTTAAGCTTTGTAAGGAACCTTTTATTTTTTCTTGACTAAAAGGAAAACATTTGTGTAGTGGATTTACATAAAGTCATCGAAGGTCACAGGAGATTTAATGGGGCCCACGTCAGCAACAGCATCACAAGACCGTTTAATACCCTACAATAATGTAGTATCATTTTTTTTGAT
This sequence comes from Triplophysa dalaica, assembly GCF_015846415.1. Classification (NCBI taxonomy): domain Eukaryota; kingdom Metazoa; phylum Chordata; class Actinopteri; order Cypriniformes; family Nemacheilidae; genus Triplophysa; species Triplophysa dalaica. Next base: position 1,523,956 of record NC_079556.1, read on the forward strand.
AACCTTGTCCCTGCTTTTGTGCAGAGAAACTTGTGCCACGACAAAACATTGAAAATTGAAACTACTATTGATTGGGTTTTTAAGATAACAGGTGGGTAACTTTAAAAACTCAGAAGTCTAATATTAAAGGAGTAGTTCACCTTCAAAATGATAATTCTGTCATCGTTTATCATTTCAAACTTGTATGACTTTCTTTCTTCTGCATGACACAAAACAAGATATTTTGATGAATGTTGTTAACAGCCCCCTATTCACTTGCTTTGGTGACAATATAAGATAATGGGGGGCTGTGCTGTTCTGAACTACCCCTTTAATGTCTTTTCTCTCTACAACCAAATAAAAACCGTGTGTGACACAGCAATGCGATTTATTACTCAAGAAACACTAAACAAACTCTTGGCTGGTATAAAGAGCCTTGAGGCATTCAAGTGAACATATATTGGCATCTTTCACCAATGTCTAAAAACAACAACAAATCAACCTTGTGTTCTTTGCTTATTTCTGGCACCACCTAGTGATGGCATCACATCTGAAGAACATAATTCTCCTAAAGGATGCATTTCAGCCATAAATCCACATAAAACCAGTTCACTGCAGTAATCTCTTAATGTGTCAAGTCCATTGATCCGTTTCTTATATTTGCTTTTGTACCAAAAAACTTGTTTCAAAGCGAATGTTTAACTTTAGGGGAGAACATTTCTATGCACATTTCTAATTTCCAAATATGGCAATACTTTGTGTAGCATCTCATTTCTTAAACACCCTGTTAGAAGATGTATCTCATGGTTGGAAAAGATGTTATATATTTTAGAAGGGCAACTGGCCTGCATTAAACAGACAACATTTAGGCACATATTAATTTTCAACGAGAATCTGGCACCACAGAGTCCTGACCAGAACCCTTTGCTGGAGAACACTTGGTGGAGTTGCTTGCGGTCTCCTGTCATCCATGTAAGATCTCAAAAACGAATGCATCTCTGATAGAATTAAATGATGTGATGTTGCCAAACGCCTCCTTCAGACCGCCAGCGACAAAGCGAGGCGATGTCATTCTTTTCACTTTTCAATAGAGAGCTGGTGACTTCCTGCGACAGGAAGTGGACGTGTCTAGCATTTTATTGAATTTTTTTGTGTAGCAACGCAACACAGTTGAGATTTGCGAATTTCGGAAGCGACTACCAATAGGACTAAAGTAGCAGAGCTCACATCTTCCGTCTCTCGCCAGTTACCGCAGGGTTTGTTTACAAATGTTACTAGAGCCACCAAAGACCTCGTGGCATCACTAGACACACAGCCACACAGTCACAGGCAGTCTGAACGACCTTTAGGCATGTTAAACCAAACAAATTTGACTCTCTTCACTCCCAAGCTATTTGCTCAATTTGATAAAGCTCACGCATTTAATATAACATTAAAGAATAGCAAAAAGTTGAGCCTCATCTGTCAGAAGTATACAGTGATACCTCACTTTCTCACAGACGGAGACTCGTGCTGTCCTTGAGATGTAATGAGCCCAGTCATCACAGCACAATGTGTGAGAAGCAGATGGCTGAATTCACACTATTCGGTCTCTCTCTCTCTCTCTCTCTCTCTCCCTCTCTCTCTCTCTCTCTCTCTCTCTCTCTCTCCCTCGACTGGAGAGGATCTATATCATTCAGCAGGTGTTTCTTTCACTCTTCATCTATTTAAGCCCATTAAATGACCTATAGATATCAGTCATTTGGAATTTGATTCATAAGTGAATGAATTGAGTTTCTAACCTAACAAGACATTGCTTCACAGGTGATCATTTTATTGTGATCATTTTATGTGCTGCTAGACACATAAAACTTACTGAAGTGTTGTAATGATATTCCTAAACACCCGGTTTATGTCTTTATGTCAGACTCTCACAACTTGTTTGTACTAACATAGCTGGAATTGAAAAAAGAACGACTTTTACCCGTCCACCTGTTTTAAAGGGATAGTTCACCCAAAATTGAAAATTCATTGTCATTAATTTACCCTCTCATTTCGCTAACCTGTGAGCAAAAACCTGTGACATAATAAAACATTAAAAACTGTTAACTGCATCAAAGTGCTTTAATAAGTTTCACTTCATTTATTTTAAAGAACCCCCGAGCAGCATCAAGATTCATGCTTCGGGTTCTTCAAGTTCCACTGCGGTCCTGTAGTCCTCCAACGCCTGCTCAGTCCACCCTAAACGTGCCCGAACGTCAGCCCTGAGTTTATAGAGCAGGGCATCACCTGGCTGGAGCCGCAGAGCTTCAAAAAACACACACAAACACAGATGTAAGTACAAAATGTCCCTCTGTTTACAACCACCATCACCTTCATCGATCCGTCTGCTGTTTATTTCAAGAGGTGTGAACATGCACTCCCGCGCTCCTCTAAGAGGTCTGCCATTAATCGCATTGTCTTACACCAACAGACAGCCTCTGGTATGTGTTTCTATTCTCCTCAAACAGAGACCGACATCACGCACCACATAACCACAACCATCTCTAACAGGCGGTGTGAGAGAAAAAGACTAGGCCCATAAGAGGACATCTACTTTTTACTTCACATAAGAGGCACAATTTGCAAGCAATTTCCCAGGAGCATTTGCATAAATTACCGTGGCTCGGCAGGTACCTTTAACAGACAGTGTTTTGCTAAGGTGCTTTTGATTTAGAGTGCTCATGTGTGTAAAAGCCTGGGAGTGAGCTAATGTGTAAAAACTCGCCGGATAAGCATTCAATGTATCTATGTACAGCTAACAAAATGACAGCGTTTGGAAACCCGCACTGGAATGACGAGTGATTAATCCGTTCACACAGAACAGAGCTTGGACTCTTATTAGTTACAGAGGGCCATCTGTTCTCTAATACCCACCTGTCTTAGATGCAGTTTTAGCCGGGATTCAGCCGTGCCGTCTAAAAAAACGTCATTTTTCATATTTGGAATGCTTGTACATCCCTGGGATTCAACCTTATAAATATGCAGCATGGCAAGAGGAAACCAATAATTGGTTTACAATGTAACCATGGTAACCACCTGACTCTTGTTTTGAATCAGGAGGGACATGGGTACTGCGTTATTTCCCTCTGGGGCTTGTTTTTTTACGGGAGCCATGCGGCTAAAGCCAACACGCTTTTGTCCTTTCGTGTGTGAAGGTGTGTCTTAAAGCCATCCATCTGCCTCACACTTACAAACACACAGAGTAATGATTGAACACATACACAACGACAGTGTAAAGGTTGTGTGTACGATTCTCAGGGAACATACAAAAATGTAAATGCTTGAGCGCACGTGAATCCAAAAATCATATGGGATTAGAAAAAGCATCACTGTTCTGATTGTAGTCTAATGACTGGCAGTGTAATGATTCAAAAAGCTGCAGTTTATACCAGAAGTTACGTAAAGCCTGCCAAACAGATTGGAATGAATGCTTTCGCCGCGTCATCTTTTTTGCAATATGCATCAGGGAGTGAACAGACTATGGGTGGCCTGTGGGCATGACATCTAAAACACAGATTATCACACACTTGACTGTCTGAATAAAGACAGCTTCGCTATCTCCTCACATCCTCTCCTTTCATCATCTTGACAAATCCCTTCACAGCGATATCACACGATGTTATCAGGGTTGTCATGTGCAATTCTCCATGTAAAGTGATGTAGCATTATTGGCATATTTCACAAAAGGATATTTTCAACTGACATGTAATAGCTTTTATGTTCATCTCCATGAAAGCAAGAAACCCCATTTGCTGCTGTTTCTGCTCACTAATGAAGTAAATGTATGATGACTAATGCAGTGTCGTTCTCCTGGAGAGTACAGAGAACGAGAGAGATCTGTATGCTAGCAGGTTACCCTACTTCATAAGCATATGTAAGTTGTAGCTGTTGGGACCCTTAAATAACAGCTGAAATACAAAAATATCATTACCAATAAATGTCAGAGTGAAATTAAAAACACTGGCTTGAATAAACAAAGAAAATTATTTTACTTTATGCATGTACAAAGGGTTGAAGAAGCGTTACATATAAAAATATAATATAAAAAGGTTTAAAACATTAAATATTAAAGAAGACGTGTTGGAAAAGTATTCCGATTTCTTTTTCTAACATTAGTAGACGTTAAAGCAAGGTTATTATAGTTTACTAGAAATAAAACTATTACACTGGCATTTAGTCATTTAGCAGACACTCTTCTCCAGAGAGGAAAACTTTTTTGTTAGTTGAAATCTAATAAAATATCGGCCAAAATATTATTTGAGCAACTAAAATGAGATATGTTTTAGTTGAGGCCCTCATTTTATTAACTGAAAGTTAAACAAAAAGTTAAATGAGAAATAAACAAATAAATAATCAAATGACACAACATTACAAAATTGCTAAAATAACTAAACTAAAATTAACATAAATCCGACAAATATAAAAAAGCTAATGCAGAACTAAACAAATCCTACAAAAGGATCTTTCAAAACGACTGATTATTGTACCCAAAAGAATTTACAGTAAAGATTTTAAATTTTTTAATGAAATAAATAATTATACACAACGCTAATTACGATTCTATTAATTCAACTTCATTTATTCTATGTTTTTTCTCTTTTTGGCGAATAACATATGAATGTCCCTTTAGAGAGCCAGAGAGACTTCTGCTGCTTTTACAGCAACATGTACTATGTTGGAGTGTCACACAGATACGAGTGCTGAATTTTTTAACATATTAGCATTAACCTGATATCATTACTCATGTTATTTATGTAACGCTTGTTGTCTTAATAAAAAGGTGGTGTGTTCAGGCTCACGTCGCTCACCCTGAGTAAGGTCCTCCTCAGCTGACTGATGCTGTCTGAGTGAGCAGTAAAGATTGGCTCTGTTAAAGTACACGTGTGCAGAGAGCGGGTTGAGGCGCAGAGTCTCATTGAAATCCTGCAGTGCTTCAGGAATCTTCCGCAGCAGCCCGTGAGTGATGGCTCGGTTCAGGATGGCGGACTCATCTGATGGGTCCAGTTCAAAAGCTCTGCTGTAGAACTCACACGCCTGTGTCGCAGAAGAAAAAAAATTCTTGAGTGGATTTCTTCCTGAGAATAGTGTGAGAATTGATTCGGGTTTCACCTGCTCAAACTGTCCGTTGTAAAAGAAGAGAGTAGCAGCATTAAAGTGTGCCAGAGCGTATTTGGGATTGAGGCTGATGGCTTTCTGATAGTCCTTTATGGCGCTGAATTTATCCCCCATTAACTGCTGGATCAGACCTCGGTTTGTAAAAAGCAGCTCGGAGTGAGGGTTATACTGACAGAAGGAGGAAAAAACAGAAATAATATTTTTCATCATTTTCATGTCATTTCGTTTACATATTATGATGTTCAATATGCTCCTTTCCGTTCAATGAACTGGATTTTTCTTCAATTATACAACATGAATATTTTAGACATTCAGATCTCTTTCATGTGTTCACGAAACTAAAAGACACATAACAGCAGTGCCATGTTTAGTCCTAATAAGTACATCAAAAGCAATTTTTGATATATGGAAAGCTACACAACAACCTCTATAGCGGTGTTTATATCCTGCAGCGCTGCAAACTGGTTTCCCATCTGCACACTGACGACAGCTCTGCCTTCATACGCCGTCCAGCATTTGAGGTTTACCTCCATCGCCACAGTGAACTGATTCCAGGCTCTCAGGAAGAATCCCAAAACCTGCCGAGGAGGACAGAATATCGATGCAGCTCAGTGTGAATCAATAAAGAAACCGTCTGCAATATAGCTGAGGGGAAAAAGCTAAGATAATGAAAACGAGAATGATCACATAATGAAAGATGTACAGTCTCTGCATTTGTTTCCTGCTGATCTATCTCTGAAAACTATACATTTCACAATACAGAAACATTGATTTTTTTAAGAGAAATGAACATCAAATACAAAGACATTGTGTAAAGATAAAAGACAGAAAAAGAGATATCGACTGGGTCAAATGAATGTCTTTGTGGGATGGCTGAAATGAAGAGAACCCATGCCTGGTTGTCTGCAGGCTTTGAGTAATATTTAGATTTACCAATCAGGTTTTATTGATTCAACACTTTCAGGTTCTGAAAACATATTAAATCTTGAAAACATGCTCGTACTTCAAGCTGTGAAAGGGAAAGGTCAACCAAATGTAAACACTTCTTCGGTATTTACTCTTCCTTACATCATTGCAAGTTGGATGAGTCTTTCATTTTCATTTACATTTAGGCATTTGGCAGATGCTTTTATTCAAAGCGACTTGCATTGCTTTATCCTATACATTTTACATATGTATTTGCATTCCCTTGGGATCGAACCCACAACCTTGCATTGTTAACGCAATGCTCTTACCACTGAGCTACAGGAAAGCTACGAATGAATCAGACGGTTTGTGAGCTTGAGCAACCAATTCATTCAAAAGAACCCAATTTAAATATATGGTTTCTTCATGTTTCTTTCCTTGTTTCACAAACGTTAATAAAAAAATGAATTTGGACCGACATGATGGGGGTGAATAAAAAAAGATGGAATTTTCATATTTGGGTGAACCATTTCTTAAAAAGAAACCCCTTGAACATTATTTCATTAATTGTTTAACAGATATCTTGAATGTTATCAGTAAGGGTCATTTATCTTATATTATATTTAGGCATATTTTCTCACTGAGATAAGTCAACAATTTATTTAGAGTTAAAATGTCAAAATCACTAGGCAACAGCACATGGACAAGATTTCCAATTGAAATATTCAATAAACTGACTTGCCCATGCCAACTGGAAAATTGTTGAATAAAACATATATTGCTATAATGAGAAACAAATACCCTTTCACAATTCATGATGAACTCGTTGTATTATGCAAACTTACAGCATGCAAATGTCAGAAACAAGATGATTCTTAGAGGGCTACCTGTAAATTGTATGCCAGGCCGATGCGGGCATTTAAACAGAGTGGATTGAGGTGCAGAGCAGTGAGAAAGTCTCTCTGGGCGTGCTTCATGCCATGACTGTGGCCATAATCCATCAAAACGTTACCTCGGCCCACATAAGCATCTTGTGAGAGGGGATCAAGTCTTATAGCTTTACTGTACCTGCCAAAAGCCTTCTCCAACTGTCCAAGCCTAGAAAGCACACAATGGACATCCATTATTACACACAAAGCTGTGTCCTCATTCGGTTTACAAATGAATTATTAATCTGATTTGTAATTACCGACTTTGCTGGAGCATTTGCAATTCAAACACTAAATTACAGCTTTGTAACATCCCCAGCGTGGGCATTTACCCAACATGCAGTTCAAAAAGGGATAAAACGAAAAAAATCTGCAATTACTGTGACATTAGAGTTGTGATCTTGTGGAAGACCATTTATTTGAGGTCTAAAAGCATTCTGTTTTAGTTTTTATAATAGTTCAGTGATCTGTGCATCACATCAGGGTTATTGAGTTATGGCTTTCATTACAGCTTGTGTAAAGAGATCAAACACCCTGTCTATAATACACTATTAGTCTGATTAAAGGAAGTCTCAACCCATTGGACACCTAGAGCCTTTTGAAGGAGAATCAATAGACGCATTGACAGAATCAGCGATGCCCTGTCTACATTATTTACAGTGTACGCTTTCAAATACAGACCATATTCACAACTGTGTGATAAAAGAGCATTAAGAACATCATTTATTACAACTTCATAACTAAAAAAAATTCTGCATAGCTAGAGTGAAATTTACAATGTATCAGTCGATCAATTCATATAATCTGAATCCTTCATTTAGAAAATGGACTGAATTGATTCTCCAGTTAAATTCATTAACTCAATATTTAAATTGGTCGAGTGGGAGGTAAGAGAAGATTATTGATGATCAAATAATTCACACAAATCACCACACAGACGTATTGTATGGTTTCAGATGACTTTGCAAGATTTTTGTTTTGATCTGTTTGTTTCATATCATCACAAATAATACCATAATTACCATGGTTTTGGGTTTCTGGTGTCAGAAATCCAACAATATCATGACAAGCCATTTTTTCTAGTATTCAATTTGGGATGTACAATATCAGATTCATAATTTAGCTTTTTACTTTTCCGGCCAAAGAATCATACTCAAAATACAAGTATTAGAAGACAAAGATAGATCGCAACCTTTGTTTGGCAAAATAATAATACAGCTGCAGAAAAAATTGAGAGACCATTCAAATGTTTGTTTAATCATTATTTGTAGACGTATTGTGGCCATTCCAGTCCAGTGTCTGTTGAATCTCAACAAAATCAAACCTCAAGAGTGACACAAAGTCATTCAACAGCAACGTGAAAGACTGACAGGATGACAAGAGACATGAAAACTGTGAATAAAATCAAGGTTATCACCTTAATATATATTATTATTTTCTTAAAATCCATTTTTACATTTTATTTTTTCAAAAATCAGTTTTCTTTATTGTGCATTCCAATTAATCAAACTGCTGTTGGTTTGCTATGATTTAAACCATAATAACAAAAAAATACTGCTAACCAACACAATGAAATACATGATAACATAATAAGAAACATGATATTTTGATATAATGATATAACTTTTATTCTTTGCAGTATTTAAAATCGTTTTGTTCATTTTACCTATTAATTTGATTTTTATTTCATTTTCTGCAAATAAATCGAAAAATAAAGTTTTGTTTGATTTGGAAGAAATATTGTTAGTAGTTCACAGATTGCAAAAAAATGATACTTTTACCTAGATTTGTAACTATAAAGAGTAATTTTAGAAACACTCAAAACTATTTTTTATCTGCTGGTATATTTCCTTATGGTCATTTTGAACACTTTCTATAAATTCTCAGAAATCCTTGATGAAAAGAAACAGACCTGTGATGGATCACACCCAGTGTATGGTGAATTATTGCATCATCAGGACGCTCGTGTGCTGCAGCAGAAAAATCCTGCAAATAGATAAGATTTGCACACATTTTTTCTTTTACATAATTTACTAATATTGCTATTACTACTAATCTCCATAATAATTCATTTGAAGTCATCATAAATCATAAATGGATCCTATTTATGTTTAATAACATATGTTTGTGGCATTACTGCGATCTCCTTTTCTTTTATAAAAGAACCCTGTTTGTTTATCACATTCTGTTCTACCCAACACCTTATCTTGAAAAATGCAATGTCTTGATTGGAAAAACATAACATTACATTTGTATAATGGTTCCATTTTATACCAGAAATATAGTTTAGAAAAACCTGAAAAACTCAATAACGCAAATTCTACAGCATGTGTCAAATGCTTTTGAGTCCTTGAAAAAACAGATTGCAGAAGCTGCCGTACAATCGATGCTTCACACTTGATAACTCTTGCTTACCTGAAGGGCACCGCTATAATCATTTAACTCCACATACAGAAGGCCACGGTTTATCAACACTTTGAGATCAAGCTCGGCTCTCCATCCAGGAGCAGCACGACGCTGTAGTCCCTAAGCGCCTTGAAAATCAAAGAAAAGTAATGCAGGAGCAAATAAATAAATCTGCATTAAAATGCATGTGCGTAAGCTCAGTGCTTATGAAAATCCATCCCGCTGTTTGTATACATATTTACATATACCATCCCTTTGTTACGGAGTGGAAAAAGCAGCCGATACAAAGTGGAGAAATGCAAATGAAAACTGTCACCAGCTCATAATCCTGCAGTTTCTGGTAACAAACACCACGGTTGTAGTAAGCAAATTCACACGCGGGGTCCATCTGGATTGCCACAGATAAATCCTCCACTGCTTTCATGTATGCCTAAAGATTCAACCCATATCATAAAATGTAGCATTTTATTCAAATAGCAAAGTCCTGCTCCGCTTGTCATTGCAGACCATAATCCGTAAGTGAGAGGCAAATCTGTTCAAATGGTGTTTTCACACTTACTTTCAGATAGATTTGTAGAGCTCCTTTATATAAGTAGGCTTTGACACTCTTGGGATGGATTCTAATAGCTTCATTACAGTCGAGTACGGCCTTTGCATATCGCCCTTCAGCTCCATAAAGGGCAGCCCGGCTTAAATGTACCTTAAAACAGGAATAACATGTTTTAAACATGAAACGCTCTCTGCATGACATGCACAGAATAAATCAGTCAAGCCAGATAAAACTCAATATATTCGAATAAACATAAAGGTTAAACTCTGACACCACTAGCATTAAAGACGTCCGTTTTGCATTTCATGCTATCAGCGATGCAATTTGAACGACAAAAGTAATTGACAAATTTACATTTGTTCATTTAGCAGAGGCTTTTATCCACAGCGACTTATAAAGGAAAGAGCATTTAACATTAATTATAATTTACATGAATATTTATATCCACCTTTTGCTTATGCACAACTATGTGCAAACCATGATTCATGTTTTTCCAGCAGGATTCGATTATGCACCAAAAGAGCATCATGTCTACTTTAATCATGCTGTGCTTTCAGACATTTGGACAGCGTTGGGTGCGATGTACCTGATAAAGGTTGGGGTTTATGCGCAGTGCTGTATTAAAGTCCTGCCCGCTCGCTGAATCTCGTAGGTACGTGCGACAAAGTCCTCTCTGATGGTAAGCTTCAGCGAGGTCTGGCTTCATGCTCACAGCACTGTTGAAAGCATCTAAAGCCTGGACCAAAAGAGAGTCTTTGCTCTCCTGAATTACAAAGTAATAGTGACAGACATCAGCATAACAGAACACAACAAGATTTATGTCTATGTTTCACACTGCAGATGGTTTTGATGATGACGGTTGCTTTGATGTATGAACGTCTCATTTATTACCTGTAACAGAGGCACCTGTGCCATGCAGCACACGCCAATAAGATGGAAGACTTCTGCAGCTTTTTGTACACTAGAGCGTTTCGCTTTATTGGTTTCCAGCATTTCCAGAGCTTTTCCCAAAGTCTCCACTGCTTCCTGTGTGCGATACACATCATAAACTCTGACACAGTAATCTTACCATGCTGCAGAATGTTAACAGCAGTATTGATGCTCTCTGATACGGTCTGACAGTCAGACCAAAGGCGTGAAAATCAAGAAATCTTCAAAGCAAATCAGAAACAACACACTTTGCAAACAAACTAGCAACTACCTACGAAAAACAGCACATACAGAATCTCTTTCTCTTCATACATTTTCACTTTTACAAATAAAGGGGTTTAAAAGTTTCTGCACGGTGATGCCATAGGAAAACCATTTTTGGTTCTACACAGAACCATTTAGCCAAAGGTTCTTTGAAGAACCATCTCTTGAATCTGAAGAAGCTTTTGTCACCACAAAGAACCTTTTGTGAAACAGAAACGTTCTTCAGATTTTAAAGGTTGGCATCCATGAAAATTTTTAAGCTTTTTTTAAGAGTGTATGCACATTAGAAAAAGATAAATATAAAGCAAGATAAACAGACAGATATACAGTATGGGTCAAATAGATAGATATATGGATGGATAGATAGATAGATAGATAGATAGATAGACAGACAGAGAGATAGAGAGACGGAGAGACGGATGGACGGATAGAATTACAACAATATCAAACTTTAGGAGTGACATAAAGTCATTCAACTGCAATGTGAAAGACTGAAAAGACATGAATACGTTGTTGTATTTGATGGCTGAAAAAATACAGAGCATCTTTTCTGTTATTTTGACATGTTTCTCCTTTCTTTTTCTTTAATTGCAAATATAAACAATATTTTTCTTTTAAAATTTGGGAAGCCCACAGAATAAAAAAAATGACAATTTTGCCAAAATACCTATAAACAGTAAATTCAGAAAAATAAAAATAATTTTGAAATGGTGTTTTAATATTTTCAACATATGATTAGATATAGGCTTTCAATTGATATTTTTCCTTTTCTGAATTTACAGAAAAACAATTTTTGTGGCTCATCTTCTAAAGAGTGATATATATTATTTTTAAGAAAAAAGAGAATGTCCCTTGTAACTAGGAAGGCGGGACGAGAGCTGTGAGGTGGGGCCGGTGGCGTGAGTGATCTTGGGAATCAGCTCCCACTATCACTCACGCCACTGGCCCAGCCTTGTTGCCTCACGGCTCTCTTTAGTGTTCTTTTAAAACTTTCTGATGAAACCACTACCAGTATTTGTGTTTACTGATGTTTTTGGAAAGGCTGGTCCTTTGCTGGTTTAGTTTTGCTACCCATCATGTGAGCCATGCAGGCTAAGCTTGACTAAGATGTTCCCTTCATGCATGTCAGACTCACTGTGAACCTGTGTTCCCTCATCAGTGTCTTTCCCAAAAGAATGAGGGCTGGAAGTAAAGGTCGTGTATCGACCGCATCCTGCAGGCAGGCGATGGCTTCGGCTTCGTTCCCCAGGAACGATTGAACAGTTGCTTGCTGGACCGCCGATAAACTCAGAGCTGTATCGGACGACAGGAGAGCTTTTCAGTTTGGTCTTGTTGTTGTTATGGCAACAAACACCACATTGACCTGCAAGGTTCACTTCACCCTCAGTTACGCCAGGTGGCCTAATATGATTTAATGACGGTCATTAAATTATGGCCTGCGATAAGGGTTGATATATTACGAGAGCTAAAAATACGTTAGCAATTTACTTTGGATAGACAGTGAACTGAAATGACCATTACCTGTCTTCATTTCAGCGGCATATCGTATGGAGAGATGAGCCAGGTCAAACCGTCCCATTTCATACAAGTACTGCCCTCTAAAAAACAACACAACACTTTAAATCACTTTTATCTGAGTTAGCTTAACATTCAAATATAGAGATTCCAAATAGAAACAAATTAAATTTGCCCACTGCTGCAATATGGGATGATGCTGTATTTACATGCATTGGACTGTTTTAAGGTCCTAAATCTTCCGGATTTTCAGAACTTCATTGAACACTATATGTACACAACTCTAAATCACAAGCTGGTTTTCATTTGTATCAAATGAAATATGGCATCAAATCTGCCTACAGTTCATAAAAACACTTTTGTAAGAAACACAAAGCGTTTCATAAGAAAAACAACTACGCACAGATGCTTTAAACAGCCCAGACACCACGACATTGAGCTGAATAACATATAAGGTCAATATCGTTATTTTTCTTTTCCATACACCCTCAATTCACGAATCCTATAGAGCTGAAGAGGCTTCTGGATAACAGGCGCCTCTTTGAAAACAAAATCCTATTATGTTTTGCAACCATGTACTGTTTGCTCAAGCTCAAGAGTGGGGATTGTTGAGAACAATAAAAACAAAAAATAAAATCCCGGTTGTATGTCCAGATAACCTCATGATGTGTAGGTCATGGGCATCTGGGTTCATGTGTATCGCTCGACTCAAATCCTTTACGGCTGGACTCAGATTATTCACCTGTGAATAACACAAAAGCACACGCTTTACAACAGACTAATAAAAATTCTATAAAAATGATTATAACAGCATGAACCTATAAATAACATGAGTGCCTCTTAAAAAACAGGCAATTACTGTTTAATCGGTTGAACAGTCCAATGACAATAAATATATTTTATTATCTCTGTAATAGACTGTGTTATGTCTCAGTCCGCTCAGTTACATCCGGTACATTATTAATAGTTACTTTGCAAATATCTAACCAATAAAAAGTAGTAAAAAGTGCTTTTCAACATTGAGTACACAATATTTAATCATTTAAAATGTACAGTGTTTTTTCAATTTCCTGAAAAAATGTGGATATCAGAGTTTATGTAGGGACAGCTATGATATTAAATTTTTTTAGCAAAGTAACTTTCTTATGACATTATTTTTCTCAATGTTCACTTTAAAAACAAAACTTTGACAATCCATTTTTTCAATTTTAAGAGCCGCTTCCAGTCCTTCATCCTCTTACGTTGTAGTAAGCTCTGGCCCTACACACGCATGCTCTTACGCAGCTGGGATCTTCTTTCAATGCATCACTGAACCTTTTGATGGCTTCGTAATTTCGATTCATTTTCAACATGCTGATGAGCCCCAAACTGACATAAGCAACAGCCACGGACCTGTGGAGCAAAGAGTACGCTTTCAATATTTGACTCAAACACTTCCAGTCACATTCTAGCATGACGGTACTTTCAAAGAACTTCAAGATTCAATAAACTTAAATTCACTTTGGACTGCTTGTGCAAGAGAAGACAGAAAAGGTCTTTCGACACACGGCTGAGGCGGCAGAGGGGTCACCTGTCAAGTTTGATCACAGCTTCAAAGTCAGCCGTGGCCTGTCGCCAGAGCCGCAACTGAGCATAGAGCAGGCCGCGGTGCAGGAAAGATCTCAGGTTTTCAGCGCTGTCATTGATGAGAACTACAATAAGACAGAGAAATGACAGATACAGATTTCAGGAGCAAGCAATGCACAATGTATTTGCATTTTTTCACAGACAAACTCTCATTGGCTCTCCAGTGCGCCCCTCTTTATCTCTCAAAGCGTGTGCCAATAAAATAATGTGAATTTATTGCAATATAGTAGCTTGGTGGCACATCTAGCTTGAATTACTGTTGAATCTGTTCGGTTTACGGCAATCGACGTTGAAACAATTATCCAAGCTGAAGAGATCATAGAAGCAGATTACTGCGGCCGACATCACATTGCTCTTGGATAGCTCTTATTTGTTCTGCTGGATGAATAAAAACATTAAGATTCTCATATGACCTGATTCAATAGATTACTGTGATAAGATTATGATGTGGTTCCAATAATGAGATTAATTCTGTGCAAAACAGCCTAATTGAAAGATTTAGACCAAATACTCGTGAAGGAAATATTTTATAAGAAGAACTTTCTTGTGCCATGTGAAGATCCTGCATCAGTCCATTTATGAAATCTAAGCTGCAAAAATAGTTCATTCAAGAAGCTATCTAGAAGAAACTCAAGGTGTAAAAAATTGTATTAACCTTTGAATAAAATCGAGTATCAAGCACGTCGGATCCAGCTGCGTATATCCACAAATACTGAAATTACACATCTCACCCGGTTGTATGAAAAAGAAACAGGCAAATCTAAACACTGAGGAACATTTGCATCACTCTTCCTCATGTGCATGCACCAAAACAGATATGTGACCTTATATCACATTAACAAAAGATGAAAATTGTGCATCTTGAGTGAGTTTTATGCAGCATGTGTGTGTTACCAGACGTGCTGAGGTCTCTCAAGGCCATCTGAGGCTTTATCTTCCTCAGCAGGAAGCCTCTGTGGTAAAATGCCAACCAGTCACTGGGATTTAAGTGCATAGCCAATGAAAGGTCCTCGATAGCCTCCTCAAAGCGGCCCAGCTTAGTGTAGATCCTTCCTCTGTATGTCCTGCAATAAACGCTTTCTATAAAACCTATATTAAAACTAACTGTATACAGACCACTATTAAAAATGTCTCTGTGATTAATCGCATCCAGAATAAAATTTTGTGTTTACATATTATTTGTCTGTGTTCTGTGCATAATAATTTTGTAATTATAAATACATTCACATACATGCATATATTTAACAAAAATAATAAATAATAATAAACATTACAGTACATTTAATTTAAATGTTTGTTAAAAAATAAATAAATAAATATGGGTGTATGTGTTTATACATACAAAAGAAATATGTAGAAGACACGGACATATATGTGAGCTTGGACAACAAAACCAGTCTTACGGGTCAATTTTTCAAAATTTAGATTTTTGCCTAATCTGAAAGCTGAATAAATAATATTTATATTGATGTATGACTTTTTAGAATAGGACAACATCTGACTGAGATACAAAAGTTTAAAACTCTGAAATCTGAGAGTGCAAAAAAATCTAAATATTGACAAAATTGCCTTTGAAGTTGTTAGACGGACTGTGGCAGGCCATCCACTCACAAGAATTTTGAGAGAGTTTTTGATATATTTAAGTTAGGAAATTTAAAAAATATCTTCATGGAACATGATCTTAACTCAAGATCCTAATGATTTTTGGCTTAAAAGCATCGTTTTGACCCATACAAAGTATTTTTGCCTTTTACTACAAATGTTACCGTGCTCTTTAAGACCTGTTTTGTTATCCAGGGTCACATTATCTAATCACAAACTTTTAATCGCGATTAATAGTTTGACAGCCCTATACCAAATTATCAGCTTGACATGTCATTGGTGATATCTGTTTTTATTTTTCTTCAAAATCCTCAACATTTTTCTTTAAATTAGATGTTTTGATTTCGTATCTAAGATTTTCAATGTGGTCTCAGACTTCTTGGATGCACTCCTTTAATTGGAAATCGAATAGGTAAGCAATGTAAATGAAGTTTATCATCCTCAAATTACACCCAAGCACACATACATACACATAAGCTATCCAAATGTGGACCTTAAATCATTCTTTTTTATTGTTAATATTCTATATACTGTTAATATTGACCTAGCTACAGCATTCCTTGGTTCCTGCTGCACCAGTAAGGAGAAATCATCCAGAGCCATCGTCCATTGAGAGTTGTTGAAATGCTGCACTCCACAGATCATCATAGCATCTGTCCTTGTCGAGTCAACAGCGAACGTCTGGTGGTCAAATACAGGATGTTCCTATTAAAATCTTCAATACGTTTTATGTGCAAATACACCATTTATAATAATTGACAATTCTCAAAATTCTGACAAACAAACTGTAGATAACATTGTGAGAGGATCATAAAAACAATCTGTGCTAAAACCCACTTTAGCATAGTCTTCCATGGCCAGCAGTATTTCATCTGTCTTCTCATACAGCTGTGCTCTTCTGAAGTAAATGTCCGCTTTATCTGGCTTGGCATTGATGGCTTGTGTGTAGCTGATTATAGCTGATGTAGTTTCTCCTCTTTGTTTGAAGATTTCTGCTCTAGACATAAAGGCATCTGGAACACATTTTGCATCAGTCAGAATCTTCCAAACTGTGTATCTATGATTCTAAAATGCTAAAACTTGAGATAACATGTTAACCTAAATAGACTCCAACTAATGTGACATTTTATAATATTTTGCTCTCTTAGCTTAAGAATTTAACAAGCTATTTTTGCGAATGCAACTGTAAGATTTCCATATGCAAATTATATCTGTTTAATGATCTGCTTGGCTAATCTCAGTGAATTGGTGTAATTCTCAATGTTCATTACATTAGTGACTATATGCAAATTTGTACAACTTGTTTCACTTGTTGCATTATACTGTATGCCGTTCATTTCAGAAAAGAAAGGACAATCTGGTTTTCATTGAAATATTGTCCAGTGCTCTACAGTACAGGTGAAGGTTATAGTTTACATGTCTCCCTGTTATGGCTAATGAAAGTGGATTTATGCACACACCTGAATGCATCTTGTTGTTCCTAATGATGATGTCAAGATCAGCCAGGGCTCGACTGGGGTCGTTTCTCAGCAGGTAGACGTTGTGTCTGTGCCAGTAGGCATCCAGTAAATAGGGCTCCAGAGAGATGGCCTTTAAAAATAGAAAAACAACAGATCGATCTTTAATACCAAATAAACAGCTCGCATCTGTAGAACATTCTGTTCTTGTATAATTTCTGTCCATAGATCAAATATGCAATGAAACATACTATGATGTCTTAGGAAGCATCGCTTCTGGGTGTGTTTGCTTGACATAAAAAAGCCCATCCAGTATATGATATTCTGATCTATTGATATTGCTCGAGTCCTTCAATGCAAAGTTGTGTTTTATTTAAAGCCAATATCTACATTTCAAGATGCTAGCCTTTTCAAACATCACTTTAAAACAAATCTTACGCCGTTCAGATCTTCCAGGGCCTGGTTGAGATAACCAAGTTTAATTTGAAGTGCTCCACGCCGACACAAGTCAAAGGCACTGCGAGTCCCACGTTCGGTCATAACTTGAGTTAGCTTGGCTACCTCACGCTCTAAATCCGCTATAGTGAGACATTCCTCCAGAACTTCACACAGATCCACTCTATCCAGCTCCTGTGGGGGCTTGTTTGCTGTCAGACCACCTGAGTCTGTACTCTGGATCTTCTCCAGAGGTGGAAAAAGCTCATCGAACCAGGCTTCCCATAAGTCTCGAACCCACTCTCTGGGTGGCGCTGTGTCAGGTATGCCACCACGATCTACAGCAAAGCTCTCAAAATCGAGTAGCAGAGGCAGACTGAGGCGGTTGAAGGGTGTAGACGGACCTTCAGATGGTTTGGGCTTCCATGGTAACTGACACAAAGACTCACTCCTTAATAAAAATAAACCCAATATTATTGAATGCATTACAAAAGAATGAATGAGTTTAAAGGGGTCCCTTTAACACAAAACCACTTCAACTTCCCACTTCAAAATAAGAACAAACAACCACCACTGCATTGTGATAAAATATCAATGTATACATGTCTTTTAATATTACTAATCAGAATAAACTATATTTTATTTACTATGATGTTTACGTCTTGTTGCATTACTATAGAATGTACATGTGTCAGGCTTAATTTTCGACATCTTTGTTTTATGTACTGTATAACTCAATACGCTCCAAAATACATGTTTTAAGTCCATTTCAAAGTAGTTACTAAAGTTAAAATCTATGTTTTTATATTTCAGTTTTGTATGCTGTGGATATAAAGATGATCTGGTAAGAAAAGTTAACAAACCTTTCGAGTGTTCGCGACGTCTCGCTCAGTGTTTTGCGAACGTAGGCCATCTTAACAGAGCTCAGTTTCTTTCCCCTTTTAACAGCATTTTGTTTATAACAGGGGAAACTTGTCCTGTCTGTGCATTTGCGTGTATTTCTCCTGTGATTCGGGGACTGGCAGGGCCCCTCTAATGAGCTGGGACAAGTGCGAACATCCCGGAGCTCAGCCTGTCTGGCATTGGAGAGGGATTCTCCAGCCAGAGCGGCACAGGCTGACTTCTGCTGCTGTAAGCGCACATGTTCCAGCTCCTGCGAGAGGCTGGTAAAGTCAGACCGCAGCTGAAGAAAGGGCTCAGGATCCGGGGTTAAGTGCGGGGCAGAGTGGGGCCGTCTGGCCTGGAAGCCCGAGGGGAACACAGATATTATTAAAGATGAAATCTGGTTGCAATGACTGTTCCAGTACAACAGTCTAGATTTATATAACAGACAATAATATACCAGTATAGCTGGAAGCTGATAGAAGTTTTTAGACAAGTTCTCTAAATTAACACAACAAACTGAAATACTGTACGTGTATGACCTGTTCATTTGCGCCGATCCCAAAAGAAGCAAATGAGGCCATTTCCAACTCTGGCAAAGATCTGCACTGATAAGACGAGACATTTTTCTGTGGACAAGCCCAGACATTTAGATGTGTAAAACTCACAACAGCACAAATAGATGTGTTTTTTTTTATGCCTTGATGAAACTGTCACAAGTATAATTACACAGTCGCAGAAATAACTAGGAATATTCATGTGATCCAACAATCCAACAGTAGTATTTGAAGAGTTTGATTCCAAATTTTTTTTTTTTCTTCAAAAAAGTTATCAAGCTTTATTGTGTTGTATTGTGTTAGTTAGCTGTATTTTTTTGTTATTGTGGCTTAAAAGAAAACAAACCAACTGCGGCTTGATTGATATCAATTAGAATGCACAATAAAAAAACATGATTTTAGAAATAATTCTCATTTTGGAACCAAACTCTTCATTTGTACACGTATTCAGGAGGTATTCAAGTTCAAATATGATTTCTTATGTGATACTCTCAGTCTTTCACATGGATGACTCTGTCACTCCTGACGTTCGATTTTGTCGAAATTCAAACTGGACTGAAATATTGATAGAGATGTCAAATTCCAAAAGGAATTTCACTTGGATTACCTAAAACAAGAGTAAATTGAGTAAACTGACCTGTTTCGCAACAGTCTCACGGCTAACTGAGCCCACCACATGATCCATCATGTTCTCTTTGTACTGGTCAGGCCGAGTAATCTGAGAATGTAAAGAATATATGAACTCCCGTTCAATAAAAATGGTTCCACCAAAATGTTTCAGCATTTCAGCATCAGTCAAGTTCAGAGGAAATATCACAGGGGCATATTAATAGCTATAATTTGAGATAATTAAAAGCATTAATATTCAAGTGCATCTTTTTATTTAAACTCTTGGCAGGAACCATACTTGAGTGCTTTATCCATTTGTCTTCTGTTATGCAGTTGGAGGATAATTGCAGTCAAATCAAAATAAGTTTAAACAAGTGCGCATCAATATTAGTCACAAACAAAAATATTTTCATTTTTTGTGGGGGGGGGGTCTGCAGGGAAAAATCAGAGAGCAGATGGACAAAAACAGCTAGTGGTTTCTGCAGTAAATGTTGCTGATAAAGTCCAAGAGAGCTTAGAGGAGATAAAGGTCCATCTGTTAAAGCCGCTGCTGTACCTGATATTCAGGAAAGAGTTTTTCTTTCAACACGCACGGAGCACAGATGAATTTAGGAGGTGCTGGATTCCAGAACATTCTGAGCTCGCTGGCACACAGTGTTGCCTAGGGGAAAAGAGAGCATTAAACTGATGGAAGTTTAAAATATTATGAATGTGAGAAGTCTATCCTAACCTGAAACCTATTGTGAAATGAAGCCACATAGTGTAAATTTAAACTGTGTGATTCTGAAGGGAAAAGTACTGCATGTGTGTCTAATGCCACCTAGTGATGTAATATCACCAGTATCCTGAAACATACAAAACAACAATCTGCTTCCATTTCTCATATAGATACAATAAACATCTCCATCTGCTTGGAAACCATTTCAGAAGCTGATAAAGGAGATAAAATCCTTAAAGGCTTCGTTTTAAATAAACAACTACTATATATGAAAGTCACTTGCAGTAAATTATAACAAATGTTTCTTACAGCACGTCCACACATTACAATCCGTGGTCTTTCCACATAAAACTCTGCTATTCTCTGCCAATCCGCCAGAGTATTCGAGGGCTGTTTTGGTATGTGTGAAATACAGTCTGTGTGTTCCCAGACTACAGCAGATTCAGCGGGTACACCTTCACACACCAGCCTACAATAAACAAATTAATAAATATATTCTTCTTCCAACGACCATCATAATTTATTCAACCTCACATTGTTCAAAATCTGTTTATGACTCTGTCATCTGTGAAACACAAAAGAACATATTTGGGGAAATGTCCACACAATGGAGGTCAATAGGGTCCCAAATTGTTTGTTCACCAACATTCTTTAAAATATCTTTTGTGTTCTGCAGAAAAAAGTCATGTGGTTTTGAAATGATCTGAGGGTAAGCCAATGGTTTTTGGGTGAACCTTTACAAAAAAATCATGTTGGCTCCCAAGTGAGCAAGAGATAAGAAGATTGTACATGAAATACCTCTTTAGGTCAGGATGAGACAGCCGTCCAGGTGCTGCCATCTGCTGGTCTAACTGAGGTGTTGCAGCGGTCAGATTTTGAGTGTGGCAGAACCTGGATGCCAGTCGTAGCTCCACAGGCACAATTTGACTGACAGGTGTGGTGCAAAAATGATGGATGGTTTTATAGCTCTTAGCACTGTAGACGGAACAAATATCCAGAAAATTATCATTTGGGTTTAATATGGAATCGCAAACGATGTAGAAGGGATAGTTAATCCAAAAACAAAAAATTACGTTACACATTTCTTAAACCTTGTGACATTCAAAACCTGAAGACATGTATGACTGTTTGTGGAACACAAAAGAATTTAGAGAAACGTCTCAGTGGTTTTGTGTCCATACAATGAAGGTCAATGGGGGCCAATATTTTTTGGTTACAAATGCTCTTCAAAATATTTTATTTTGTGTTTTGCAGAAGAAAGAAAGTTGTGTAGGTTTGCAATGACATGTGGGTGAGAAAAGAAGTACTTTTAATTGTTGGCTGAAGGTTTTGCTGTGTTTTCTTCGCATGAATTTTGGACCCCGTGTACAAACCAAATGTTTTTACTCAAAGATTTTCACATCCAGTAAACACCAGAACGTGTTCTGCACCCAAAGCAGATAAACATTTTCCGGTTTAAGGGTCTCACAGGAACACTTCATTGACCTTTATAGTAAACTATTTTGATGCCAACTTGATCTGATATAGGCCCTAAACTCCAGCGTAAAAAGATCATGACTCAGTCTGTTTGCACAGATCGTCTCTGCCATAACTTCACACCACTGTTTGAACCCTAGACAGAAGAGAGAAAAAAACTCTGAACCGACTGTGTGTGTGGGCCCATTGTGTTCCTCAGACCTCCGCCACCCACGTCCCCGCGGCTCCACTGACAGCGCCAATTTATTGCATAAGACTCGTTCACTCTAGCCTGTGACAAGCTCGATTTATCACCCTACTCTGGCACGGCCAAGCCACGCCAAAAAATCTGGAAGGTCACACCAAAGTCATCAGCCCTGCCTTTACTGAAAAGAAACATTCTTGAACCTTGAAGAGAAACCTTCAACCTGCCCAGCTATCCATCTGCCCCGCAGGCAGGCGGCTCTCATATAAACCCTCTCAACCGCGTCCAACACAAACCTTTCAGTGACCCTCGTGCCTGGAAAAAGGCAGTAATTAAAAGCCTCTTTCTCCTGAGTGTTTTCCTGGGAGGGAGTGGCAGCGCTCCAGCCGCGCAGGTAGTAAATCTTTCGTTATCAGTTCTCAGGTGAGTGGCGGAGAGGTCGGGAAGAGGTATGCGTGGGTGCGCTGGCTCCAGTCGGACCCGCAGCACGGTTGAGTGGGGTAAGTGATGGGTAATTACTCGCTGTATTACTGCCCCCTTAATAGGGCTGAGGGAGGGGCTGATGACAGCCTTGAACGCTCTTCTCAGGTACCGTGAAACAAGATCATTTGCGTCCAAGGCCACCCTCTGAGCCCTTCCGCTAGAGAGACACTTCGAGAGATTGACATGCTGATAGCAATTTGAATGTGCCATAATATATTATTAAAATTTAAAACTGTCACTCTTGTTGTCATAATGCACACGTGAAGTACTGTGCATATACACCACAAATTTATATTTCAGCCACATAAACTAAAATATTATAATAATTAAAAAAAGAGCACATTTTTAAAGCAACCTCTGTAAACCTGAAAAGACTTCACTTTAAAAAAAAATTGGGTTATTTATTTCAACCAGCATTGGGTCAAAAATGGACAAACTCGACTTTGAGTTATGAATTGATCGGTTTGATTTTTTAGACCCAAAATGCTGTGTTGTTTTAACTCATTGTTGGGTCAAAAATAAACCATTTGCCGGGTAAATTGAACCCAACCATTGCGTTTGTCCATTTTTTACCCAATTCTAGTACATACTGCGACTAAAATCACCTTAACTCTTACTAAAAACCTAAATGGCTCTAGATTAGAATCTAGTTTTAGAAAACATCAAGCAATGATTTGTTTCTTTACCTTCTATAATCTTTTTTAGGTTTCCACGTTGCTACAAGTGAAAGACACTGAATGGTTTTTGTCTGATGTGATGTCTTCTCTGCTCTCTGATTTAGGCTGTGTCCTCGAGCCATAATTATATCTTCATTAGTCACCTTAAAAATATAAAACGTGGAAAGACAACTTGAGAAATCCAATACTAACCAATGATACGTTGTTGTGTATATTTTTTAAGATATATTATACCTCAAACCATACACTCTGGCGAGATGAGCCAGTACTACAATTGATCAGACTTGTTGCCCACGCACACAATAAAATGTATAAAAAAATCCCACAAATTTTACTTGTGTGAATTTGCCAGACAATCCAAAGCAATGTGATTAATCTACATTTTTTTGATCAGATTATTTTGTATTATTTGTACTCTGGGGTTTGAACCCAAGACCACTGGTAAATCAATGCTCAACCAATCTAAAAAAAGTTTTATATTAGAAATCCAAGAAAAATCGGGAATTATGATTCGGGGTTGCATTTTTAAAGATCCTTTGGCATTCATTTTATAGTGAGTTTTGAAAGATCAAACACCACTACCATTTTCTATAGAAACTTACAGTATACATGATAACAGCTGGTAATCGCTGTATTAAGCAATTTTTAAATAGTTTTGATTTATAGTAATGTGTATGAGCCAACCTGACAATCAACTGACACGGCCATTTTATCACCAGATGACACGGGTGGAGGGCACACTGGTCTAGAACTTCTTTCTTCTGATGTATACACATTTAACTGTGGTACAGAGGAGTCCCTTCGAGTTGGCCCCTGAAAGAAAATATACATGAGCATTCTACCAGGAAGTTTTCATTCCAAGCATGTGACTCTACACATCACAACGTACAAACAAGAAATACTACAGATTTCCCACTGCTTTAAGAAACATGACATTTTTCCATTCTGTCACTTTGTATGTGCTCGAGTGCAAAAAATATTACATTTAACAGCAAACAAAAAGGTTTTGTTCTTTGTCTCTGGTTCCTGAAACGGGCTTTACCTTAGAAGGATTTCATTTTATACGTTTACTGTAGGTTACTGTAGTGAAAGATTTAAGCCATGTAGGGTCATTCAACAGTTTCAACCACAAAGTGTGTATTCAAAATAAAACAAAAAAATCGGTTATAGTTATGCAATGTTAACGGAACATACAACAGTGTTATAAAACTTTTTTGTTGACCTTTCTGAACCTGACGGGAACTGACTTCAAACAGCGACAAAAAAACGATATTAAATGAATTGTAATTCAAATAAAAGACGTTTTTTGCATTTTTGGCAGGATGGCAAAGTTAGTTTTGAGGATAAGTGTCCAGATATTTTGGGGAATCACTGTACAAGCAAAAGTATGAATCCTTTAAAACTTTTTAAGAAAAAGAAAAAAAATCATAGCAAGAAACAAATAGTTATGGCAGACCTTATTATCAGGACATCTATGTCCAGATTCACATCCCATGCACTTCTTGGCCACTTGCTCACAGGTGGGGAGAGTTTCAATTCTTACTTCCCTTTGCAGGGTACCAATAATCTCATCTCCTGTGTGCCTACTCTCCTTCACTGATGTGTCTCGCAGGGTCTCCTCTGTCGCCCTCTGCTGGCCGGATTCATCTGGCTGCTCCAGTCCAGCAATAAGTCTAGCTTCCATCAGCAGTTCAGAGGTGGACTTGACACTTTGTGTTCTGCTGGAACCAGAACCGCTGGTGTGTCTCTGGTGTGAGAGAGCTTGATGTGTAACAGCATCCCAAAATGATTCTGTTGTTCCTCCTCCAAATCCATTCTGTTCTCGATCCTTAAAGTTTTCAGAACTTCCCAGGCTGCAGAATGCGGACTGGTGTGCTTTCTTCGACGCACCTTCACCCTGTTGGGTAAGTGTGCTAGGTTTACAAGATCCACCTGCTGACAGATTCTTCCCTGATCTGGGCTTTATGGGAGGTTGAGGCCTCTGGGACATGGACACTGCTTTGGTGGTCCCAGCGAGAGAGGCAATGGCCGGCTTTTGGACAATCTCATGTCCAGGTTTAGGTTTTCGAAGAGGCATGGTGTTCACTGAAGTGTCTGTGGAGGAAATGTTTGGTCTTGCTTTATGAGCCACATTCACTTTATTCGTCTTTAAAACATGGATTTGTGGGACAGTTAGCTAAGAAGAGAAGAGAAAAAGTTAAGCTTGTGTTTTGAGCCTAACAAAGCTAGGCAGGACACTATACACAGTCTTATTAAATATGTACTCATACTCAAATTAAGTGCACTACAGTGTCCATGGTTCGACTGCCAATTTGCAGTGCAATTATTTACAGCCACTTGAAATATAAATCATTGAAAAATCGTTTACAATCAACAAATATAAATAGCCCGTATAATTTTACATTGGTTGTTCGTGCAGTAATGCATAAAATAACACGTTACCGTGTCTTTAAAAAGTGTAGACAAAATATGTAGAAAAGTCCTTTTTGTTCACGCTTGTGTAACATTAAAAGATCAAATCTGAGCTAGCCTGCTAGCTAAACTCGATTGCACAAAAGTTGTTCTTTTCCAATGCTGCCATTCAAACGTTTACAGAAGACTTTTGTATAACTTTCTTACCTTTTCAGGGATGTATCCCCTCGAACTTTAACCTTTCTCAAACATACAAAATGAATTTGACGGGTTTGCTAAATTGCTCAAATGTGTCTGCAGCTTTTTACCTCAGAAACTCAAACAGAGAAACGCCAGCAGCGTCTCCTAGCAACCGGGCTGTCCCTCTGCGCGTGCCAGAGCTGCCGAGCAAATCTGAAATATAGGCTAACGAATCATTAACTAGCTGCGATTCATTGTTTTTATGATCATTTTTTGTTTATTCATGTGCTATCTCTGTGTACGCTACCGTTTTTACTGATTAGCAATAACGCATCTTGCCCTGTCATTTTTTTATTTAGGAAAAATGGTGAAATAGGAAGAAAATAGGCTACGAATAAAAAATGTAGCCTTTTGTCGATGTGGACGTGACGATATACAATGCACTGCTAAATAGCCTAAATAAACGAACATTAAAATGATAAAGTAGGCCTACACAGCGACTTTACATTATGGATCTTAAACCATTTATTTCATGCATTAAAAGGGTTAGACAGTCAAAGTCTTGCCTGGTATTAATGCTCTCTCAACCTCCCTCGTGGGAGCTTTGACACGGTCTGATGTTCTTCTGCTTCAAGGGCTGTGAGAGATCGATCTGTTCTCTAATGGTGTCATAGATCACTGGTGATAATCCCGTGTAAGTGGATGATCAGCGCTGTCATTCGCTCATTAGCAGGTGTACAGTGAGACGTGGGACTTTATCTGAGCATTAATGGGATGGAGATGGTGGGGTTTCCAGTTCCTTTGTAAACGATATAGCCACACAATCAAACTTAATTGTTTAGTTAAATTAAAGTTATTGCCACTAAAGTAATAAGTGGCAATAACTTATTATTAATACAGTAGTTAAAACTGATCTCTTTTTTTTTAAATAAAACTAACTTAATAAATATGAAATGCTTAAATATAATAGTGCATTGCATATTTCCTTGGGCCCTGATAGAACTATTCATATATTCAGTAATACTTCATATTTTCTATTCACATTTAGTCTTTATCTGAATGTGCATTTGTTTATTATAAGTTATAAGCATCATAAAGACTTTATTTGAAACCCAAGAGGTCAAACGCACGTCTTTGATTTTGCTAGAAAAATATTACAAAGTGAATCATTTTGTTTCAATAAAGAAAAATAAAAGCATCAATTCTTTGTGCGTTATGCATTTACTAAGAGGACATTATGTGGCATAACGTGATTATCATTGGAGAAAAACATAAACGAAATAACGTAAATAATGCGTTTTACTTTAATGTAGCCACATGTGCTTTAAAAACACACATGTTTTTCCTAATTAAATACAGTAGAGTAAGAGCTGTTCCTGGAAGAAGGGAGAGATCCGACAAATGAGACTTGGAAAGTGGGCTGTACCGTGTACGTAACAGGCAGGGGAAGATCTCCAATGCAGTCCCAACATTTCCACACTTTACTCAAAGCCGAGAGCAACATCCCGTCAGTGATTGCGCGCACTCCACACACGCACACACACGCGCTGCGGGTCTGCGAACTGCATGTGGACGAGCTGCGGATTTCCTCCATTATGTTGGGCGCAGTGAAAATGGAAGGACACGAAACTTCAGACTGGAGCAGCTACTATAGCGATGCACAAGAGGTAAGAGCAAACGATCATTTCATGAATGTGAGCTATTGGAACAAACAAAACTTTGTATAGGTGAACGAATATTTAGCCTTTAGTGCATCAACGAAGCATTGTTTTAAAAACGAGCCTTCCAGGACTAACACAGAAATGCTGATAAGCAAGAATTCAATGTTATGTTTATAGCCTACATAACTTTTTTATTCCTGTCAAAAGCAGAGAACATTTTCATAATCGATCAACCCACTTGGTGGCAGCAGTGATCCCATTGGAAGTGGGTCAATATAATATATTATTTTAAGAGTTGAACAAATTAAATTTGCGGTTGAAACTATTTTCAATTATTAGCTATAAAAAACAAACGATTTCTTCTTTTTATTATTGAGGTGCATGAGTAATAAATTACACGAGTCCTGCCCTGTACAATTTAGTTCTTTTTGACCTTTTCACAATTAGGCTACATTAAATAGTGCTTTCACTTTCAAACGTACTATTCCTTTCTACAATTAATTGTAGAATTGTTTGTCAATTGTTATGCAATCGTACGTGCAACATTGTGATTTTATCCAGATTGCATCAAAATACTAAAGTAAGGAAATCCTATTTTATTTGGGGTTGTGCACAACGATTGCGTTAAATGTTTGGCAATCCCGTTTTACATTGTGTGGGAAAATTGTAAAAGTGTAAACTGCCAAACGCATATTTACAAAAACATTGTCGAGTGGTAAAATACACGGATTAAAATCCTTAACGAGAAAAGGCTGTTAAACAAAAAAAACAGTAATAAAACGCACGATTTATTCCCTTTCAGGTGTATTCTCCCATGGCGAACAGCGGTATGAACGCTGGGCTGGGCTCCATGAACAATATGAACGGTTACATGAGCATGTCGACCAGTGGAAATATGACTTCAAGCTCTTTCAACATGTCTTACGCGAACACAGCTCTCGGTGCCGGACTGAGCCCGGGCACCATGGCGGGGATGACCGCGGGCGCCGCCGGTGCCATGAACGGGATGGGCGGCGGGGTGTCGACCATGGGCACCGCTCTCAGCCCGTCCAACCTAAACGGCATGACGGCTCAGCACAGCTCCATGAACGCCCTGAACCCTTATTCCAACATGAGTCCCACTATGAGCACCATGGCATACACCCAGACCAACCTGAACAGGGCCAGAGACAACAAGACCTTCAGAAGAAGTTACCCGCATGCCAAGCCACCCTACTCGTATATCTCTCTCATTACGATGGCTATCCAACAGGCACCGAGCAAAATGCTTACTTTGAGTGAGATTTATCAGTGGATAATGGACCTGTTTCCCTACTACCGTCAGAATCAACAAAGGTGGCAAAACTCCATCAGGCATTCTCTGTCTTTCAATGACTGTTTCATCAAAGTGTCCAGGTCGCCGGATAAACCGGGAAAGGGCTCTTATTGGGCCCTGCATCCTGACTCTGGGAATATGTTCGAGAACGGCTGTTATCTGCGCCGACAAAAACGCTTTAAATGCGATAAGAAGTTGGGGCCGGGTAAGGGCTCCGACGGAAAGAGGGACCAGACCAGTGGCTCGGGTTCGCCATCGAGCGACAGTGCCAGCACCAAACCCGTACACATGGATTCCAGCTCTTTAACCTCTTCGAACCACTCGTCCAGTCCTCACAGTTTGGACCACAGGAGCGGCACCACCAACTCCGAACTGAAAAACCCCGGCCCACTGATCCACCCCTTGTCCAGTTCGGCCACATCTCTGTCCTCTATACCTTTACCCCCTCACTCGATGGCTCACGAGTCGCAGCTGCACCTCAAGGGAGACCCCCATTACTCCTTCAATCACCCGTTTTCCATCAATAATTTAATGTCCTCCTCAGAGCAACAGCATAAACTGGAATTGAAAGCTTATGAACAAGCGTTGCAATATTCCTCGTACGGCTCAGGGATGTCGTCCAGTTTGCCCATGGCCGGGAGAGCCAGCATGGACCCATCGGCTTTAGAGGCCTCGTACTATCAAGGTGTGTATTCCAGGCCGGTTCTTAATACGTCTTAGTTTTCATTTTCACCAGCGGTCGACGAAAAAACTTAATTTTATTTTTTTGCATGCACCTGGTGCATAAAGAACTGTTACTTTAAAGTATAAAGAAATGTGTATGTGTATAATAAAATATTGTAAAGTGTTCCCATTGAATGATTGTATATCCCAGTTATAAATCATTGCTAGTGTATTTAAAATCATTTTGAGCTTGTAAAAATACTTGTTGTAATCCCCAAAACTTGTAGTTCCCCATCATATGTTCATGTGTTTCAACGTGCACGAAAGAAGGTCAACTTTTGTCCTGTAGAATTAAAAAGTTGTCGCTGGTAAAAAAAAAACCATGCCCCTGTATGTTCCAGATGTATTTGAATGTTGTCATTTTACTCATTGTTTTGGGGTTTATTTGCCTCGTTTTGACAAAAACACTTTAAATCCCAATCTTGTACTGAAATAAATTAATCCAAGGTGGAAATGCATTCTGAATAAAATATGTATTTCTTAATCAAGCAAAAAATGACAGTGTTTTGTGACGTTTTTATGAAAAAAAATTACAAAGGTATCAAGTAGCGCGACCACCAATTTTTCCTTGATAGAATTTCATTTTACATTTATTTGAATCTATTAAAACTAAGATTTATTAAATAATAAATATCGGGCTTCATTTATTTTAATGTATTTGTTAAAAAAAAACATTTTAGATTAGCATTGTTAAAAATCATTTGTTCTTTTTTCCTTTATTAATTATTTATTTCTTTTGTATTTGCGCTTCTGTACCTGTTATAATGACGCACTTAAACACAAGATACAATCATAAGATAGCCTAGTCGAATTTTAAACAAAATAGTAATATATGCTATTTTTAATTTATTTCAAATGCCGACTTCTCTTGGAGCAGATTTTGGCTGGGCTCGTCTGGTTTAGAACACGATGTTGGTAAAAGACCAAGAGAAAATCCAAGTCTAACACAGGCGCAAGCTGAAAGACTCGCTTCATAAAAGATCCGATCACGTTTTAAATGGGATTTTAAACAATATCATAAAGAGGCCAAATCATCTTTTTGTGAAGCGTAACCTACATGATGGGCACGTGAACCTGAACAGATTTGACTTTGATCATGGTATTTTGTACACACGCATTTTGGCTGAGTAGCCGTGAAATTCATTTAATTATCGTGTAATTCCCCCCCGATGCGTAAATAAAATGGATAATTGACTTCAGGCTACAGAAATCTTTTCACGTTAAAGATGAAGACGCTCTGATGCTTCCCATCACATTCATTTATGACTTAAACGATTCAGATGATATTTATATATTTTTTCTTTTCGAATTTAAGAAACAGATAAAGATTGAAATTTCCTAAAGACAACCTGCTGCGGACATCAAATTAGGCACGAGGACGGAAAAAGTAAATCTAGTGAAATTAATTGCACAGATTGATAGGCTACTAAAACATATTATTATAACGCATTTACAAATTGTAAACGATCCAATAATTTAGGAAATAAAATACATTACATGGCATGTTGGTATTATCAAAA
Organism: Triplophysa dalaica; assembly: GCF_015846415.1. NCBI lineage: Eukaryota > Metazoa > Chordata > Actinopteri > Cypriniformes > Nemacheilidae > Triplophysa > Triplophysa dalaica. The sequence continues at coordinate 1,555,088 of NC_079556.1, forward strand.
TTTCTCTAGCGTCCCTGCACGCGCATGATAAGAAATCCGAAGCCCTTAGAAACAATATAAGTTAATTGTTAAAAATATTTACTGTTATTTTATTATATAAAATTGTGTTTCCCGTTCATACAATTTAACTAATAACATAAAATGGCATCAGTACAAACAACTTTTATGACATTTTTTTATTTCATTTTATTTTGTTTGGCGATGCGCGCATTCATAAAATACACATCGTAAAGGGTCATTATCAAGTTCATAAATCTCACAGCAAACTACTGTGCCACTGTGGTCAGATCGTGTTTATTTGCCTCACATGTAATAAAACATCGTCTTCATTATATTATGTTTAGAGAATGTTTGTCGGCTTTCCAGAATGCCAGTCAAAACGCATTATATGATTTTTACTTTTTGTCAGACATTACTGTGCGGTTCTATTAATAGTTGTTTTATTGGGTATAGTGCAGGAATATTAAATTATTTTTAGGGAAACTTCTTCAGAAGAGAGCTTTTCTTAATTAATGTATATAGGATATATGCATTTGGAAACGTGAATGATAATATAATAATGTAATTTCGAATATGATTTCTATGAACTTCCCAGATTCGACACTTGTCCCATTAATGCATCTCGTGCACATCTTAACTCCAATATATATATTTAAATGGCCAGACGTTATTAAGGCATAACATATGTTATCAGCGGGCAGTGTCCAAGGCGGAGGTTTCAGAAGCGCCTTGTTTTCAAACGTATGTGGCATTTCTCGTTACCCCATCAAAAGCTCTGGCGCTTTCTCCAGCCTTATGGACAAAAATTTCGACAACAATACACATGGCCCTTTAGTTCAAAGCGACCATCAGCGGGCCTACCCGTAGACCTTTCTTCTCCCTCTTTTCATTCGCAGTTTGGAAAAGCACTACAGGGCCAAGGCGCTCCTAATACCTTCTGATGGGGATTGAATTAATTATCTCCAATAACACAATTGTGCTTGGCCAACGAAAAGAGCAAAGCTATACCCCTTCAAAATCACACGCACGAAAGAAAGGACCTTTCAAAGGACCAGTGAGAAGAGGGAGAGATCTCTATCCGAAATCAGCGTTAGAAGCAGATGGTTTTCCATTAAAAATGATACGGGAGAAGTTTATTAGGGCTTTGTGTCTCCCTAATATGCATCGACCATGTCAGGTTGGTGGTCTCGCACTCCCCTCGCGCTGTTCCGTGTTTTGTGTCTTCATTATTCTAGAGAGAGTTGGTTTTTGTTGGAGTTTCACTGGACCTATCAACTAAGAGTTTTGTGTTTTTCTCAATATTTTTATTTATTAACTGAAGATGGATATCTTGGAGAATAATATTAAGTGTTCTTTTTGTAAAATGCATTTGAAAACTATAGTGCGCAAAAGCCAAAAAGTCTATCAAGCTATTTCTTTTAGTTTAAAAAAGATCAGGTCGAGTTTAAAAATGTTTGCGATCCTTCAAACCTGTAAAATGACTGAAATGCAACCTAAATTCGTTTTATTAACTACACATTTAGAATTAAAGTTACAGTTGATCAACCTCACCTCAAAAATGTATTTAATAATGCGCAATAATTTAAGCCGTTTGCCCACACGTTTCTGCAGTATAAATTGGAAAAAAATAAATGCATCAAGAAAATGGAGTTGTAGAAAATACGCGCGAAAACTATTTACTATTTGTATGAAGTGGCAACTATGAAAAGCATGGACAGAGAAAGCGAGAGATGGGAGGATTTGAAATATTTGGTGTCGTTATAGCAACAGGATCAGTAGCGCTTTTCATTGGGGGTCATTCAATATGTGCAGCCGAAACACGGTTTTAATTAAAGCGTATAAAAGTTTTTTTGTAAGCCGATGATCACGCACACTGAATTTGGGGGGCGATAATCGGGCGTTTCACTCCACATGCCCCAACAAACACAGACTCGAGCCTTCACACCCACTTTGAGCATGCATCTCAAACAAATGTTTAAAAACACGCACACCTCAAACAAATCATTTACGAATGCACGTCTCGAACAAATAACGTTTCTCTTCTGGGGAAAGAAAGTTGGAGCACTATCAAAGGACAACACTTTTCTTTAGGGACGTGTGGGGACACCCAGGTTGCGCCATCTCCACGGTAACCTATAGGAGAAAAATCGACAAGCTTGTCTTGGTGTAGGGGCATTTATTTGAGGGGAGGGCAACTCAGCAGCACGTCTCGCCTAAACAGCCTTTTCTTTATTCACCGGTGCATCTAACATAATTCGGAGTACATAATCGATCAGGCCAAAGAACAGCAGTCACCATTCGAGCTCCGCTGAAGGACACAAACCGTAATCATACAGACCTAACTGTTTGGTGTATATAGGGCGGTAAAGGTCGACAGATATATATATTTATTAAAGTAAATTATCAGCATGCAAAGTTCGCTATTAAACAATTACTTTTTTAGTAATTGAAAAGTGCTATCAGCGTTAGTCTGCTCAGCCAATTTACGCGTTTTTATAGTTTATATTTTAAACGCACATAGACACGTTTCAGAAGTTTAACACCAATTTCGTTGACTAAATAGTTTTTCATATATTTTCTCGACCTTAAACGATTTTACAATATAGTTAAATTCAAGAACAACGAAGGTATCGAAAGAAGAGATTTTTTCCTACATTTCTCACACTGATTAACTCGCAATTAAAATAAACATCATTTACGCCTTTAACGGATTTAAATTTGTGTAATTTAAGCAAGCATGCCTCATGAATATTAGTAAATCAGAAATAATAATTCCACTCATTTTTAAGGGAAGATCTTGTACTCTGAGAGACCCGTGATTCGGTGAACTCAATTAGAAAATAAAATCTTAAATAAATAATAGCCTCGGGTGTCAAATGGATATTCTCTAGAATATTAATAGGGCTCATCATATTTCGGGTCCATTTCACGTGTGAACAAAGACATTTAAAAATGTACATTTATATACCTTTTTTATGTATGCCAGAACATTTATATCATAAAACTCTACGGTGATAATATAGTGAGGAAAAAAAGAGTAATCAAGAGCACAAAAACCTTTTTTAATTAATAGTAAATACTGAACAAGATTCAATGAGAAATACTTATTGGGTTTGCTCCTGTTGTCGATTTTCCATTCAGTAATTAAGAAAAACAGGATCATGAAAAATCCCTGAAAATCAGGTTATAATCTTTTAAACAAACTTTACAAAAAAATCCAGCCTGCTCCATCAAATAGCTGGATTTAAAAGGAAACTGACCAAGTAATTCTCCATTTAAATGTCCCTTGCTCAACCTGACCAGACATCATAAGATAAAAAACGACCCAAGGAGCAGAAAAGTGTGTTAAATGTGTTAAAGGGCTGACAGAGGAATGTTCATTGGTGGCTGCAGAGTGAATGAGGTTAAACATTTACGATCCAGTTTCTGCAATGAGAACAGGACAGAGGCAGAACGCCACTTCTCAGCCTGTGTTTGCGCAGGCCGGGCTTCGGCTGTTTGCTCAGAGTTAAACGCTGCAGCCTGGTCACCAGATGTGGCCGTCTGCTCGGGTCGCCCGGCGGCCAGTCAGTCAGATCACCGTCCGGACGCTGCCGGTTCCAACTTTCTTCCTTAACACCTCCACCAGCCGTTCCAACCTGAGAAAGAAACACACAGCGAGAGAGAGAAAGCAGAAATAAGTGATTGAGACAATGAAAGAAGTGCAAGACAAACGCGGGCCAGCTCTTTGCTGTTTTCTCCTGACACAAGGGCGCTCCTGGAGGAGCGGAGAAAGGCAGAGAGGGGATGTAGATGCTTCTTAAAGTGGGTGAGACGACCATGCTGGTGTCAATGCACAAATCCTCAGAATATCCGCCTGCCTTTACTCTGGCAAACAGAAGCCTGTGCGTGGTGTCATGTGATTGGTCGGGGTGAGTAAACCTGTGCTTATGAGGGCGATGATCCCAAAGACTGTGGAAATGGAGGAAGCTCTGGCTGGGTGAAGGGATTCTTTTGGAGCAAATGATGAATGGGCATGAAAACAGGCCTGTCTCTCTCTCCCTACTAACAAATGCTGATTCCAGCCTCCCCCCAAAAAGAGACCGCAAGCATCTTCACAAACCTCACATCTGACAGTTGTGTACATGCAGGTTTCAGGCGATGCACATTATAATATTCAAAACACAAAGTCAGCACTACTCTATTTATAACTGATATCTCAAATGTTTCAGGTTTTAAGTACTTTGGACTAAGAATTGGGGCTTTATAGAGTGATTGTTGATACACAACCACTGTTTTCAAATCGGTTTCATAATAATCAATGACATCATCAATTGAGTCATCTTTCTATTTTTTTGCAGATAGAATCGCTAATGTACATCTTAAGAGAAACTAAAGAGACATTTTCTTACAAGTATTACACAAAAAAATGTTTTGGTTATCTTTAACGCAGCATTGCTGGGTTGTTTGGACATTAATGGTTCAAATATAAACATTTTCTGGGTTAATATAATCCAAGGGCTGGATTTGTTCCTTTTTGAGCCAAAGCTGGGTAGAAAATAACCGGGTATTTTTTCGTGTAGAAATATGATAACATTACAATTACAACATATAATTCATTTCAGTTAGTTGCGTTAATTTTCATCAAACGGAAAAACATGTATAGAGACTGTTTTATCGGACACACATGCTGGCCCGAAGTTAACTTCCGGTCTGTGTTTGGTTATATTACACCCAAGTATTTCATATTAAATTTAAATAAATATTTAATTGCATTAAATTAATTTAAAACTACTCAACAGTTATTGATTCTTTGCGGAGGTCTATTGGAAGTTAAGTTTGGGCCATAATGTTTGTTTATGTTCTTGCTTCTGACACCGTCTAAACATTTCATAATTATGATTTTGTATAAATAATATGTATTAACTGTAAATCTGCTTTAGCGACAAAGCAAACCGCTATAGAAACAAAAGCAAATGTTTCCCTAGCTTGTTCAGATCAGGTCAGAATGAGTTACGCACTAGGTTAATGCTACAAAGTGAGGTTAGATGAAAGAATAGAAGTACAGTTTGCATAGAAAGGCCACTATAAACATTATCACAATTATCAGAATATGTTTTTTGGATAAAAAGAGCCTGGTACTGACAATAAAATTACAGTAGACAATTGTACTGGGCTAAAAAGAACCGAGCTTTCACTATCACAGATTTCATAGCAAAGCCACTGCTGATATTGCCAACTGAGGTTTTTCTCTTATCAAGTGAGCCTATGGGAGTGGTTTGACCCCAGCCCTGCTCCCTCTGTAGTCTCCACCTGTTTTCTTCTACAAGGTCTTTGGAAAGAAGCCGCAAGACCGCATGCATTTTCTTCCCCAGAAGAACTACGCATCAGAGAAGGGGATGGGAACACGAAACGACAGGCTAATATTTATGAAAGGTCAGCGCTGCTAAATGAACAGGGCACGCGCACGGGCATATATACATAAATAAGCAAACAGTCTTCGTATAGGAAACACACGATCCTCTCCCCCCAAAACACACAAACAGGCAGACAGATACCTTAAAACTGTCTCTCTCTCTCCCCGCACGTCCGTCCAGCTTTCATAAACATGCACAGAAACCTCTCTCCCCTCGTGTGCAAATTTTGAGCGTTTTAAATATATTCATTAGCCTCTCTGTCATGTTTGCACAATTAACAGGTCTGCGATTCTGTGGCAGGATCTCCGAGGTGTGTCTGCGGGCTGGGGAGGATTTGGCGAACACTGTTTGAAGAAAGCGGCCGTAAACTCAAACATACACGCGAGGGAAGAGCCGGCGAACGCCTAAAACCCGATTAAGAATTCACAGAGTCGCAAAACCAACAATCCCAGCTCCGAGTAAACAGCGGCCGTGCATAAATTCTAAACAACGGCATGTTTTATGTACGGCGTGAAAACATATTCATGTTTCAATTCAAAAATATGATCCTTTTTATTGTGTTTTGTGTACACACGAGTTATAATTATGCCACTACAATGTCTGGCTAAAACCCTTCATGGGGTCATTCAAAGAGGAATTCAAGTCTTCATTGTACTATGAAACAAACTGTTACTGTAACAAACAAACTTTCTCTACCAAAAATTGAAAATTTATAAATCCGGAGATATATGATTGTAAACAAACTATCCATGACTGACAGCCACAAAGCAGCAGAATTTCTCATTTCATATCAGTTTCCAAAAGGACACGGGAATGTCAAAAAGTAAAATGGCCATTAAAAGTAAATTATGATTATTTGTCGCAAAACACTTTACATATGGACCTCATATAATAATTGATCATTTCAAATAAAATGGAGAAAGAGAAAAACAAAAATGATGATTATGAAAAATGACAAGCAATCTTTAACTGGAACACTTCTTTATCTGACTTCAGCAACAGTGACATGTTTCCCGCTGGACAGAGAAATCATAATCAGTAATAAAACATGGCGGTTAGGAGGGTAAGCCCTCGCCATGCCAGACAGAAGCTGCAAGACTGAAGTATGCCGAGACACACCCGCCACGGCCCATTTGTGGGCCAATGAAAAGACCCTTTGTGCGTTTCTCACGGCCAAGTTTGATTCAGCGGGTCATTAGACATTCAGCTCAGCTCCTCCGTCAATGAGCTGCCGCGCTACACTCAGGTGCCACATTCTGGGCATGTGCCGGGCTCGTCCACCCTAGCGTGCCCTACTGCCGAAGCCCGGAGGCTGAGCGCATCACCCCTGCATTCTTCTCACCACGGTGTGACGAGGCCCACGTCACAGCGGCTTCCCACAGTCGCCCGAGGCCCGGAGAGCAGGGGGCATCGATCAGATTGTCAGCTAACGGTCAGGTGTGACCGGCGTGGCTGCACTCTCATCCCAGGCCTGACCCCGGTCTCCAACTAAAATATACGCTCATGTTCATTGCGTTTTTACACAAAATAAACCTTACACTAGAATAAGGAATCTTTCAATAATTAGTCATTTTTGTATTTAAATAAAAAAAACTGGAACCAAAAGATTTGAATAATGCCCGGCTCTAGCTTGGTTGGCATTCTTCATTCTTTAACAAATGCAGACAGAATACTGCGATACGCAATTAAATATAAATAGTTTTATCTGTAATAAATAAAATAGCTGTGTTGTATTACGCAAAGGTTCACACACACTTTCCCCAGAAAATGGTTAGTCATTAAAGTTTTGTAGCTCTTTTGACCAAAGACGGGACTTTCTTCGCATTTCTTTTCTAGTAACTATAGTCTTTCACTGTACTTAAACATGAAAATAGGGTGATCAAAAATAAGTATTCAATACTAACAGTTCACATCTGTAACGGTCACAAAGTGCACAAAAAAATGTGGAGTCGCATTCAACCCCAGTCAGCAACTTTGAATCTATGGTAAAGAATAACATGATTCTCAGAAAATGGGGAATGTCCAGTTTAACTACACAGAAACAGCTGCAGACGTGAGGCGGAGAATTTCTCATCAGAGTTCGGCTGAACGCTGTACATAGTATTGACCCACATGGCTGAACTCTGTACTGCAGACGATGCCGGGTCATAACTCTGAATCAGCACTATAACGTACACAAACACGCTACTGTGACACACACCGGCTCTTTTACAAACCCAGTGCACTGACTTACTGTCTACTGCTAACAATCTTGATCAGTGTTTCTTATCTCTAGTACTGAGCACTACACTTCTAGTACTACATTTTGCAGTTCAGTGCTGGAGGTGTTTCTGTGTGGTTTTACTAGGAGTAAAATTCCCAACGTTCTGAGAATCATCATGTTATTATATATTTTTTTAAGATAACCCCAACCCCTAACTTTACCATCTCTCTATAGTTTTTTGCCAGGTAGTATAGTGTAGAAAGACGGGGAATGGTGGTATGAGAGAGCCAGGAAAGGACCATGAGCTGTGATTCGAGCTTGGGACGCCCACAGCGTTTTGACGCAACATGTCGCCATATCTGTATCTTGGTGAAAGGTCTCATCTTAAATACAGACACGTTGCAGTTTTCGGGGGCTGGATATGATTCACCATTTTTTGCACATTGTGACGATTATACGGCAGAAATTTGAATGAATGATTCTTGTTCTGCTAACAAATGATTTCGGTAACACCTTCCTTGAAGCATGCATGTATAATGCATATAAAAGTTGTTTTAAAGCGTTGTAATGCATCTTGTAATGGATTATAATGTCATATAAATAATTGTTTTTGCAATTAATACATTATAACACTTAGGAATTCATCATTACACTACACATTTTAAATTGGTAATACTGCTTTACAACTACATATAATGCATTACAACACACATTATGAAGAATTATAATGCATTTGACCCTTTAATAACTCTTTATAATGCATTACACATACATGCTCTAAGGAAAGTGTTACCATGATTTCTTTACTAGTACACATCCTCGCCAATAATTGCTTGCTTTGTATCAATAATGGTACTGAATAAATATATAATTTAGAAAAGACTGTACATGCATTAAATGCATGATATTTTACTTTAAGATTTGCCAGACACTTTTATCCAAATTGACTTACAGGGCATTCATGCTATACATTTGTATTGGTGTGTATGTTCCCTGGGCATCAAATCAACAACGCTTGGGGTTCCAACACAAGAACTCATTTATTGAGCCAAATGAACAACTGAACTGAGCTTTTCAACACCAGAAGCATGCTAGTAAATAAAAACTCCTCGGTCGGGATCATGTACTTTGGTGTCTCTCAAAAAAGTAAAACAAACACCAAGAATTTACTCTTGTATTCTTGCAATGCAATGATTTGTGCCAGTGTTTCAGAAATGACAGAAGGATGGCACAGAAAGAACACTATCAGTGTTTCACACAGTAGCACAAGGAGTTGCATGTCAGCCGGCAGAGACTGTGTGATCTTAACACTGAAGATGGAAGCCCTTCAGAACGTCATGTGCAAACAGTCCACCAAAGTTCTCGCTTTTATTCTGTGGTCTCATTGTGCCGGGGTGGTGGGGGGTTCGCTCTGTGTTTTGAGCAGCCCCTCAGCTTGGCATCTCCACCCCCTTTGGTTAATTCATCATGTAAATAGATCAGCAGGCCGGCCTGTGTTTGCTTTACGTGGGGAGCCCCCCATCTGAGCGAGACGAGAGCGAGAGAAGATCTCTCAGCCAACCCGCTTTCACAAGCGTAGACAACAGCTCACTGAACGAGGTTTAGGGAAGCTGAGGATGTACGTTTAAAGAATGTCCAACAAGAGCTTTAATATCAACTATTTCTAAGACAATTTTACCCTAAAACTCGTCATCGGGTCACAAGGTATGCTCAAGCCTGATTTGATCTTGTCCATGAATCAGCGGAGGTAAAGATACCTTACATTCAAGTCACATTTTAGTTCTACGAAACTCTTTTTTGACCACACTTGGACATGTTTGTACTGACCTCTGAACTTTCTCACTGGCCTCTCTCTCTCTTTCCTGGGCCAGGCAGAGTTGAGTCTGAGCGCGCTGGTGTTCTGATGTCACCTGGTGCAGATGACGCTGCAGAGACTGAATCTGGCTTTGGTTCGGGGTGGCGGGCCTGTCGTGAGCGCTCTCATCAGCTTTACTCTGCAGCAGACTGAAAAAGCACATGTACACAACAACACCTTTTATTCAATTGTGAAAGAGAATGCAATGACCAATGAAAGCTGTGAACAAAAAATATATTTTTTTCTTCTTCTAAAATACATGTAAAACATTAGTATTGGGGTTTTGAAAAATGATTATCGTCGCTGTCCTTCCAAAACCACAGATGTTCAAATTCGCCTTTTTTTCAGGAAATGGATGAAAAAAGAGACAAGCAGTTTTTAATACTTTTTATTGGTTAGTGACATAAGGGATACTCCCCCTTTTTTACTCCCCCTTAGATTGTTCCAAACTTCTACACATTTATTTGTTTTGGTGAACACACAGAAAGAAATTTGGAAGAATGTCAGATCTCACCCACCATTTACAATCATAGTAGGGAAAATAAATCCCATGGGAGTCAATTGGGGTGTTTAGACAATCTTCCGGATATCTTCCTGTGTGTTCAGCCGAACAAATAAATGTGTACAGGTTCGGAACAATCTAAGGGTGAGTAAATGATGACAGAATTTTTTGGGTGAAGTATCCTTTCCTAATAATGATTTATTACAAGAAATAAAATTAACAAAATGATGATGATACAAGGTTTCAGAAGGACATCAGCAATACGGATGCATGATTTAATATCTAGAAATGTAGCTTTTCAATGTTGCTTTCAATGTTTGTCCATTTTTCATTTTCTACAAATGAAAAAAAAAATGTTTTCTAGTTCACCAACTGGTAGAAAATGTTCATTTTACTTAAACACATACTTACAAATAATAAATAAAAAAGGCAAAATAAATTTGGAGTTGTATCTTTACTTTTCCGGAAACATTTCTTATCATTCTTGTTGATTATTGGTCACATTTAGCAATTTATTGAAATAGCGTTTTGCCATTCTCTCCAACAATCGGCAAAGAAACCTTGCAAAACACATTTGGCTAATGCTTCTATTCAAAATAACTCAAGCTACACATCTATATCAGTATGTGTGTGTGTTCTCTGGGTCTCAAAGCCATGTTGACGTTGCTAACACAACGGTCTGCCAACTGAGCAACAGGAACCCTGTTACAAATCCAATTTAATATTCATTTTCCTGAAATGTGGCCAATAATTATTTATCAGATATATACAGATAAGCATCTACAACAACAATCCTCAAAATGACATGAACAAAATATAACTGTCAAGGATTAAGCATCAGACAGTAACGTTTCGTTCTTCAAAAACCAAAAGCACAAATGTCAATGGTCAAATGTCTTACACAAACATGAAACTTGACCCAGTGCATGCTTGCAGTTTACCTGGAGGTAGAGAATCATGACTCTCTATCAACAGATACATCTAATATTCAAACGGAATGTCAGTACAAGGAACAATATCTGAGGCTAATAATTCCTGGGAATGTCAGTGGAATACATTACCGCTCGCACGGCACCTTCAAACTCGCAAAGCTGTTTTTCCAGCTAGATGCGAGATGATTAAGGTCGTGATAAAATGAGGGGGGGGGGGTTGAGAGATACATATCAGTCTAACGGAAAGAGACTGTAGATTGTGCCAAGAAAAACCAAGACAGCATCACGTAGACTTAACAGAACGCTGACAAAAAAACCATCACATGACCACCGGTGGTCAGTTCAAGCAAATGAAGGGATAATTCACACAAAAATGAAAATTCCTCATGTCATTTCAAAACCTTATGACTTTCTTCTGCAGAACACAAAAGAAGAAATTTTGAAGAATGTTCCCCGACACTGGTCCCCATTTACTTCCATTCTACGGACGAAAAACCACCAAGACATTTCTCGAAATATCTACTTTTGTGTTTAACATAAGAAATAGTCATACATACGTTTTGAATGGCATGAGGATGAACATTTTTGGGGGGGTGAACTGTCCCTTTAAGAGCAATTCAGTGTGAACATCTCAGCCCTAACTAGTCGTCAACCTATATGTGGAGGAACAATACACTTTAATATGACACCACCGACATAGTTATCAAAAACAATGATGACACCTGCTCTCCTCGGCTGTATTAATAACACATATACAGGTAGAGCGTTCTCACCTGTGACCACAAACGGACACAAAACCAGTATGCTATTAAGTGGGTATTCATATTAGGAAACAATGCACATGGGACAATGGCAAGATTAGTCAACAATGCAACTCGGGCTCGTGTGTCATCTGTGACAGAGGAATCTTGATCTATTGGCATCGGCTTTTATCTTTAGGCTTGAGTGCGTGTGTGAGTGTGTATGTGTGTTTTCACCCTCAAGTCATAGTACTCATTGAATCCCGCTCATTAGTTGACGAGCGCTTCTCATTTATGTTCTTTTTTAAAGCAAGAGGTAATCAATTCTGATGCGGTATTGATGCTGGAGAAAGTGATGTAAAGTTGTGTGCTTTGTTTAATTAAATGCAAACATATTGGGTACAAAGGTCCGATGACGGTGACAAACAAGGCCAGGAGCATTGCCACACTATAGATTATCTTATCTAAGCCTGCCCACCCCCCAACGAACAACCGGTTCTCTGTGACCAGGCTGTCCATCCTGGTCCCCGCTACGAGCACATTATGAGAAATTGTGGAAGAATATACGATGCAAACAAGTCATAGTTCAGTTTGTTTTTTGTGAAGTACAAAAGAAGATATTTTGAGAAATGTCTCTATGTGTCCATACAAATGGAAGTCAATGTGACCCAATGTTATTTGGTTACCAACGTTTTTTCAAAATGTCTTTTGTGGTCAGCAGAAGAGACAAAGTCATACAGGTTTGAAATGACATGTGGGTGAACAAATCTGAACTTTCCTGTAGCTCAGTGGTTAGAGCGTGGCGCTTGCAACACCAAGGTCATGGGTTCGATCCCAGGGATTGTACATACCTGGATACAAATGTATTTTATAATGCAATGCAAGTCGCTTTGGATAAAAGTTCCTGCCAAATATTTAAATGTAAATGAACTTTTCAGTGTATATGACAAACAGCAAGTCAAACACGCAATGCTCATGTTGAACATGGCCTTTATATTAGTGTCTGACTTGCTTTACCTTTAATAAAAAACAGCAGACAGCCGATCGGCGCGGCGTGTTAAACATTAACCAGAACGTAAGATACCTGATCGCAGAGGCGGGACCCCGACAAACCTGCCCTCCACAGGCCAGTTAAACATTAACACCCCCACAAAATGCTATCAGATGGAAAATGTAAAATAACCTTTTAATAGAGAGCCCTTATCTGCAGGCAAAAAGTACATAGAGACGGCAACAAGAAAGAAACAAGACAGGTGGACAAAAAGTGACCTAAAACCGACTGACCACATCCCAGCGTCCACCATTACTACACCAATCACTCACGCTGACAGCTCCTGATAAAACCCGCGCTAGATTCGATACGTCTCTCTCTCTCTAGAGAACAGATGTTTGAGAACCCAACCCAACCGTGCAGAAAAACAGCACAGTTTTGATCACTCGTTTCTGAAAACTACAGACAATGTCTTACGCTTGTGGAGGAACGCTGCTGTGCGCTTGGATAAAGGAGATGTTGCTGACAGTGACGGGGTTCCAGGCAATCTACAAAATGTATTTTGCTGCACAGAATGGGGACGACGGCTAATGCAGAGGATGCGGTTTGTGTCGTTTTGGGCTAAAGCTGCTTAATGCCACAGAAGTTATAAACATCACAAAAAGTTTCAAAGAGCAACACGGCATATCTGATGGTTTGATCACAGGAAATGCATTTCTTAGAATATATTACTTAGCCCAAACTGTGAGGACTTTAAAAGTGAGAAAAAATAAAATTATATGAAAAATTTTATTATACTTCACTGATGTTATAAACTAGCTGCACAATGTAACGTCATCTAAGTTAACCTTATAAATGTATAATAACCAGAATATACAGTATATAGACCGTTTCAACATAAACGTTATGTGGCCCAAACTTAATTTCCCATAGACCTCCACAGAGAATATACAACTGTCTAGTAGCTTTCAATTAATTTAATGCAATTAATATACAATAAAATATTCATATTCATATAAATTAAACATAAAATGAATTGTTAACTTTGGACCAGGCACGTGCGATCGATGAAACCGCGCACTTTGCTGTTATTTTGCAGCACGTTTGCCAAAACCTTACTGTAGCTTTAGTTACTACTATCCTATAACTACTGTTTTCAGTTTGAGTTCAACTTTACTTAACTCAAAATTAAAACACTTCACAGTGTCACAGCAATAAGAGAATGGTCTCATTACTGGCATGAGCAGAGCAACACTGCAAAAAAATGACATTCTTCCAAAGCATTTTGGTCTTGTTTTCTAGTAAAAATATTTGACAATTCTTCAATTAAGATACATTTAAATAACAAGAAAAGTGACTTAAGATATTAAGTCTTGTTTCATGAAAGAAAGTATAAGAACTAGGCAAGTTTATGTTTAAAACAAAATAGTATATTAAATCTAAAGTAAATTGCTGGCAAACCTGCTGCAAAATAGTTTTACAGTTTGTATATGTAATTGGATAAGAGAGAGTATTATTTATGCAATAAAAAAAGTTTATTGATACTTAAAGCCAAAAAAAATGATGTTGAGATCCATTTTTTGTAATTTTATTGTGTTGAATTAACACTCCAGAAACATTTTGACTTTAATGTTTAAATGCTATTCATATTAAATAGAAACAATGTTTTTGATGAAAGCTGAAGCAGAATCTAAATGTAGATGTACTGAGACGTATCCGGCCTAATGGCATTAAAAAAACGAATGTATACATATTTGACGTTACACAAATTCCTCCTACAGTGTCATGTGAATGTTAGCGGTTACCTTCTCCAGGTATTTATGAAATTACACACATTTAATACTAGCGTTTAAAAATGAGAACAAAGCTATGAGAAACAGCTAACGCCCTTCAAGCGTTTTAGCATGAGAAGGAGACGCTAACGTAGGAAACAGATATCGGAAGAAAAGCGTACGTGTCTGACTTTTAAGTATCTGCTAATGACTATTGAGCTGAGAGTGTTGACAGATCAAGATGTTGGTGTGGGAAATGATGAGCGATCGCTGGGGAGATGGAGACCCCCGGCGTTAATAAGCGTCAATCCAACGTCACCTCCCTCTGCTCCTGGCTGATGGTCAAACAAAGCACCTTAAACTCAGTCTAACCTCTCCTTCACTGCCCGGCCAATGATAACCTATTAATACAACTCACTCTCAGAGTACAAGTGTTGCTCTTTATCAGCGGGGAGTCCGTGTACGCCACTCCGCTCTGACGCTTCTATCAAAACCCGAGCTCGAGGAAGCAGACATTTTATTCCCGTCCTATTCTCTCTCTCATCTGTTCTGTGCCCTTTCATCTGACACAGACTGTCTGTTATCCTGAAAGACACAATGGAGGTGGTCGGGAATCCTGAAAGCAAACACACACAGCCATACTCTGGCCTTTGTTGTTCCTGGAGGATTCTCCTTTTAAAGGTTCAGCGCCGCGGCCGAGCCGGCAGGGGCCGGGGACCAGCGACGGACACAGTGTTGCTCACACAATGCAGATTGTCTGGGGGAATACAATGTGCTCGGTCACCTCCTTCGGCAGAAAACATCTAGACTACAAGAGTGGTTTTGCATTGAAACATGACAACCAGGGTACTAACATGTGTTTTGGACATGACACAAAGACTTTGTATAAACAAAAAGTTCTTGATGTTACATTAAAGGTTGCTCAGCTCAAAATGATTTGTTGAACTTACAAAGGTTCCTTTATGGCAGCTGTTTTTGTGTTGTAACGCCCCTTTTGTGCATCGTCACTTAAACTTAGAATTTAAACTTAGAAACAATACTGGAACATCAATTATTTTGGTTGGTGGTCTTATTTTTCTGATGTTTGATTGCCTAAAACATATTATTCATTTCTACATTTATAAAATGCCACAAAATTCTGTGCGTCCCCCCAGGATCCATGTTGGGGCTCCCAGTTTTAGAACAACTGTTCTATGGAATCAGGTTGGAACCACCTTTTTGGGACTGTTATTTGGGACTGTGAACAATGAACGCAGTCACGCACGAAAAAATCTACCGAGACGACAAATGCAAATATAAAAGTCCTTAATACACGCGGATGCTCATCTAACTGAAACCGGATGCACCTCACTTAACCAGCGCGACCAGTTTATAAGCCAAATGTATTTACTTCATATTATCTATCAAACCAATCCTCGCTGACAGATAAACCCCATGTAAAGCAAACAGCCTCTGGCAGGGAGACGAGACCTGGGCAGGGCGAGTCTGCTGTAGTCCATCACCACCACCACCACCTAAGGTTTGGTTATTTAACACCCAGACAATCAATTTGAATAAAAAACTTATATGAACTCAGGGGCCAAAACAATCAGATGTAAGGCGGTGCTGAAACGCTTGCTGTCAATACCGCTGGAGGTTTATACACTTTGGCAAAACAACTAGGAGACTCTCGCGACTTTAAAGCCGGTGTAGACAGACCTCCAACAGAGAACACAGAGGGGGGCATGTCTGCACAAAATGTGGATTGAGATCTTTCTGAATGCTTCAAATCACCACATCATGAATTTGTGTTACGAGTCATTTATTGTTACCAGAGCAAAACAAACAAGTCTAAGGAAAGAGCTTTCTTAAAGCAATAGGTTCCAAATCTAACCTACCCTAAGAGGGGCGTGGCTTTGGCTTTGCTCCAGTTTGATGACAGTGTAAGGTTAGGTGGTTGATCTGTAATACCTGCGTAAGGTTTCTAACTCCTCTTCAAGTGTGCGACTGAGCTCCAGGGCTTTATCTCGTTCTCTTCGGGCTTCCACCAGCTCCTCTTCAAGCTGTAGAGATAAATGCAAGTCACAGTGATATTTCAATGACAAACCTCTGGTGTTCCACATTTAGGGGTCATACTTCTCTCGGTCAAAAATGAGAGAACACCTCAAATCTAACTTGTATTTCTTTTCAGTGGAGTCAGTGTCGTATAATTTAAACAATAATTTATTTCAGATTTTTGTGGAATGTTATAATTCTTTGTAATATTGGTGCAACAAATATAGCCAATTTTACTATTGAATATAATATTAATATTATATAATACTTTCACAACTTTTTAATCTTTTAAAATCAAATTCAAGTTTTTTGTGTTTGCGAGTGGCACAAACGCACAAAGTTTTGTACCATTCTGATGATGTAAAAGTAAGTAAAAAAGGTAAGTCAAATGTAACATTTTCAAATCAGAAGTGACCAAAGATTAAGAAAGGGTTAACGTCTTTGTACATACAGTCAGAAATTTTTGTATGTCTTTTCGTATTTGGTTCTCGTTTGTATGGTGTCTCTGAATTGTTAAAAAAGCCACTCAAAATGCTTGATGGATGCAAAAATCGTTGAAAATTGAACCCGGTCCGACATTTTTCATGACGGACGAAAATATCTGAGGCAGTGTGTAAATGTGATTGACACAACGTGAGGTGGTATTTATTTTTTAATGTGCGGAAATTTGGGACTCAATGTACAGTACAATGGGCTTTAAGTTGACCAATACATCATTTTGTAAAATCTTAACACTATTTCTAATGTATAATTTTATCATTTTACCCATTCATTTTGAAAAATGCACATTAATTTATACATTGGCCTACACAAACGCACACACACACGTTTGGTTGGAGAAGGATCCAGTGTATTGTCTTCCATCTCAGCACCTTCTCTCCTGTGAGAGCGAAGGAACCCTGAGCTGTTGGGTGAAGGGCAGGTGCGGGACCTCAATAAAGCTCCTGCTAATGACCAGCCGTTGAAACAGATGTATTGATGAATTCATCCTCTCAACAGCTGGGTGAGCAGACAGACACAATAGAGACTGTCTAAACAAACACGACAACCCGCCCTACTGTAAAGTCCTCCAATATACTCCCAGAGACACGGGGGTGAAAGAGAGAGAGAGGAAAGAGACAGAGTTTCAAGTTGTTTATATGTCTCGCTAATAAAAATTCTGTCATAATTTAATTAAACGTACAACATTTTATATCTGTTGTCATGTATACATTTAAATTGAACTACGCGTTTTAGTTTCAAATCGGACAAAAAAAGAGATGTGTTTGTTTCGAGTCAGTTTATCGTACGGCTCCTAAAAGATATGTAACATAGCACACACGTATATTGACTAGTTTTATGGTTCTTTTCTTTCTTTGGGGAGCTTGAACAGTTGCACAGCAAAAGGCCATAAGGGTTTGGAATGACATGAAAGAAAAAGATGACAGAAGTTTCTTTTTTTGATGAACTTATCTTCATCTTAAGGATTTGAGTAACTGATAGTAAGTTAGCGCTTTGTTAAATGGAGGTTAGTCATTGATAGCTTTGACATTTCAACAGTTTTCTTAAAGAAAAAAAAAACTGTGCCTTATCTTTTGCCTGAGGGTGGTGTTTTACCTTACAACCTACTGCATTCACAGACTTCAAAACATCGAAACACAAGCTGTTGCTAAGAGGACGCTGTTTGTCACACAGCGATATCTTATCTGAACACAGCAGATTAATCTTTATTTAAAGCTGCAATTCAAACTTTTTTGGGTTAAAAAAGTTAAAAAAAAGTCTCCTTACCTTGATTTAATAACGATTTTGAAGTTAAAATATTGGGATCGATTTTGAGGTAGACGTTAGTTGGATGTCATTTTACTCTAACCCTCGGAAAGAATTGAACTATTAATCTAATCTTATTAAATCTATAAAACAACAAAATTTACAACGCTTAAGTATACTGTCTCCTGCAAAACACATGTTATGACTGCGATCCAGTTTGTGATGAAAAACTTTAATTCTAAAGCGAACATCGTAAAATAGTTAACGTGCAAACTACAAAAAAAACAGGCCCGTGACTGGCTTTTCGCATCTAAATCCCTTATCCAGCGCAACGAACACTTTTACCCATAAGCACTTGCAGACTCCGATGGCGCGCTCCCAATCATTCTAATTACCGGAGTGTAGGTCTCACAAGTCAAAGAGAACATCAAAAAGCCTCAAACCCCTAAAGTCAATATGTACTTTTCTCCAACAGGGAAGGGAGCTCGACTTCAAAGCTCACTTCTTTTAATCTTATGTATTTTATCAGCGTTCATTACAATATTATCCAAATTAGGTTCCCAGAGTAACGTGTTAACCTGTAGAGATTAAGGCCGGCAAAGGAGGGTCGCAGCCTTGACCTTTACGAGCGAGCGTTTGTTGGGGCAGAGGTGGGCTGGTCGTGGCCTTTCTGAACCAGTGGGGAGAGGAGGATGTGATGGGGGTTATCAGCTGTGTCGAACGCTCCATCGCCGACTGAGGCACAATTAAAACAGAGCGGCCCTTATCACGTCAGAGGTCACCGAAGAGTGCGCAGGCACTTCTGATGTTAAACACAAGGTTAAATGAGGAAAACAGGACTTTTTGAGATAGATAAACTCCAATGTTTAATGCAAAAGAGTGTTGAAACAGACTATTTCAGATCAGGTGGAGCTAAGCTGATCATAACAGAGGTCAAATATTGCTTTATTCTGATGGTCAAAGTGAATAAAGCAAAGATTTAAAGGAACAGTTCACCCATTAATGAAAATTCTGTCATCATTGAAACACCCTCCAGTTATTCCAAATCTGTCGAAATGTCATTGTTCTGATGAACACAAAGAAGGATATTTTGAAGAATGCTTGTAACCAGACAGTTCTTGGTCACCATTCACTACCATAGTAGGAAGAATTGTGGTGTAATTTTCTTTGTTCTTTTGAACACAAAAGAAGATGTTTTGAAGAATGTAGAACAACCAACAGTTCTGGGGCACTTTTGACTATGATTGTAATTTTTCCTATTATAGTAGTCAATGGTGGCCAAGAACTGTTTACGAGCATTCATCCAAATATCTTTCTCTGCGTTCATCAGAAATGGCTGCGCCATATAATGAAATTAAGGAAATATCGCACTTGTGCACATCTCAATATGCATATCCCAATATATAGCAATAACCAAAAAGTTACGTTTAGACCATTTTGGACGGCGTAAACAACGCTGGTCCACTACACAATTGTTGAACAAAAAGAAACAAACAGAACATTTTTAACCAAATCAAACGTGAAACAAATATCATAAAAGCTTCAACAATATATGTGAGATTTAAAAATTAAATAAATAAAACTGAAACCGGAATAGTCTATAGTCTATAATCTATGTTTTAGGTTGATGCAGATAGCAGAGAGACTGTGTCTGATGTGTGGAAGATGATCAAAAATCAGAAATAATGTAAAATATGTATGTTGGTAATACATTTTCAGTTTCAATTAAATGTATATAGTATTTTACAAACTTGAACCATTATACTATCGCACATCGCATTATTTAGCAAATTATTGTATATCATATTTTTCTTTGATAGCGTGAAGCCCATTTGGATAATAATTATTTCCAATATATTTAAAAAAATATATTTTTGTAAATAAAATATGATATATATTGCATGTTGAATATTGCATTATTTAGCATGCTATCGCAATTTCCTTTAATGTCGCACTGCCCTTGTCAGAACAAAGACATTTCTACAGATTTGGAGAAACTCAAGTTGTGAGCAAATGATGACCAAACGTGTATTTTTGAGTGTGCTGTCCCTTTAAGCGCATTATGGAAGTGTACTTTAATAAAGAGTACTGGATTGGCCCATTGTGGACTTTCACTGTATGGACGCAAAAGACTCTCAAAAAAAATTGTGTAACATTGATGGTGAAGGCGCCAGCTTATATCCGTGTCTGACAACAACACGCTCTAGTACAAGAGATCCATACCATGAGCAGAACAAGCTCGTAAATGTCTCTCGTAACATTTAGGCAAACTTCATGAGCAACCAGGATCTTTTATTGGGCCTTTTGTCCATTTTTACTGACAGGCAGAGCAGATACGAGACTGATTTTAACTGGACGAGAGAGAAGAGGAATAGAATCAGAACATGGCGCATGCTGGCATCTGCCGCGTGAAAATAATCGGTGCATCCAAAGCATAGACGTTAACTACCATAATACGGTTCAGACAAGACCCAAATCCTGATCAAATGCTGAAAAAAATCTAATCATATATTCACCTACATGTGTATATGACACATGTGTTTATGACAAAAGAAGATATTTTGAGAAATGTCCACACAATGAAAGTCAATGGGTTACGAACATAAAATTTATATTTTTGTGTTCTGCAGAGGAAAGAAAGTCATACAGGTTCAAAATGACTTGAGGGTGAATACATGAATTACTCCTTTAAACTTCAACAGCGAATCATCCATCCATGATCACAATATAAGAAACCAAGCTGTTCAGATGCTCAGCAAATTGTTGAATAAAAACAATAGTCTTGAAACAACATAAGAGCAAGTAAATTATGACCAATTTGTCATTTTTGTGTAAACTGGGTTACGGACTGACCTCAGCGTGAGAATGTGATGGGGGGCAGGCATGGGATGGGGGCAGGAGATATCACTTTGCTGTTCAGAGAGTCAAGCTGTAGAGCAAACACAGGTGCTTTTGCGCGAGGACAGAGTTCTTCACAATGGCCCTCCACCCCCCATCCCGGCACAGACATCCACCCGTACACTTAAATCTAACACCAACCCAAATACCAACCACTTTAACCCTCTGTGTTTTTCTCTTGATCCAACAAACACATCTGTACACAAACTCACCATCCCCTAACCACATCTTAACCTAAACTAAATCTTTACTAAGTTTATTCTATAAAAAAATGAAATCCTAAATCAGACTGCAAACTGACTTTTGCTTTTTTGTTTGTTCTGATCAAATTCTACCATGTTTGTCTTTCATTGCATGCTTAATATACTTTGATTGTGTTTTATTAGTAATTATTTTACTATTCGTTTTATTTTTGTTTAAGATAATATAAGACGGTTTTATAAATTGAGATTTCCTATTCACATCATGTTTGTGCATAATTCAAATGAAACCACACCACAAACCATACAAACACCTGGCGTTTCCTGATTTTAAAATGAAAACATTCAAAGTTGTTTGGTTTTCTGGGGAAATCCCAGATATCATGTTCAGATTTTACTGCCTTTGTGGGGGACAACTGGTATTTAAAAGGACTCCCGACCCTCCCACGCACACATATAAAGCTTTTAGATCAATTTAGTGCAATGGCTTCGAGATGGCTGCCGAACAGGTTTGTTTACAGGTGAAAAAAAGACCGGTCGAGGAGATAAGACAAGGAACTGCCCCAGGTTTTATCAACCGCCAAATGTCACGAGCCAAAAAAAACATTTCTTTCTGGAGAATTAGGATGATGAACACCAACAGCTGAATACGGCCGTTATTTCCATCTTAATTGAAAAAAGCTCTCGTTATTATTTTTCATAATGAGAAAGAACATTGGTCTCTCGCTTCCGAAAGAGAATTGTGATTAAAATCAGAGAAATTAATCAACCAAGTCCCTGAACGTTGATAGTGTCAACTAAAAGTTAAATATAAAGATTTCACGAAGAAAACTCTTTCCTTGAACTCGGCTCTTTTTTCACACCCCTGCAGATTTTCTTAGGATTTCTTTAAAGTAAAATGTCAATCGATAAGTGGAAGTCCTGTTCATTTTTAAATTGTTTTGTGGATATGTTCCCGGCACTGTTGACTAATTTTACGACAGCTGTTCCCATTTCGTTTTTAAATTAAAAACCCCACTCTGTAATCCCAGGAGTCAATCTATAATTAAGGGGATTTATAGAAAAACCAAGTGCTACATTAATAACAAAATTTAATATATTTCTTAATAAGCCATCAGACGAACCGTCTTAAATGGGAATACCATTATTTTTTTCAAAAATCTTCAGAAAAGCTTTGCCTGGAAACACAGACCGGACTTTTTACCAGATTATAACTAATTATAATTCTTTATCTGATGATAATCGTCACCATGTGGCACAGTTGTGTTTTAGCATTTCCAGTCCATATCTTCACATCCAAACACAAACATTATCCATCTAATACTTAATCTAGTTTTATATCACATCACGGTTTTGATGATTATCGTAAAATGAAACAATAACTGAGCAAATGTTCGTCATACGGCTTCAACATCAAAACAAGTATTAACCACAGAAGGTGCATTTGGAAAACCAAAATTATTGGGTTATTTATAATTGTATTTTGCAACCCAAAATTTTATGCAAGGAAAACTTAAAAATTACAATTGTCTACAAACACACAGAAGAAGGCATTAACCGAAACGTTTATGTCAACCTGCCTCCCATCATGGAATAAAAGTATTTCATATTTGAACACTTTTTCGAGTGCAAATCATTGTGTAAAATGAACAGTCTACAAACTGCCATAGAAAAAAGAGACAATTTAAATATTTTTTTTTCAGTTTTTTCAGAATTTACTATTTTTAGAGATGTTTTTAGGTAAAATGGAAATTTATGTTTCATTCTGTGAACTTCTGGCAATATTTCTCTCAAATTTCAAATACAAATATCGTTTCTATTTGCATTCATTTGCAGGTCAAAATAACAGGAAAGATGCTCTGTATTTTTTCAGACCTGAAATACTGCAAAGAAAACAAGTTCATATTCACTTTTAAGAAATACAACCGTATTCGTGCTTGTATTTTGGTCTATGTGATAACCTTGAATTTTATCACAGTTTTAACGTGTCTTGTCATGCCGTCAGATTTTCACGTTGCTGTTGGATGACTATGTGTCACTCCTGAGGTTTGACTGGTTTGGAATGGTCTCCTAATTTTTCCCGCAGCTGATAAATGTAGATACATGATTTATAGACATGTACTCTATTTGCATAACAAACAGCATGCCTATGTATTTTATTTATCCTTTCCAATATGTCTACTTTGTACACCTACGTCTGCACTATGCATATTTGCTATACATGCTATACATATTTACTTTTATGAAATTGCACAGTAAACAAAAATTTCCTTGTCACTGCACTGATGTGTACACAACCGGTCCAAAACACGCCTGACCTGCATTCCACATCAAATCTGTTTCATAAAAAATGTGATGTCACCATAAATACTCGACACAGGTTACAACATCAAACACAGTCATTATATTCAACGTAAGGGTTCAGCCCTGACTCAGCACCCCGGCTGAAATCCCCCCTTGCCCGAATCAGACTCTGTGCACGTTTACCCATCTCTACCTAAAGATGGCTGTTTTACAGTCCTGTGCATTAAACTCCAGGGCTTTAGGTGCATCAGATAAATACAGCAAATCAAATAGCTTCCTGTTTGCCCTGCGTTACCCCGCAATCGCCGCGGCCCGGCCCCACTGTCAAACAGATGCCCGGATCTATCTTTGCAGATCGCTGGAAGACAAGAGCAGGAGAGAGCAAATAGGAGTTAATGAGTGATACAGTGAAGAGGGTAATGACGGGCTGATAAAGGGTCCGAGGGCATCCCTTTGTGTGTGGAGGACCGCACGCACGATGAAGGTCACGCTCGGGAATGGTGTTGTTGGCAAACAGACTCAGCGTGTTTGGGCGAGCACGTGCACTTTTGTGAAAGCTAGCGAGGGGGACTTTTGTTTTCAGAGGAACCTTCTCATGTGGGAGGTGTGTGTTTTACCTTGTTCCATCGTTCCCGATTGTTTTGGGGGGCCAGGTGGCGGGTGCTGTTTGCAGTATTATGGCTTGGCTCTTTTGCACGAAGAAGCTCTTGTTCCAGACGTTTGCACTGAGAGAGAGCAAGCGAGAGAGAGAGAGAGAGAGAGAGTGAGAGAATGAGAGAAAGAGACATCAGAATTACAAGACGAACCAAAGGACACTTTTGTTTTGATGTTTTAGGTCTGAACCAAAATTTGATTCCTCATTGTACTTTTGTGACAGAGTACTAAAAACAGTTCATCATTGTTTACTACTAACTTCACACCAACTTAACAAACTATGCGTTTTAATTCAGAAAAGCCACTCTCTTTCTCTTAATTCGCTATTTAGGTCTCTCTCCCCTTTTGCCATATTCACAGTCGCAGTGACAGTTTCTGTCTGTTGGGATCAAAGCAAAACTCTCTGAAATTCCTCTGAATGGTTCAGAAATGTCCTCTGTGCGTTCATTTATTTATATAATAAATATATTTGGTGTATAATCTTGCCTCGAGGGGCAGGGGTCAGTTGCTTGACAAAATAAATGAAACCACAAAAATCAGTGCACAGACACATTAAAGTTGGCTTAAGGACTCTGCAAAAACTTGTTACGTCGCCATGTGGAAAAATAATGTGTATCTAAGCCCGTTCTACCAGAGGTGAAATCTCTGAAGGCTAAAAAACCTACATTCTCAGTTATTACTACATTTACTGTAAGAACTTTGGCACACACGGCTGATATTACTGCCCGTGAGAGTCAGTGATTCCTGGAGGGACAGACTCATTTGCGGTGGAGTTGAAAATAAAATACGGTTTTATTAAGAAAAATAGAAACCAAATTCAAGTCCTAAAAGGGACAGTTTACCCCAAAACTAAAATTCATGTTATTTCGAACCTGTATGACTTACTTTCTTCTGCAGAACACAAAAGAAGATATTTGGAACAACGTCAGTAACCAAACAACACTGGAACCTTTCGACTTCCACTGTATGGACTCAAAAACACTGAGACATTCCTCAAAATATCTTCTTCTGTGGTCCGCAGATGAGCGTGAAGAATTTCTATCCCTTTAAATTAGTCCTTGCTTGCTTTCCATACAACACAAGATCTTCGTCTGGCTGTCTGACAGACACATTGAGAGACGCACACTTTAAACATACAACAAGTTTTTCTCTGAGTATTATTGTAAGGGTCTTGTTTTATACGCGTCCATATGTGCACCTCTCCATGTGAACATTCCACGGCCGACAGACACTTACCAGGAATGTAAACCATCCTCACGGCCCGACAAGCCTCCACATTCAGCCATCTCAAAGAGCGGCGGCCGCAAAAACAAGCCTCACAGTACAGACCCGCTCTCGTCTCTTTCCTCTGCAGACTAAAATAATACCGCTGCCATCCAGACCAAACACACGGCTCCTCTTTAGTGTCAGCCTGAGTTATGATTCTCGGGCAGCAGATGTCTTTAAGAGGAAAACGTATTTTAATCAATATGGACCTCTGAGATGACGCAAAAGACCAGCACTGCTGTCAGCTACCCAAAAATAGCCGCAGTCGGGGGAAATGGGGCATAGGAACAGACACATTAAAGTTTTTTTACTTTCTTGAACTATTGTATGAAGTCTAAGAGAAATCTGTGATCTGTCAATGACTCTTACTAAAAAAACTAAATAAATGACATGCCTTAACAGATGAAAAACAAATATCCGCATATCAATATTTGCAAAAATGCAGATCAATCAAAGTAACACATGAATGCGAGAGATGAGTTGAGCAGTAAATGAGCAATAAAAATAGCTGTGGAAATCAAAATGTAATCAGTTTTACTTCAGTTTTACTGCTCTTAGTAAACATATAGAACATCAGTGGCGATCATTTGCACATCATTTCTGGGACGTTTTAATGCACAGCGACATTTTTACAATATTAAAGAAAACTGTTAATGTGTTAAGCACTTGCAATAATACATTTTACAAACTATATACGGCTGTCAAACAATAAATTGTGATTATTCGCATTAAAAATAAAGGTTTGTTTTTACATAATATATGTCTGTGTATTTATAAACACAAAAACATACACATAAATGTATATATATTTTAGATATATTTATATGGATTTATTTATATTTCCCCCCAAAAATATTATATAAACTGTATTCATTTTTGTATTTTATATTTTAATTAAATTTATGCATGTATGTGTTTATAATACAAGATAAAAATGAACTCTATGTTAATACAAACTTTTATTCTGGACGCGATTAATCGTGATGAATCGTATGACAGTCCTTAACTATTTAAAAAAAAAGTTTAAGAAACTATTTTAGAATACACATAACCATTCAAGGTTTTAAACACCTGAGATTTTTTAAATGCTTGAAAAATAATACAGGGGAAAAACATATTTATGTTTTTTATTTGAAAACAAAAATTTTTTAACTTTTTTATTCTAATAAATTTTTTCTTGTATATACAGTATATATATATAAAAATTATATTCTTAAAAATTGAATATTTGTAAAATTTTAATAATTTCAAATAATTCGACAACCTCTGAAATAAAATTAAACTAGTCACAAGTCAAGACTTCAAATGAAGAGTTTGAGCCACGTGACAGCGCATTCTGCCAGGGGAAAAATTCCTACGGAATAAGATCTCAAGACAATCATCCAGCCCTAATTCACAGAGAGATGCGACTTCATTTCCCCTCTCACTTTATCATCAGCACTCTATCAAGATCAAGAGAAATTCAATAAGCACCCGGCGCCGACACATAACGAAGCCGCTCTTATTCTCCGCGTTAACTGCGAGTAGAGGAAAGAAGTGAGAATAAGATTAATTTCTTCCAGCACTTATCCAGCTTTTCATATTCCAGCAGGCCAAAGGGATGCATAGGCCCTCCGCCTGCAGCCGGGCTCTAATCCCTGCGAGATGAGGCACAAGATGGGCGGAACGCCAGGGGAGGGAGAGATCCGTGAGGATAGAGAACCGACCCATTTCTGTCTCAGAGGGATTAGGCCTGGGGTTTGCAACTTACTACTGAAATTGCCCCACAGATTCAGGTTTTTGGCCTCGATGAAAAACAGGGTGGCTTTTCTAGGGGACGCGGAGATGTTTTGGCGGAGTTAGAAGAGTGACACCCGGTCCTCTGTTCATATCGGAGAGGTTGACACAGGTCTTCTCGATCAAGCTGCATTTACCTGCACGCTGGGATTTATTTTATGAAGTTGGCCTCCTTCAATAAAGGACACATTTGACCGGATGGTACTGAGCGATACGCTCTCAAAAAGGAAATATATCACACTATGTGCTTTTTAAAACATTATGATTCATTTGGTTTATTTTGTTTTAAATAAATAACAGGCACCACACAAGTTGAGTTCAATGTAAAACAAAATGTGTCACACATTATATAATAACACAGAGATGTGTCTAGTTAAGGACAGTACCCTTGTGCGTTGTACCAGAAATAACAGATTTTTTTCAACAAACCTTTTTTGGAGTGTAGTAGTTTATATAACCCTAATTATGAACCGTACGCTGTATTTATCAACAAAGAAATCCCGGCAAACGCCTCCACTGCCCCACACTTGAACTCCATCATGAAGCTGAATATCTGGATGTCAATATTTAGCTACCTGCTTGTTTGTTTTCATTTGATCGAATTATGTGTGTAGGAACGATATACCAAATATTTGAGGTTATGCGGCAATATTTGTCCCAACACGTGAATTAGCTTTTAGCTAGGTGCCGTGTTGATTCTTAAATCAGAGCAGGATCTGAGAATAAACACAGATGTATGTGCTTTAATAGACCAATAATCAAAGACATCTTGCCGAGGAGTTAAAACGCAGGAGGAGGAGAGATAGTCAATATTTAGAGAGTCGTATTTGATTTTTTTTGATGGTGTGAAGGTGTCTGGCTTGGTACACAACTACTGTAAGTGGAGTGTTTGGGCCTGTGTGTGTTAGGATTGACCCGTGTTGGAGTGTGTGTGATGGTGTGTGTGCATGTGCTGGGGTGCGAGGATGTGTGTAGTAAGGTCTCACCCGAGATAAAGCGGTATCTCGCTCCTCTATGACTGCTTTCATCTCCTCTGAGGTGATCTGCGAGCGGCGCTCTCTGGCCCGCTGGATCTGTTGGATGATGGCCGCTCCGCTCTCCTCGATATCGAGGGCAGACTCGGCGCTGTTGACTCTGTTCAACAACTCTTCCAGGTCCTGAACACAAGAGCATACGGACAATGCCATCAAAGTTTATCAACACTGAAATATTTATTTGGAAACATTTTGTAGCTATAACATTCCCAAAGATAATTCATCTTACTGCTACTATCACAAATGTACAGTTTTACAAAAAAAGTTACTAAGTGACTATACATTAAAAAAAAAGAGTTTAAAGGTCCAGTGTATGAAATATAGCGACATCTTGTTGTGAGGTTGCGAACTGCAACAAACGGCTCCTCTCCCTCCCTTTCAACGCACACAAGGACTAAGATGTTGTCACGTTTTTGCTTCTTTGCAGGAGGAGACAACGAATTTGTGGAGCACTTTGTGCTTTTAGGGCTACTGTAGAAACAACATGGCGAATTTCATGCAAGGAGACCCGGGGTGTGTGTAGATAGATATAGCTTATACTTATTTAATATAAACATAACGCTTCATTATGTGAGGTCTTTATACACCTCTCAACACATAGTTATGCATATTATATTGCATTCCTGTCAATAGATCATAAAAATGACACATTAACTTTAAAACAGTCTTCTTACAGTACTATACCACAATTGACAACGGTAAGCGTATAATGATTTATAAGTTGAGCAGTCAAGTATGATTTAATGTGAAATGTCAATTGTTTATCAACACATAAAGGTATCTAAAATAATCAGCAATTTTATGTTTCAAACAGAAACGGCGATAGAGAGACAAAAGTCAAATTAAACGTGCGTCCTATGAAAAATTATGCACTTTCTAATATTTTCCTCTATTATTTTAATTTATTTCCCCACTACTTTTTGTTCTATAATGTGTTTTCTGTATAGCTTCCCAACAATGCGAAAGTGTAAACAGCA
This sequence comes from Triplophysa dalaica, assembly GCF_015846415.1. Lineage (NCBI taxonomy): Eukaryota > Metazoa > Chordata > Actinopteri > Cypriniformes > Nemacheilidae > Triplophysa > Triplophysa dalaica. Next base: position 1,584,368 of record NC_079556.1, read on the forward strand.
TAAATATATAAATAAATAAAAAATAATAATACAATAAAATAAATCATAATTAATCCAAATAAAGAAAATAAAGAAAGTGTAACTATAAAAATAAAATGTTAAAAATATTAATTTAATATTTTTATGTGTCTCTGCCCTAACGCCTATATGGTTGCTAGGGTGCTCAGAATGTTTGCTTTGTGGTTATTTTCTTGCCTAGGCTAAGGAATCTTGTGGCTTGTTTTACCGTATGTCAAAATCATACACACGATTACGTGGTGAAGTAAGAGCGTACCTTTCCATAACAGACATGGTTATATTTATCATTTATGTGGGCATCCCAAACAATCCCGGCTAAATTTTAATACATTGAGCAATAGTAAAACTCATGACAGACAGCACAAGAAATTATGAAGTCTTAAACCCATTGTTTCTCGTGGTCGTTCTTTCATTTAAGAGAGTGGAACAAAAAGGGTACGCAGGAGACCCAAAGATGAGATCCTCCAGCGAAGGACGGCTTACCACATTACTGTCCTCGGGTTTAATATTCTCCAGCCTGCAGAGAGATGAAAGGAGAGAGAAAAGAGAGAGATGAAATGTAGTGAGCTTCCTTCAGTTTCCATTCTGTCATTCGTGCAAAATGAAATCACTTCCCAAATCCAGTAATTGCATTCTGTGAGTCTGGGCATGGAGGGAGAAGACACACTCGGAGATATTAAAAGTGCCGCCCGGCTCGAGCGGTTATTTCACCGTAATGCCCGTTCTGCTCGGAACTGACAGCGATTGTTAAGTTATTAATGTTTACTGCTTCATATGACTATTGGGATCAATTGTTCATATGTGTGGGGAAAGCCAGAAAGAGCTTAGCGCCGAATCTTTCGTGCCACACCTGCCGAGAGCATCTTTATAGAGGCAAAGACAACAGTAATTACGGAGCAAGACGCCTGGAGAGTCGTAGGTCGAGTGCTCGGAACTATTTATGACTTCTGGGCTTTTTCATTTAGACCTCAAAGAGGTAAAACAAACGTTCATTCACAAAGATTTGTTCCTGGCTAGTGTAGATCAGCGCCATGGAAAGAAAAATCGAGGGGTTTCGTAAATGCACTAAATATATAGTTTGTACTAAATATACACAATATACTGTATATCTACACACATTTTCACTACATTCTCTTGGAAAAGCAGATTGCTTGGGGTATATTTGCTATTCATTTGCATCACATTTTTGCATGCACCTTTGCTTCACGCAATTTAACAGATAAATTGCAGAAATCCACCATGCATGCTTTCACACACCCAGCTGTGCAATTCTCCTTTAAGAGCAAATCGAATTTCTCCTTCAACCAGCAAGCAGAAAAAACAACAACCCCTGCACTCATTTACAAAGGCATTACACAGATCTCCATCCATTATAAAGGTACATACTCATTCACACGCCGGACTCGAGAGTGACCTCTGAAAATAAGGGCTTAGAACACCGGCAACCATATTCCCCCAAAGATAATAGGATTTCACTTGGCTATCAATTATCTTTTTGAGAGAGAGGGCCAGAATGTGCACTGGAACACAGCTAAGAGAGGAATACGGCTTTATAATTAGATTTCGAAGGGATATCGCACTCATTGGACGATTGGAAAATGCGTTCCATGCCTCTGGGTAATTGCAGTTCGTTTGAGTGACTTGAGTAACTATCAATAAATCATGAGATCTAAATGAAATATTAAACAGGGTGCAAGGTGACAAAAACTTCTGAGGAAGGACGTAAAGCAATGAAGAACGCAGAAAGTCGACGGGAAATTACATTTAAAACATTTCCAAAAACATGTAAACATGCATACTACTATGCGAGTTTGTTGTTTGGAAATGAAATAAAGCTGGGTTTCAAACAGGCCATATCTGCTTTATATAAATATATCTTCACATATCATTCATAAACTTAAGGTAACTAACATGCTTTTTTCCCCAAAATTACGATAATAGTAAACTCTTAAAAAGGATAAAACAACACAAATGTGACTATGGTGATAGTTTATTTTAGCGTTTTTATCACTTAAACTATTAAAACAATTCTGTTGAAGGGATAGTTCACCCGAAAATGAAAATTCTGTCATCATTTACTCACCTCCAAGTTGTTTGAAATCTGTATACATTTCTTTGTTCTGATGAACAGAGAGAAAGATATTTGGAAGAATGTTGATAACCAAAGAGATCTTGCCCCCCATTGACAACAATAGTAAGAAAAATTACTTCATAATTTTTGTTGTTCCATTGAACATAAAATAAGACATTTTGAAGAATGTAGGACAGCAAACAGTTCTGGTGCACTTTTGACTACCATTATATTTATTCCTACTATGGTAGTCAATGGGGGGCAAAACCTGTCTGGTTATAAGCATTCCTCCAAATATCTTTCTCTCTGTTCAAAAAACTAAAATAAAATATAGCCCTAAATATTACTAAATGAAAGTTCAAAATTATGTCTTTCTGATAAAACTGAAGAAGAAAAAATGTGGCACTAAAATATTAAAAAACATAAAAACTAAAACTGAAATAAAAATGAATGAAAATTTACATTTAAATAATTAAGTGGCAAAAGGACATAAAAATGGCAAAAAATTTTTTAAAACAAATTAAAATTAAAAATAAATATAAAAATAAAAGCTAATAAAAAATATTAATAAAAACAGTAATTGCTTTTTAAACACTATTTGAGTATTTTGAATCAACACTGGGCTTTACCATTATTCAGTCAGTCATCAATTTGAAACAAAATATTACTAAGTGCATTTCTAGCTATGAACTGAAAGATACAAACTAAAAACATTCAGACGTATGCCTTTAGATCAAAAGATCAAGAGAAACATTTCAGTTGTAAGTGACCCTAAACATCTGAATGGTTGTGTATGTATATAGCATCTATTGCCTGGAGGTCACAGGGCAATTGTTTGAAAATCCCATCTGCTTTTTCCACCAACACCTGCATTATCACCAAATTAAACATACAGGGAAGAAGTTCATATTAATGAGGAAGCAGCAGATGAGGGGGGAGATGGTAAACAGGCCTAAAGCACACGATTGATTTCCTTTACAGTGGAACTTTTGACTGACAACCCAACACAATTGTGAGTGGACTCTTAAGGTATGTCACACCGCTCTGATATATTTCCAAACCAATCGATATTGGATTTCCTCTTCAAACTCTTAAAACTAGAGACTTTCACCTTATCAACTCCCACACATCTAAAGCAAGGTCCTCAAAAATGTTAGATTTTAATCTACTGTATTTATGAATGTCACGCGTGTCATCAAACTGCTATCAGACAAACTACTTTGTCACTACTGTCATGTCAAAACTTGTAGACATCACAACAACATTTTAATAACATCAGACTGTTTATCTTGCTTTATGACAACAGACAGGAAAAAAAGAAGAAAGCTGAGGGGAAAAGAACAGGAACCAGAGGTAAATAATTGATCAATGGCTGGTTGTGATAACTTATATTTCATATCCAATTGCATATAAATTAGAAAAAAAAGAATTTGAAAATAAAGATGTTGTTATTGCGTCTATACAGTATACATGCGTAAATCATTCATAAAACTATTTTTACATAACTTGCTGTATTCTGTTCTATGCTTATTTCTGGCAAAAGATTTTTGGTACAAACAACTTACACACAAATTTCTCAGTGAGAATTACTTAAGACAGGGTTCCCACTATAAGGCAAATGTCTAATTCCCTGACTTTCACTGACTCAAAAGCTAAATTTCCAAGACCTACAATAAAATGGAAAAACAGGCTGCTGTTGTGCTGAGCACCGAGTAAACAAGTCAGAAAACGCAGGAAAAACGCACAGTTTTTATCTTTAGCAGATAGCACATATAAGTCAGTAAGAGAGGTTTTACATATATTCTAAATCATAAAGATCTTACAGACATCTTCAACATGTTTATATGACGTCTCAGATTTAGAGATGTATTGCAGATAAGCAAACAATCAAAAAATATGTCTTGCAGATGTAAATGCAGACATTAAATATATTATGTCTGCCAGATATATACGTGTATATGTGCGATTAGGGTAGACACACTGTTGTATTATTAAATAGCTTGATACTTTGTGCAAATCTGTTTTCTACTGGTGTTAAATAGGATTACTTTTACACATAAAAACTGATTAATACTGTGGACTCGGGAGAGTTCTACTTATAGCCGCTAGATGGCGCAGCTACATCATTCATTAAGCGTTGTTAGCATTGATCTGCACTAATAATGGTATTTGCTAACGCCACAGTTTTAGTCGATTTAAATGTCTGTATTTAGAAGCGCCTTCATTCCAACTCCGGGACGAGTTCTAACTCAATCGTTAATATTGTTTAAAGCCCTAACATTGCATTTAGCAATTTGATTCTATAATGTTGCTTAAATGTGTAGGATAACTCTGTATACACAGATATAAATATGATTTACGGAGATACTGTACACTCTAAAAAAGATCAGTAAAAGAGTGAACATATTGCGTTAAAATGAAGGACTTTTCCTTTTTCATTTCTACTGTTGTTCTACCTGTATTTTACATTTTGCACTGCATTAAATCGCGTAGCATTAATGGAAATGTCTGTAAAAAAAGGGAAAATGTACTGGTCATTTTCAGATTTTCTACATTTTTTCTTAAGTGTAGGCTACTTTTCAGAATCACGCTGAATGGAGCGCCCACACGTTCTTTAAGTCCCCATATATAAAAAAATTACAATGGCTATTTTTTCATGAAATATTGCAGCGTTTACTGTACATAGCTTATCAATTTGGGCCATACTCTTTTTAAAATTTGAGTGCCCTCATAATCATTAGCTAAAATCTGAAAATACACTTTCTTCCTACAGTGACCATCCATCTTTAATGACATACTGTATGTTAGATGGCTTCGGGAGGAGCATCCGTTAACTCCTCCCCTTCAGTCTGCTGCCAGTTCCATGTCAAAATGCAACGGCTGTTTTTATACATTCAATCAAATCGTAGAGAAAGACGAAAAAATCCTGACTCTCCATGACTTGGACCTTTTAGAATTCCATGATATTCCAGAATGTCCATGACCCGTGGGAACCCTGTAAAGAGTGCAATATCGGCCTAATTTCAGTGTGATAAGCATGAATGTGTGAAAATTGCAAGTTGATCAATTTTCATTTTGTGAAGCCTTCCTTTGAGAGTACAGATATGAGACAGCAGAACATTGTGTGGTTGCACAGTCTGAACTACAGGGCTCTGGAGAGAGAGAGACAGAGAGAGAGAGACATACTCAATCGACGCCTCCTGAAGCTTCTTGGCCCGGAGTAAAGCTTCATCTCTCTCCTCGTTAGCCAAACGCAGTCTGGCCATCACAGCCTGATCTCTCTCCCTCTGAGCCTTATAGATCTCCTCTACTAACACTGAGGGGGAGAGAGAGAGAGAGAGAAAGAGGGTTATTATTCTGGTACTGCACACTCCAGAGCTCCAGCTGCACAATAACAAGGCTAAGCTCTTCGGGAAAGAGGTTATTGCAGTTGAAACACTATGGCATAAGTATTAATAACTCTAAGTGAGCCTTATTTTGAAAAGACAGTTCCCCCAGTGTGTGTGTGTGTGTGCGCACGCCCCGAGCAATCAAATAGGAGCAACGCCCTGAAGTCGGAGTTCCATGCACTTGGAGTCTGTGAAGATATTTTATTTATGCAATTTCAGCATGGCAATGCTCTGGTTTATCAACATTGTAAGAAAACAGCGAGCAATTACACCCAGTGCATGGATATCAGAAACTAAAGAAAACACAACTGCATTTGACCCTTGGAAGGTCGGCGGGCACGATGACGACTGAATTGGCAATGCAATATTGGAAACAAAGGGTCCAAGCAAATACGAATGAATGAACACGGAACGAATAAGCAATGTTGGGTTGAATATACTGAAAATCGCTTTGGATGGAAGCGTCTGCCAAAAGCATTAACATAAATATAAAGTAAATGTAACTCAATATGATAAACTTGACGTACACTAAGAAACAGGAATCTATACAATGAGAACCCGACCATTACAGACAGTTTGGTGAAATCCAGAAGATTTTGGGATTACCACACTGTCCTCGGCTCCATCTGTGATCCCATTGAAAGCGTCTCGGTTCTCCATCATTGCGTCAATTGACTCCTGCATGTTACGCCGGCTTCACGATAAACAGTCATTCCTGCGCTAAGCCATGACAAAGTTCACAAAGCAAATCAATATTGCATTTTAGCTGGAATTTGCTGATTAAACATCGCCACCCCGAACCATGCAGATCATATTGAAATGAGGGCGGCAAATACATGCGCGATCATCGTCTTATTAAACGAACAATTGGCTGCTTAATTGTATTCCCTATATGTCACGCGCCACGTATCTTCGTTTAATTACCGAGGCGCGAACTGACGCTTTTTAGCAAGTTAAGACGAAACGGAAAGTGAATATTGGCTGAATTTAAATATTTGTTCATGGAAGGTGAGAGCATGTAAATGCCATTGACAAAATAATCAGTTACAAAGTGGAGCGACGGCTGCTGATGAGAGCGCTTTATGTTAAACATTCAGGTTGTTGTTTACAAACGTGGAAGTGTGCTTTCTCGGGTTTTCTTGACACGTAGCGACTAATTAATTTAAAGTTGTTTATCTTTCGAACAGCGCTGGAAGGTCAGACGTCTTAATTTAGAAATCTTTGAAACGCTAAACATCACGCAAAAGTGCTCAGATTGTCCAAGGGGAAACATCTGTCTCTTTGTCTCTGCTTGTGTTTATTTTTTATATCATCCATCCTGTCGTACCTGATGCTCTCTCGTTGGCCTGGGCCTCAAGCTCGGCCTCCTGAAGCTGACAGTCCAGAAGTTTGGTTTCCAGCTCCTTCTCCTTCAATGCCAACTTGTCTTGCAGCTACAGACACAAAGACAGACATGTAAATAGAAAGACAGACACATGGAGAGAGAGACACCCAAAGAGATACGCAAAGAGATAAACATAAATAAAGACATAGACAGAGAGAGACAGACAGATAGAGACAGACAGATAAACATAAAGAGAGAAAGACACACAGAAAGACTGACAGACAGGCACAAAGAAACACAGATAAAACAAATATTTTTGTCTGAACCTTTGTAAACATTGAGTAAAATACAGCGGGCAAAACACACTAGGCAAAACACACTGGACAAAACACACTGGAAAACACACTGTGCAAAACACACTGTTCAAAACACACTGGACAAAATACACTGGGCAAATTACACTCTGCAAAACACACTGGACAAAATACACTTGGCAAAACACACTGGGCAAAATACACTTGGTAAGCATCATCATACTGCATTCCAGTGTCCAAATAATGTTCTTTGTTTGATTCAACCTCTTGTTCATTTAGTTTCTGCTAGGCTTCTTCAGAACATTCACACACTTTGTTTTATACAGCTGCCCTCGATTCATTATTTTTGTATATCATATGCCACCGTTAAGAAATGCCACATATTAACATAACTGCTGCTCAAAAGATATTACATTTTTGGTCGAATACTGCAGAGTCATGTCAAACTTTCCTATCTGGACCAATCTCTCGCATAATTTAGAGCTTCTAATAAAAAAGAGGCACTTTCACATCTCATCCATGAATCTTGTTTGGGGATGATCCTCTTTAGCCCGTCAATGACAGATGTAACCCTTTTTTTGTTATTGTCCTGCTGGACTTTGAAACGAGCTGGGCTTTCAGATCACTGCCAGCACAAACACATTCTCAGGACATGTTCCTGCTCTTCTGTCAGGAGTCACAGCTACTTGCAAACCTGGGACATCAATTGCAGTCATTCCAGAGGGCCGTCCCCTTCTCGGGCTTCAAACAGAGACACAGCACATACAGACAGCAGCTGCAAACGCATCTGTATCAAACTGATGACCCGGTGCTAAATGGTAATGAAATTTTCAAAGCTCAAATTATTTTGCTAATGTCTCTGAATGGGTTTTGGACCATAATGCAGTAAGACATGAGCAGCATTCTTGTAAAATATGGGAAAAGAAGTTTATTTGGCAAACTCATTTACATTTACATTAGTCATTTGGCAGACGCTTTTATCCAAAGCGACTTACAGTGCAATTATTACAGAGACAATCCCCCTGGAGCAACATGGAGTAAAGTGTCTTGCTCAAGGACGCACTGGTGGTGGGTGTTGGGATCGAACCTGCAACCTTTGATTTACCAGTTCAGTGGTTTAACCCAGTAGACCACCATCTCACAACATCTAGACAAACTCATCACAACAAAGCAAGAGAGAAGTTGCGTTACCCAGGAAACGAGAATTATTGCAATCAATTGCAATGTGATGGAGGTTAGCCAGACTGACAGCAGACTCTACAGCATCTTTCAAGGAACGTCTAAAGGATTTTTAAAGAATCATAGACTGTACAAAACATGGACGTAGCGTTTGCGATGTCACCTGTAGGGTTGTGAAGAGCAATTTTGAAGCCTAAAGTGAGCGGAGACAGTCGTCGCCATCTTGGCAGCGCGACACAACACCCGGCATCACTCCAGGATATTAAAAAAAAGGGCAAAAAGGCGAAGCTTGGTTGGTTCTACTTTGATTTGAACACAGTCTCTAATGGCCAGTTGATGAATTGCAGTTTAAGTCACTTCCGTGTTGGTGATAGAATGCAATATACAGTGTTGCTTACAGTTTATGACAAGAATTTGCTATCCCAAATGACCAGAGGAGACCCAACCCATAAGATTCAAAATATTTGGTAGAGGAAAAAAGTAACCTGTGCCGTGATACTTCACGGATGAATTATACCTTAAATTCTACAAATCAAACCCTGAAAAAGTGGCAAGATTGACAAATTACTGAAAAAGTTGTGAATTTACCTTCTTATTGAGGTCTCGAAGGGAATCCAGCTCCTTTAGGAGAAACGCAATGTTCTTCTCTTTATCCAGAGCTGGGATTTGCTTTCTGGAGTCGCTGACAACTTTGGAATTCTCTTGGTCCTCCTGAGCTTTCCTTAAGCTAAAAGACAAAAGTTGATTAGAAAATTTCTTATATTAGACTCCCGAACGGGCAACAAAAAAGAAGCACATTCACATTCTGACATGCAATTATCAAATACACAAGGGATGCCGTCTCCCACTTTCACGAATATTACTGTGCGTTATTTACTTTGAGATATTAGTCAAATCATACAGTTGACCTTTAAGGTAATATTAAAGTATCACTGCACTGTATCGTGCGATAAATTACTTCCCCTCTTGTAGCCAGGAATCGGATTCGTTTCTTATTAAGATGGCACAGAAAATGCATCGGAATCTATATTTATCAGAGGATGATTCTCGCTGATATAATTAAAATAAGCTCACAATGGACAGGAATGCTATAAACGAGTATAAATGTGACGTTCGCACCCTACCAGGGCCTTCTCGATAGTACTCGAGATCCAATTGAAAAGGTCACGCAGAGGAAACGAAACAACTGTTGCATTGCACGTAAGATATGTTAAAAATGACACATTGTCAATCAATGATTGATATGAAGATAATACTACACACATTTTTAATTTCGCAATTTTGAAATTACAACAGGGATAGTTCACCCAAAAATGAAAATTCTCTCATTTTACTAATTTCTGTCATTCCAAACCTCTTTGACTTTCTTTGTTCTGCAGAACACAAACAAAGAAATTTTGAAAAAAGTTTGCCCCCATTGACTTCTATTGTAGGCACACAAAACCACAAATTTTGACATTTCTCCAAATATCTTCTTTTGTGTTCCACAGATAAAAGTCATATACTACTATACTACTAACTATCATAATTACCATCATTATAATTGACTTATTATAATAGATATCACGATGATATTATATGCCCACGATAAGCATGTCGTGAAAATGTGATATCATGACTGCCCTAATTTTTGGGGAAAAATAGTATTCAGTATGTATGGTAAAAATAGTATGCAGTATGTACGTTGCTCAATGACAATGTTTGACAAAATGTTGAATACAAGCAGAACATAGTGTGCAAAACACTGTATCGCACAATGCAGTGCAACTTTAGCTATACTTATGAACCGGATGAAGAGTGGGCCAAAATTCCCAACATCTTCCAATTTAATTATTTCATTAGTCTGTCTAAAAACACAAAGAAGGATATTTGGAAGAATGTCAGTAACCAAACAGATCTCATCCCCCATTTATTGCCATACTTGGGAAAATAAATACTAGGAGTATGAGTATCTATTTTGTAACTGATATTCTTCCAAACACATTTCTTTGTGTTTACCAAAACAAAGACATTTATACAGGTTTGGAACAATCTAAGGATGAGTAAATGGTGAGAGAATTTTCATTTTTGGGTGAACTATCACTTTGGACCAATGCTTGTAACCAAACACTTCTTGGCAACCACTGACTACCATAGTATGAAAAATGACAAAGGAAGTAAAAAGTGAACCAGAACTGTTTGCTGTCATACATTCTTTAAAATATCTTATTTTATGTTCAAACTATAAAGGGAAAAAAAATCCCTACTATGGTAGTCAATGGGGTCCAAGAACTGTTTGGCTACAAGCATTCTTCCAAATATCTTTCAGTGTTCATCAGAACAAAGAATATTATATAGATTTGGAACAAATCAAAGGTGAGTAAATGATGACAGAACTTTCATTTTTGGGTGAACTATTCCTTTAAAGAATTATAAAGTGTACAAACAAAATCAGAAGCTGAAAATTGTAGGACACAATATAAGACTGATCACATGATCCTGATGCTTTATGCTAAGATGAAAGTGTGATGGAGCACAGAAGTGAATGTGTAAACATAATGGATAAGATTCTCTCTCTTCTCCTGACCTGAGTGCGGTGGATGCAGATCTGCTGATGTGAGGTGTGTGGACCGGACTCCCGGCCGTCTCACTTTTGTCCTGTTCCTGCTGTGCTGTGGTTCTCTGCGGAGACGGTTTCTGCTCCATTTTTCTCACTTCAGATGCAGTCAGGCCAGGTGCAGGTGGGGGCGGAGGGGGTTTGCGTGCCAAACCTTCACCGGGACGAGGACTCTTTGGTACTTTGCAAAAAAAATAAAAGTACGAGGAGATTGAGAAACAATGAGAAAGCAAACATAAAATATACTTTTACAAGTTTGATTCTTGTATGCATGGACATATTTTAATAATATCTTTATGATGTTTGCTGTTGTCGTCTTTCATTTGCTTTTATATTTTGTATGGCTAGGAAACGGTGCAAACATTCTTTGGTGGTCGACAGAAGTCAAATGGGTTTGGAACGCCATGAGGTTGAGTAAACATTGACAGAACGTTCATTTTGACAATCCTATAAACTCAGATAGGATACAGCATTAGTACGTTCTAAAGAGATTGAGAGACTCTTTTTAAAACCAACAACAAAACCATATTACAGTATATACGACCTCCATTCTTCTGGAGTGAGAACACAGTCTGAGGGTTTGAAAAGCCGCTCTGTTGGGTTGGTTCGCGTCAGCTCTCTGAAAAGGAAACTAGGTCTGGCTGTCTTTCACGAGAGAATGTGGCGAGCTGTGCCGAGTGACTGGCAGGAGGGGGAAGCGAGGTCTTCTGTCAATGTTTCTGTAGCGCTCACGGCCAGAGACGCAGGCGAGGAGGCAAACACAGAGGCCTGTCTCTCTGGCAGCCTTTCTGACAACAAGCTCCGCTCCTCAGGGAAACCTGGATGTACCCGCGAACATTCGCAATGAGACGGTGGTCTTTATATCAGAGGCGTTTTCAATGAGTACAAATTTCTGATGTTAAGACTTTTATAGTATAACAAAACCAGACAATGTAATAGCGTTATGTCAAATAACCGTTTCATGTAAATATTTCTTTCCTTCTTCATTTCTTTTCTTTCCTTATCTTCCTCTCCCTCTTGGTCTCGTCTCTTGCTTCAGTTATCCGTCTCTTTTTCTCTCTATTAAACTAGCTTCTATATGGTTATGGAGCCAACTATCATCAAACATAAAACCAAATAAGTTTTCATAAATTTTCTAAAATCCCTAAAACATTTGGCTTGACTTGCTTAAGAACATTTTCGCAAATATTAAAACCATAAACAAGTTCCTCAAGGAGGGAGAAGTATAACTGTCCTCTAATAAAATCATACAAAATGTGACTAGTGTCACCAAAAATATAAAAAATTTGACTGTACCTTTTCATCCATTAATCCCAAATCCGGTCGAACAAATAGACGGGCCGACTTTAAGAGTACACCATTAAAAATAAAGGTTCTTTAAGGTTTCTTCACAGTGATGACATAGAAGAACCATTTTTGGTTCTTCAAAAACTTTTAAAGAACAATTATTATTTCTGTATAATCTTTGTCCACTATATTAAAACATTTTATAACAAAAATGGTTCTGTGGATGTAAAAGGTTCATTATATGGAACCATTGTGTCACACCTTTATTTTTAAGAGTGAATGCTTCAATTTCGAGTTGGATTCTTTCGTTTAAAATTTTTAACGATTATATGGAAGACTTATTTATTGTTGTCTCTTTATGTTAAATACCCAAAGACGAAAGTATTTTAACATCAAAAAATGACACTTCACCTTTACATCTCCAAGCAAATCAAACAGAAAGCATCACTTAGCACTTTGGAGAGGGCCAAGTGCTACACTATGAAAGCGCTCAGGCTGTCCTGCGGTTATAAAATATACATAAATCACTTGAACATCAATGCAATTCAAATCCAGCAGAACTCCAACACGGCTGCCTTACATCGCCGTAGCATCAAAAGATGGAGAATCATTCCGCGTTAATAAATGCGACGTGATGCTCGACTCGCAGGCTTGTGACCGCCATGTCCAAAAAGCGCCAGCTTAGCAGCCACAATTATTTAGCGAAAGGTCAGGTTTTGAAGTCGAGATCAGGGAGGTCTGCCTCATGGCTTTGTTGCTAGGGCTCGGCTCTCAGGATCGCTGGAGATAGTTATTAGTATTCCCCGTAAGAGACACCAGAGCAAACAGCAAATTCAAACCATGAATAATAACGCCAAACACACTTATAGAAGCCCTTTGTCACACTGCAAATATGAGACTTTTAGATACATTGTTCCCTAACCTGGGTTACTTCTTTAATTTTATCTCTCTCCGTGGGTGTCTCTCACAAAGGTAACTGCCCCAGAGAATGTTTTTAAAGTGCCATTTCCCTCACAAATGGGGTGAGCTGGGATTTTAATTTAAGCGTCCTATGGGAACCGATTCTCTCACAAGTTTAAGAGCGGAAGAGCTGGACATCTTTTAGGATTTAGGTACATCCTCACTTTTTTTATTTTGTGAGCGTGAATTTGAATTTAATTGACCACACCCACAAGATTATTCTTTCTTTCTTTAAAAAAATTCAACAGTCACACAAACACAGGATATTTAGTAGTCCAACACAACAAGCAAATAGGTAAAACCATGCATTAGACATTCTGTTATGGATTTTCATTTTGCCATTTTGGGTTCAATTACAGCATTCTGAAAAATTATTGCACCATAAAGTAAAGTCATTTATTCACGGGATAGTTTACCCCAGAAATTAAAATTCATTACTTACCCTCATGTCATTTCAAACCTGTATGACTTCAGTGCACAATAGAAGAGATTTTGAAAAGTGTTGGTAACCGAACAACATTGGTCCCCTTTGACTTCTATTGTATGGACACAAAACCACTGAGACATTTCTCAAAATATCTTCCGTCACGTTATCTGGATAGCGCACAAACAAAAAGGCCGTTTTACATGCTAAACGGGGTAAAAAAAAAAGCAATAAAGAAACAAAACTCGAGATGTGTGCATCTCTTCTCTCGGTCTGATAAAGAGAGCACAATACTATCACGTGCCATCTCACTAATGTCAGTCACTAATAACCAAACACATGCTGATTAACCCGCCGCGAAAAGATTCAAGTGTTTCTGCGACAGCCTAAATGTATATTTGAGCAGTCAGCCAGAATAAATTTGCATATCAGGAGCGTTTGGTTAAGGGTTGGTAAATACTCTGTTTATCTCTCTTTGTCATTCCAACCGGTCTATCTAAATAGTGGCTCTTCCGTAGCATTACGGCCTAGGTGACGTTATTATGCGGCATGCGGGCTGCTGTAATGCTGGAAAGTAATTTAAACATGTAAATAAATGTAGGCATTGTCTCGGACGGCATTTAGACAACAGGAAGCTGGAGAGAAATAGCAGCAAGCATCAAACAAATAAGGGCCAAACATTGTAATTTAAATAGACATGATCAATGTTGTTATGCAATTGATTTTGCTCATCATTTATTACCTGGTTTGAGCTTTTCCTCCAAAGCTTTGGATAAACTCTTAGTGTGGGACGTAGAATCTCCTTCAGCGGATCTGAAAAACATAAATGCAAAATAAGTTAGTTTTTTTTTTCTCTGGTCTTTGTGTCACATCATCCCCTTCGATATCTAACAGCAGTGCAATAAAAGTGATGCTGTAGCTGACACGAACAGGTAAAGGATACAAGATATTGACAAACTGTACATCAATGACAGCGCTTTGATGGACTAGCTGTCGTTTTTTCTCTAAAGCGATGTATAAAGGCAGGACATGACACAAATATCAAAGACCTTCAAGTGTTCGCACCCAAAGAGAACAGTGTCAACTCTTTCACAGCGTGTACGCCGTACATTTAGACAAGCGAACACAACAATCTCATTGTGTAAGTGCTTATAAATAAATTTGTATAAACATAAATATATCTAATCTTGATTTCACTGTCACATACCATAACAATATCCCGGAAGTCATTTAAATTGAACACGAATACAGTTATATAGTTGACAAATTGTTGTTTACGTTTATTGAAAGTAAATAAAAATAAAGAATAATTAGCATATGCCAAACTTGCTTTTGCATGCATGTTAAAATACAAGTGAAATGTAATTTACGGGAGTTTTAAATCGTAACTCAGTGCCGAATCGTACTAAAATAACCAACAAACCGCAGTTCAGGGTCTGATAACAGTGCATCCCGTGCACACACAAAAATGCGCTCGCATCCAATTTACGCTTGCATTTCACTAAAGATGAACAAACCAAACTAGCTGATTTTCAAACATTGTAACAGGGTTTTGGATTTAGAAAACATATCTGTGCAAAGATATCATTACAGCGTGTAATCATCGCCGGCGATGTACACCGATAAACATTTCGCACATATTAAAAAACCGTCCTTAATTGTAACATGTGGAAGAAAGCCATTGACAAACAGTGTAAAATGAGCGGAGGAAAGCATCTTTACCCAAGTTGTGGTGTGGTCTCTGAACAATGGTGCCTTACGGGGGACGGAAACCTTTGTTTCAGTTCTTCATTGACTTTAGGATTAGCTGGAAATATATAGAAGGGATATGATTAATTTCGACGCGGGAAAAAATGCTTCTCGTCTCAGCCTCTTCCTCGCTCCTTTTCCATTAGACGTAGAAAGGTTAGTATTAATTAAAGCCTGTCAATATGATCTCGGGGTGCTTGGTGGAGAGCGATCTTTAATAACCTCTGGAGTACAGGCAGCAAAACAAGGCAGGCGCCTTTTAATTTGCCCGTGCGAAATTATGCTTTAAGACTTTGTCTTCATCTCATCCACTGTGTACCGGCGCTTTACCTCGCAGTTTATGGAGGGCTAATGAACGGCGCCAATTAACCACCCGTAATCCCTCCATGCCATCGATTTAATGCTTTTAGCTATCAGAAAAGTAAACAGCTATTTAATACAGCTCAAGGCATATCAGATCCCAGTCAGGAATCGCCGATTAAAGCATCATCTACTCAGGTGTAATTAAATAATGTCGGATAATTCCGTTCGGTGAACGGGAAGCTAATTCATAAGCAAGCAACAAACAGACAGGAGGCAATTAGCAGGAGCGCTGACATTCAGGCGCTGGAGAGCCTGATGCTGGATGAAGGTTCCAGTTGTGGTGGAGAGCTTCCCTCTAGTGGTGGAGCTTCTATGGGAGAGATAAATCAGAATCCATCACGACACACTTTGACAGAACCTGTGCTTCACAAGAAAGCAAAAAAGACATCTTTACAGTTCTGTCAACTGTACGTTCGAATCAAATGAATGCAATTCTTCAGCACAGATTGGAGATGAATCAGTGAACCATGCTGGACAAAACTGTTACAAGAACCATGGAATGAAAATGGTTTTGTTTCTGCACTATGAAGGTGATGAACGTACTACATGATGCCATAAAAGAACCCTTGGCGGTCGCACAAAAGGTCCTTTAGACTACAAAAGCCAAGAAAAGCATTTTTTTCCAAAACTTGTTCTCATGTCATCGCTGTGAAGAACCTTTTAAAACACCTTTATTTGAAAGAGTGTGAGGCATATTGAAAGGCTTGTTCCTTGTTTATAGCCAACGCGGTTTAGTTGACAGCCGTGATCATGATTCGATAATTTTGTTAGAAGGCATAAGCACTTCAGCATTTTATTGGACAAACGTATAGTCCCTGTCATTGTTGGGAAAATAACTCTGAAAAAGTAATGAATTATTAATTACTTATTACATATTCAATAGTGTAATTAGATGACTGTAAAATCTGACTCTCTCTAAAAAGTAAAACAAATGACTTTCTATATCCTTTATCCACCTTCATTAGTTAAGTGATTCAAGAATAGACATGAAACGGCTTATTTAATCAATTCAAATAAATAATTTTAAACTGCACAAAGTATTCTTATTTACTGACAAAGTATAACAAATGTGAGAATTATACATTAAAGCATGGATTTTAAAGCTAGACTTTGAATTTTGATGTCAATTCCACTATTCCACATGCATATATTTGGCAAAGTATTTAGTTTAATTACATCAAAAGCAACTGTAATTAAATAAACAGAAAAAAGTAATCCTTACTTTACTTTTTCCAAGGGAAAAGTTATTAAACTACATTAACTAATTATTTAGTAACTAGTTACACCTAACACTGTTTGGCACCAATTGGCATTTATTTGCAATACGATGCATTTATAATTACCACGTTTTTATCATTATGCAAAAATGTGCTCAGAGTAAAGCGTTCAACGTTGTTGAAATCATGAAGATATTTAGACATAAATGTAAATTTGATAGTTACAATACTAAGTGATAAAACATTATTCTTATGTTTAAACAAAACAGAATTTGATGTCAAGAAACAAAATAGGTGGAAGTGCTTTATACTTAAAAAAAACTTATCAATCCATTTAACTAGCTATGCCAAAATATTATTTGCGTTTTTTAATTTGCGTTATCATATTTTGCATATATGATGCATATTTTCTTCCCCCGGTCTCTTCCACAAAAACCACAAGGACATTTTCGATTTCATGGGCTTTTTCTCGAGGCTATGTAAATACGTAATTCACTGGACAAATTAGGATCAATTTCATGGGAAAGGAAACCGAGGTCAGAACGAGGATCTAAAGGTCTAGGGGCATCATGGGAGAAAGAGGAAGAAAGAGGTGAGAATACATTTTAAAAGAAGTGAGAAAAAGAGAGTGAAAGAGCAAGAGCGCTCTTGGGAGGTTGCGGCTCGGCGGGTGGGTTTGACCCCTGGGGCAGATGCCAGTGGAACGTTATCCCTGCGCTGTTAGCCAGCACACACGGCTCACACACCCTCACACGCTATTCAGCTCAGGCGTGAACGGACAACTGGCTTTTTGTGCCAAACACCACAGGGTTCCATTAATCTCAGTGATAGACTCCGAGCAGGAGCCGGCCCCGCACGCCGCCCTCTCCCAGAGAGGAAGACGAGGATGGAGAAAGAGTTTCAAGATATTAGGTACGGCTAAGACGCCTGGTAATCCTTGAACGCTAACAGGAGAAAGCAGCTTTAGAAAGACAGAAAGGAAAAGAAACAAGGCAAAGCATACAAACGTGACCTTTTGATGTTCTCCTCATTTCGGGCGAGACGCACGAAATGGTTCCCCAAAAGGAGCGGAGCGCTTTACCAAATAAATTTGGGGCGATTCTGTGATTTCCTGGGAGAATCACCTCCGAAACACCTAATGAAATTGATACCATCCAATAATCCGATATTGAAAAACAGAGAAGCGCTCGTTCTGGTTTAATGAAAGTTGGAATTGTGCGGGGTGCAATACAGGAGGCCCGTTTCTGTTCGGCTGCCGCTCCAGATGGTGAATTAGCATCGCATCTACATTTTCTACATAATCTGCAGGAGTTGCATGATAGATTAATGAGCTATTAGCCTTAGTGCTCACAGGACTGGACTGAAAACTACATTCACGCAAAAGTAATGGGGATAACCTATCATTGTGCATTCAAATCACATCCAAATTAATTTACCATATACACAACAATATGGCAATTGCATGGGATAAAATCATATTCCTGCAAAGGCAAACATTTAAAGTAACTTTGGGTCATTTTACATAACAAGAATGCACAAAAAACACAAAGTATTTCCTTGATATTTCCTAAAAGTTTTGCGTTCATACACTGTAAAAATGGTTTCATAGTCTGGTTGTTATAATTTTATAATTATAATTTTTCGCTGACACGTGTTGCAGTGTCTGAATTTCTTCATTCACTTGAATATGTTAACAAGCAACTGCAGGTTTGGTCAACTTAAAAAACTACACTGAAACAAACTGCGGAGGAAAAATTGTGACAACAACGCTGTCAAAACGACTAAAAACACGACCATATTATGCCATTAGCTAGTGATGTCACAACATATACATTTGCATGATGTCATCGTTTTCACAAATGCACGTTTTTGTAGTTTACACACTGACCATAATAGTAGTTTTAAAAACTTGCACTTTGAAGACAGCTTTCAAAAATGTGCATTTTCAGGCAACCAAAACGCCCCTGGCCAATAAATAAACTACCAAAATGCATAAAAAGCTATCAGGTTTTAGTTGAAAACAGTGTAGTGAGATACAGGGGAACAGATTAATAATTAAAGAGAAAATAATTTATACAAAACGTAGATGTAAAAATGCAACTTTTTGAAGTATACCATGTGAAACAATATCAAAATGTATGAAGCCCTCTACACAACAAGGTCTGTGAAAGTCACTGCTGATTAAATAAACTTTTATGTATTTCAGAATGAGTTGTCACGTCTTTAGATAACATTTCACAAAGGTTCTCTCACAATAATGAAACATCGGTTCATAAAATAATATTAATGAGTTATTATCCGACATCAAAGGTAATAGACTCCCCGAATTCTTACAAAGCAGCGTTTGCCACTTAAAACCACTTTATCCTTCCTTCAAACTTTTCTCATTTCAATTTGTCCTTTGCTGTCACTCAGTGATCTTCATTTTCTCATCTTGTAGACTTTAAGCTAATTGCCTCGGCGGGCCACTTATTATTCATGTACAATTATTGCAGTGTAATGTCTTTAAATCCTTTTAAATGACCATTCATGCGTGGCATTCATCGAAAACGCCTTTGATGTCTGTCAAAGATGGAATTCTTCAAAAAGAAATGTCTAAGCCCAATTTCAATCGCTCGGTGAGGGGGGCGCGGCGTTTCCCTCTAAAATAAACTCAATTCCATTAATTTTTTAAGCTGCATTTAAACGCGTTTCCTCGGCAAAAAGTTTCCGGATTCCTCGGCCTGTCATTTGTATTCCAGCTGGCTTTTTGAATATTAATAACAGTGTTATCCTGATTAAACGAGCTTCGTGCGAAATCCCCGTGAATCTACCAGCTCAGGATTCTCATCTTACCGATTCTTTATGAATTTTGATATGGACATTAAAGTGGAGAGAGTCTTAAATCAGCTTTGATTGTACAGCATGCTTGGGGCTGGAAAGGAAAAGACAGACATGAGCCGATTTGATATGGATAAACAAGATCTTTTCTAAAGGGGAGGTGGGAAGGGCCTCGTAGGGTGCCCCACCGTGTAATTTGATTGTCACAGGATGTCGTGAAGCTCTGAACGGTCTTAACTTTTTGGGGATCAAACCATTTGATTGACTTATATTCACAATAGAAACTGTTTTGTCAATTGGTGATAAGGGAGATCGCTGATCCTATTTATTATTCATTTTTAAACACCTAATGATGATAACGATATGGCTTTTTCAGATGGACTGTGAAACTGAATGAGACGAGATGGGGAAAAAAAATCAAACTTCATTAAAAAAAAAATCTGTTTTTATTTTCACAAAACCAACATGACCTGTTGAAATAAACATTTATACAAAAAAATGAAGGGTTTTATTGTGTGTAGAAATAAAAATAACTGGATTTTGGATTAATGTATTAGACAATTTAAACAATGTATTAGAAAAAAGAAGATCACTTTGATGAAGTTTAATGCCATTCAAATAAACAAAAATATTTAAGTAAAATAAAACATAAAAATTTGGTTACTCATGCAAAAGTTGGTCACATTTAGCAACAAAAATCACAAATATCGTACAGATCACAGATCAATATAATGGACTGTCCCATCTATTTAAAGATAAACTAATCTGTCCTTATGATTTATGTATAAAGATAAACTACAAAACAAACTATTCACACAAAAAAAATGATTGACTCCAAGGAAGTCAATGTCACTTTAAGGTCTTCAGATACGCAGTCTCTCAAATTAAACCATAATTCGTGGCATTACTTCACAATTCTCAGGGAGACTTTATGTTTCATAGACGATGGAGATATCTAATAGTGAGAGTAGTACAGGGTCTGTGAGGCATGGCCGCATGTCTTATTGGCATAAAGCTCATAGTCGGAGAAGGCGCGGTGATAATTGAATTGAGCCGGTGGGAAATGAGCTCGCGCTTGCATCTCGGATCTCTCTGATGGATCCATCTTTGGTGGCGTCTATCAGGCCACGATTCGCTGATCCTCTTGTATTAACGGGGGAGGAGAAATGACCCTCCAAATCTAGCAGGATGAGTGCCTCAATTTCCCCAGATCCAACTCATTTGGGTGAGAGGGAAGCGAGAGTCGAAAAACTGCTCCCTCACCCCACAACCGAATGAATAAAATGCAGGAAAACTGCCCCTCGAGATGTCTGATAAATAAACCTTGAACACTCTGTTTGGGGTATTTGATATTGGGATGACATAAATTCAGTTTGTGTTCAAACAATACAAATACTGTTGGATATTATTGGATGTGCTGAGTTAATTACAGTCTAAACGCGTATGACCTTTGTCAGAAATGTTTAATCTTACAGTACAGATAAATCATTTAAATGTGTTAATTATAAACTAGTTACACTGTAATCTGATTAATAATTATTATTGCTTATTGAAATTATGCCATATATTTTGTTATAATGCACTAAATATTCAATATATAATAAAAGTCAATTATAGAAAGTAAACAATGATTTAATAAAACCAGAAATTTAAGTAAACCAAACCATTCAAATTTCAATTGTTAATACACATTTATATTTCAGATAAAACCTAGAAATGATTAATGCAGTATTTTAAAGCAGCCTGATTTTATACAACAGCAAATAAACCTGTTGCAACATTACTTTTTTATTTCTTAACAATTTATTACTTAAAGTCGAGCATAATTCAAGCAAAATACTCCGGGTGAACAATTTCAAATACATATTTTTCTCGCAAAGTGGTGTTTTAACAATTGCACAGTGATTTAATTTCTCCCGCAGCAAAGGTTTGCAGCGTCATGCGACGACTGTATTTGTCAAAGTGAGGTTGTCACAGTGATCAAAAATTGATTTTAAAAGGTCTGTATTTGTAAGCACTTAGCCAAACAGCACGTTTCATATGAATTCTGCAATGGGATGTCAAGAGTGAATATTTCAGCGATTGGATAATTCATCTGCAGAATGTAACCTCAAAATTGGCTGTGTAAATATGGACTAAGCTGAGATTTGCATTGGCTAACATTTGGGAGGGTTAAGAGAGTTATTTAAAGATGAGCTTAATGCAGTCGAAACAAGAGGAAAGAAGGTTTCAATCATATTTCAAATACTGTAACACTTCTGCAACACAAAAAGACAGATATCGTCATTTGCATGAAAGAAATGATTTCTTAAAATATGTTCAAACTTTTCTTAAATGTAAACAAGAAGTTAAAAGTTACATTTGACTTGATTTTTGTTCCTCTACTTTTGACTTGTTTAATGCATGAAAGTAGTTTTGTAGAAAAATAAAAATGATGCATTTACAAAGACATCCCATGCTGCACCTCACGAAGGGAGAGAATGCTCGGAGCGCTGCAGATTTATGCAGTAAGCGGCTCCTTTAAAGAATCAAAAATAAGACGTGGCCCAAACGTTTGACTGGCAGTCAAAGACATGAAGAAATCCTATTGTGTCTACTCAATTTATAGCAAAGTTGTTATAGTAGCGTGATAAAATCAAATGCTTTTATTTCTGATTTTGTCGATCAAAACAAAATACTTCAAGTAAATTCCTTTCGACATTTAACCCGGGCACAGAGAAAACAAAGCCTTATTGTGGCCAGAGAGATTGTGAAACTAGTGGAAGGTGGCGTCACCGGCCGTGAGACTGTTATTACTCATCGAAAGACGCCAAACAGGAGAGGTGGGGCTCGCCGAGAGAGTCAACGCAAGGTCAGCCGCTTTATGAAAGACATTCCGGCCAAGAGTTTCGCCTTCTCGACTCTGTGCTGTTTTTACAGAAAGCCATACAAGTTTCGACACAGCGATCTTCTATGTAGAAATAGTACTACTCTTGAATATTTTGTACAATTACGTGCCAGTCCTCGGTTTGTAAATCACTTTGAATTAAAGCGTCTGCTAAATTAATAATTTACAAATGTCAACCACCAGTTTGATTTTCTCTTGGAATGTACTTACAATAAAATAACTGCATATCTCATATGTGCATTTACTATTAAAGCGTTATACTAAAATATTAATTATCTATTGATTTGACTGTTATTTTTTTAATAGAAGTAGAAAAATATTTGCCATTAGAACCACTACTTCAATATCTCACTTTACTAAAAATGTATTTTGATTATGTTTTAAATGATCTGAATTTGGCCTACATTATATGCAATATATATATATATCATAGAAAATATAAATCAGCATTTTATCAGCCATAAACCATCTTAGGGGCCCTTGGTAAACCATAACAAAGCCTCTTATTTTATTTATTGTTATTAAACTTAAGAAAATGATAAACTCAGAACTTACAGTAACAATAGTAGAAAATACAGAAGAAAAAAATTCTAAAACAATAGAAGCTTAAGGCAGAAATCATTGTTAACACTGTCAATTTTCATAAGAGTGAGCAAAGAAATAAACCACATTCATTGTCCTATCATCTTTCTTATGATAATGCAAATATTCCTACAGGTATGATATCCCTCGGCATCCACCAAACATAAAACTTTCATATCAAGTCAACATTTAACCCGCTTTCCAGAGCAACATTTAAAGAGCTGCGTGTCACCTCAACGCCCGGCGCTAAAACACACACATAGCTAGTGGTGCGAGGATCCTCAACAAACACATCTTCCTTTGTTCAGGAAATCCTTTCTCTAGCACGACCTGCAAAGCTCAACTACGGGCAACGCAGAGGCGTCAAAACCAAACAGACCTTTTCTCTTTCTTCCAGCGTTAATAATGACAGACGCTTGTGCCTCGACCTGTCCTTCAAACAACTGATTTAAATAGCACTGTGTTTTTTTACTACGGAACATTTGTGAACAAACAAAGTTTGTATTAATGTGTGATATTAGTGTAGTATGGGCACTTGGGCGACATCGGCACAATTGCGGGACACATGCAGACAGACTTGCGGGAGGTATTGTGTGTGCAAGGATGTACATCACCGCAAATATTTACAGAGCAGCTATTGTACAATAGTGGTCACATGACCGTCTCTCAAACACATGCAAAAGCACATGATGCTTTACTCTATAGAACGATCAAGTTATTAAAACCTTTGCATCAGAGGACAATACAATGGTTAGACCCAAACTAAATTGGTAAACTTTGAATTCAGCTTGTGCAAAGGCTTTAAAACGGAGAACTACACTTTTATGAGCAGCTGGGAATTTTTCAAATAGGCCAAAACATTAATACACAAATATGCAATTAGAACGAATGCACAAATCTGTCAAATTTTGCCGGTGCAGGTTCACACAGGTCTGCTCATTTGTTCACACAAGGACTTGCTATTTTTTAACCTCAGGACAAAGCATTTCGATCCAATGTTTCTCAACAGGACTCTTCAGGCCGCTCAATAAATTCCCCAACTCAAGTGTCAACTGTCTGGGCAATGAGCATTTCTGGTGGTTCTGAGTTTGACAAACATTCCCCGAATACAAGTAGGTAAAAAGGCAGTAAAACTGCCACTCTGTGAAAGTGGCCCGTCATTGTTGGTCCTGCCTCCTTTGGGAGCGTGAATGTGTTGAAAAGCGAAGGGGAGGCCGGGGGCCACAGGACCGGGCCCTTCGTCCTCATTACCACTCGATGTTTGAAGACCGGCCACAGGAGTGACTGTTTAAATTGCTCCCTGTTCAAACAGTTCCCAAGCATCTGTGGTTCACAGCGAAGCAAGCCGTGTTTGTTTTCCTGCCTGTTTCATGGGCCATCACTAGGTCGTCTGGAATCCCTGCTCGCAACTGGGTGGCAAGAGAGACGTAAGAGAACATAGCAGCGCCCGTTTGATTCTTAAGAGACGCATGATGGAACAGAACCTCTGTGACTCTGACCTGATACAATATGTTTAGTCCATCATTGAAAAGCTACAAGAGTCCAAATTAAAGGAATAGTTCACTGACATTTATTTACCCTTACATTGTTCAAAATGAAAATATTATGAGAAATGTTTTTTGTTTTAATTAAATGGAAGTCAATGGGGTCCAATGTTGTTTGGTTGCAAACATTCTTCAAACTATCTTCTTTTGTGTTCTGTTGAACAGAAAGTCAGTTAACCAGGACAGAAATTTCATTTTTAGGTGAACTATTCCTTTAAGGGGCTAAATAATTATATCAATTACAAAACGGCCCGACATATTCTCTAAGATATTTCACACAAAAATTGCCTTACCCATTTACATTAAAACTTAAAAAATTTATGGTGAGGTTTAACACAAACACACACACACAGGTTAAATCTCACAAAACCTGTTATTTATCTGGTTATATTACTCCACAAAAATCAAAATAAGTAATGCAATTTAGTTAAAATAAAATAAAGCTTATTGTATGCCAATATTTTCTCTGACCCATTCCAAATAACATTATTGAACTGCAAACAAATCTAACTTTTATAAGAAAAAAACAGAAAAAATATATTAATCTAAATTGTTATTATGATTTGTCATAATGGTCACCATTATGATCTCCCACCCAAAAAAATAATTTTGTAATAATGTGGAGGGGGGGGGTAAATGGTGACAGAATTTTCATTTTGGGGTGGAGTATCCCTTCGATTTACACTCATTTTAAGCATTAAATGGAAATAATGGAAATGACAAGAAAACCCAAAACTCAATCGTCCAGACCAAAGAGAATTTAAAGGAAAAAGATTTTTACCTTTATACAAATTCATGTCAATGCAAAAAGATCGTAACGGTTTAATGCTTTTTTAAATTTTGATCTAGGGGTGAAATATGATCCAATGAATAGATTTGCCCAAACATCCAGCAAAAATCTTCGTTTCAAAACCCTTCGGAGAGATGCCAACCTCGGCCTGGGTGTTAAAGCCCAAGTCTTTGTGTGTTTGTGAGTGTGCAGGCTTTTCAACTAGGTTTGTTTGGTTTCAGATCACAGTAACCAGGCTTAAACAGTTAAGCAGTGCCCTTCCTAGGTCTATTCCTTAAACCAACACAGAGACACAAAAGATGGGACAGAGCCCTGTGGAATCCCACTGTCACTGGTGGACCACCCACTTAGGGAGTTAGGCCTGCTGGGCCACACGGCACTCTATCCCAGGGATTTTGAACTTCAATAGGACCCACAAAGAAGGCGCGAAGGGGTCGCCGACGCTTCTCTTGCCCTTCATGAAGCGAAGAGCGACGAAGAGGGAGTGAGACACAGAATCGGAGTGGGTGGCTGTCGGAAAGCCAAGGAGGGACCACACCGTACCAGGGGTGATGGGTCCGAACAGCACGTTTTCCGGCCGGCCGGCTCGCGCAGGGGGAAGGGGTGCGAGGGGTTACGTCAAAGGTCGATTCACCTGCTAAGAACAAAGCTTGTTGAGACTGTAGCCCCATTCCTGCTCTTGTCGGGAAGGCCAATTCAACTCCGTAGGAAACTTTACATGTTTGTTATGATGGACGTGGTGTGTGTGTGCTTTGAATTTGCACCGCGAAAGGACAGTTTACTCACGCAGGAAAACAATCCGGCGGGTCAGTTGTAATAACACGACCCAGCCTACAGCAGCGGGCTTATCCCAAACCACGTGAGACAAATAAAAACAGCAGGGAAACAAATGTGTGAGGAAACCGCTCAAACCCGGACGCCGTTTGATTTTGGTTCAAAAATGTGATTTACTTTCTCACCGCTCTTTGCCATTTAGTGACTATTTTTTTTTATTATGTTAGGAGTACAGAAAATAAATGTAACATGTTAGTAGCATGGAAAATAAACAATTCAACATCCTTATAAAAGTGATGCACTACCAAACCATCATTTACAGAGAAATACAAGGCACAAAAGTTCATTTAGTTTCAAAACTTGTAAATTAGCTATTTGTTTAATGAACAATATGTAAATCCAGATAAACGTAAATACCACTTGCAAAATCCGAAATTGTAAATCATCCTGTAATTGTATTCTAGGGTTTGATTTGACAAGCGCTTCGTTGTTTTGTATCACAGTTTTCTATCTCTTTAAACTGTTACTGAACAATTCTATATGAATACACCCTTCACACAGTTTGACACCACGATGACAACACATACGCTTGTGTTTACGTACGTCTGCGCTTCAAACGCAAACAAAGCTATAAAAATGGGCATCCAGCCATATGCCGGCAGGCACACAGGCATATGCACACACACATACACGCCTGCCATCTAAGATATCAGGATACATGCTAAGTAGATCCTGTTTCAGGTCTAAGCCTCCACCCATCTCAAGGCTGAAATGCTTTGGGTTGGGCTGCTCTGCTGCAGAATGTGTCAGCATATAGAGAAACAGCGAGCCTGACATTATATCCCAAACACAAACCGACGTGACGGTATAAAGTATCGAACCTTATCTGTGCTCTTTACAGTGCACATCCCTGTGACTAAAGCTCAGATGATGTTCTGTAAAGCTCTTCAACATAAACATACACATCGATTACATGGGCCTGCAGTCCCAACTCAACCTCTCAACATACACATTATTTACATATTTATCAAAAAGCACTACACAGTACTACCATTTCTTTGGATGTGGTACCGTGGTGAAAAAAAATGTAAATGCTATGGTGCTTAAATATGGTAATCTTTCAATATTATGGTATTATCATCAGATACCATCACTACACCATTGCACCCCTTCAGTGATTTTGTAAAGGGTATTATACTCTATTAGCAGGGTTTGTAAATCCTTTCGGATCATTAAGTTCTATTTGGATTATGTTCTCATACTCTTTGATGTCTGACATGTTTGGAAAATCAATCAATATTAATTTCTTTCGTGGGATTAACATGATTAAACATGTTAGTTTTATAGTTTTGCCTTTCCTAGCAACACATAGCATTAAGGGGATGCAGAGCGTCTCACAATCATTTGATGTGATAAGAGCGACATCTTGTGTCCAGAATCTACAATGCATCTTTTTTCAAGGGATTTATTTACTTAACCAAGTTTTGGTTCTTATAAAGGTTGCTCGATTATGACAAAAATCATAATCACGATTATTTTTGCCAATATTGAGATCCCGATTATTTTACAGGATTGCTCATTACCTTTAAGAACAACATACAAAACTGAAAAAACTGCCTTTTAAACTGTGAATTCAACGGAAAAAAATTATATATAAAAATGTAAAAATAGCACAGCTGAACCATGTGAAAAGGGGTGCGCTTTATATGCAGTTAGATACAATTTATAAATATATATAATCAGGTGGATTTATACCACAAGGAAAGAGAGGATCGATGTAAAATGGAATGCAGCGCAATAATTGTTTTACCTCGATTTTTTGATTTTGGAATTGTTGAAGGCCAATGTTAACGATTACGATAAATTTTCGATTAATTTCACAGCTCTAGTTCTTATGAAAGCCACATTATCAATAAATTGGTTTAAAGAAAACTAACATATTACATTTCAAGCTATAACATAAACATGATCCTTCCTCAAATCAGCTTGGCTCTTAAATTCACATCATTCTGATTATTCAGAATTTAAATTAAAATGTAAAACTGTCTAGTGTACACTATAGTGTGATTGTATAGTATTTAAATGGCAAAATTAACAGTGTTCGCTGTGTCAGAAAGTATGCATTAAAATCTAAAAAAAGTCTAGTATAGCCCTGTATAGAAATCTAAAAGTACAGTAAATCTAAAGTACACAATTTCACGATAGATAAAAATGTAAAAAAATGATATGTATGACCAAGCAGATCATAATGCGCGGCATGCATTTAACATGACATGCATGCTACCACTTCACCTTTGTCACTTTCTAAGTTAACTCAAACAATCACAAAACATTCAGACTCACCTTTGTACATATCAAAGAGTGAATCCCTCAGTTCTTGTTTGTGCGTCCACGACAGCTGATCATCTTCACTCTCAGAGCAGCTCTCCCTTTAAACAGACAGAGAACATCAGCATTAATAACTCGCTTCCGTAATGCATCTCTAGATCCTCAGACTCTTTGTGTTGGGTTTCTGGTCATGTTTACTAGCGCCCAGTGTGGGTCAGACTAATCTCTTTAGCAATGTTTTCAGAAGCTCACAGGCTACACATCACATCCTCTGTGTGTGTGTGTGTGTGTAAGAAAAATAATGCTACATATATAATGAATGGGTTCTCTAATGTTCCTTGTAATCCCAAACCATGAGTATGTAAACTTATAATGAGAAATGTAACTGCGTGTTAGAATGCAATTAATGCATTTGTAACTGAATGCAATTAAGTTATAAATTCAGTAAAAAACATCTAAAAGCGACACTGCTAGACCTATTCAAGTTTAGTTAAATCAAGTATACCAGCCCCAAATATGATTTTGTACACTTATGGCACACTTGAAAATGTATGATTTAGAAAAGAAAAAAAAAGACAAAGTATGCTTTTCTTTTACAAGACATATGTCAAAAAGCAACGGAGGAATAAACATGTGGTCACTCTGATAACACACAAGATCAGGAGAAGAAGAAATTACTTCAAACACTCACCATAGATCACAAGATTGTTAAAAAGTCCTTACAAAAAAAGGCTTGGAAGAGTGAAGTCTGTTCTGAGAGTTTAACATTGTCACTTGCTAAATGCAAAGACATTCGTATCTTTTTTTCTGCTGTGACGGATGTCCAAATACATTTAGGGCCAAACTAATTTATTCCTTTATAGGACTTGCTTCAAATTTAAGGATGGGATGAATCACACAGTTTCTTCCAATCTCATATTAATCTATATCTAAACAGTAAACCTGACCTGACATAACTTCCTACATAACGTTCCTACATAACAAGCTACTATATGGAAACAGCTGTCAGTAATGAAGTATGGCATCTTATCATTCATGCACAGTTTACAAAACAAATTCCAGCACACATCAAAAGATGTTTTTGCCAGTCCACAGATACTTGCCCATGCAATGTTCAAATGCTCAGTCCCATCTGGCAGGTGAATAACTGACATTATACTCACTTCGATGACAGCTCGTTCTCCAAAGTCGATATCTTGTTTTTTGCCCTCTGAAGTGCACTTTTAACATCCCGTGCCATGCTTGTGATATTCATGTATGTGTTCAGAAAGCCGGGCTTTTCTGACTGGACACAGTATACTTCATCTCACCTTGCACATATGCATGCAACATGATACATGTGAGGAGACAATGGTCGTGTCTCTAACCCTTGTGAGCTGCGAATATACACTTACAAGACAGCACAACAGTATTACAAGATCTGTCTTTTTAACATACACTGTTGTGTAATCATCCATGTATTGCAACTCTTTTTTTGTATGGATAAATAATGCTGTTTGCAAGTCTGTTGCTACAAATCTTCCAAGGACCTCTGACTATATAGGGAGATCACGTGCTATTGACAACACAGCTAACGTGTCCGCGAGACGTGCGTTTGTATCAAAGTATACATTGTATCGAGTGTACATTGTAGCAGAAATGTAACAAGTTGGTTTAACGTGTTACTTGTTGCAGTTTTTCTTAGAAAAACTAACACAGGTCAGAAGTTCCTTCAGCTCCAATCCATTCGAGAACCACATCTGATGTCAACCCGATTAAAATCAAAACACGAGCATTGCTTTTTTTCGTATTATTAAGTCATGACTGAACTTTTGTTATGATAACATCGATAGGCTTGGTGATATGAAAATGAAGGCTTTAGGCTTACCATAAAAAGGCTGGAGGTTAAGGGACTGCAGTTCATTTTGGGCTGGTCGGACAGAATTGTTTCCTTAAAGTTTCGCACGTCAGCTTCCTATTCCAGCGTTCGACGCCAAGCGCCATTCCGGTCCCGGTGAGGGAACGACCGGAAAGAAATGTGACTTTTTGTCCACTAGAGGGCAGTACGCACTGTTCAATTTAAGAGAACAAGATAAGATAGAACAAAAAAATATGTTTTAGACATTTCTTAGTGTTTGGATATGTTCAACGTATATACACCTTTGTAGCTGTGCCAAGCTCTAGAATATTTTGACTGTGTAAAAAAGGGAGAGCTTCAAAATTGTTGTGGACTTTTTAAAAAACAAGTAATAATTTGAATGATTTATTTGACTAATAACATAATGAACAATCTAACTACTATTAAAACCGTTACACATTTGTAAAATGTTCATGTGTGTTTTGGGCCTTGATAAACATATATCACCTACTACCAACAGAACCAAACCCTAGAAGAAACCAGTAGAAATCATATTATATTATAATCCATTAGGCTTTTCTGTGATGCTTTCTATTTGCTTGTTTTTCACAGCATGGATTGCAATACATGCCAATTTAAGTGAAATCCTTCCTGGAAGTCTCAGCAGTCATTAAAGCTGTGTGTAAATGTTGAGATCATCCTTAAGAGTCCCACATCAGGGAAGTAAACCTATTTAGCTATACCGGAACCTTCACTTTAAAGCTGTAGTGGGTAAAAATATTGTATTAAGATTATCTTTGCCAAATCTTAACTATTGATCTGTGTGATTATCTTAAAATTAGCATTATTTTCTCCAAACAACAGGGTTTTGTAACTACTGCTCTGCTGGCGATGTGTAGACACGCCGTATGATCTTAAGGGGGCGCTAATGCACAGTTTCTAATACTCGGATGTTTTCACACTTTTTTGACCGGACGAGTTTTCTTTACCTCAGCGTCTTCTGAGCAACTCTTTAAGGGTACTGAGTATTGTATTTTACCCGTTCAGTTACAGTAAACGGATTGATTTAACGCAGCAGAAGGATGTTGAAGTTGAGTTGAAGTCTGTCTGTAAGTGTCGTGCTATGGAATTGGCGAGCGCTCAGTTAATTCATTAATCTCTGCTGTTCGTATTGATCTCAAGTGGAGGACAAACACATCTTTTTCACAGAAGATGTTATAATGGGGACGTGTCTCTGGATACTGCTGTTTTTACTGCACTGCAATGAGGGGATTCCTGGTAAGTCTGTCGGTATTCGCGGAGGTTCGACACGTTTCATTAAAATCAGAGCTGTGAGTTATTTTACCCGAGGAAGGTTTCAACATAAACATCGGTGTTTGCGGCTAAATATACGAGGTCACATTATATTAACAAGTGGAAAAAATGTGTAACCTTGTTCTGTAACTTTTTGAAACAATTATTTTCTGTACCATAGGTTGAGGGTCGATCTGATTTGTCATTAAGGAGCAAAGTCGAGTATAAACAAAACGACTTCAGGCGGATTCAGCATCTCGATACATTTTGCTACATTGAAACAGTTTTTCACACTTAATAATATAATCGCAGTTTATATGAGAAGTAATGCCTTCTGTGAGATTATAATTACATTAATGTTAGAATATCGATCATTGCATTTTAAAGGAACCTCGGGGTTTTATGTTCTGTTGATTGGATGTCATCCCAGTGGGCAATTGATGTTAAATAGACATCAAATTGACGTCAAACATCGGCATCAAAGAATTGGTCAAAAATGCAAATCAAATCGATGTCAAAATTTGACATCAAATTGACATCAAGTTTTGACGTTAATTTGATTAGCAAATTCTTTTACATTTTTTAACAAATTGATGTCCTATTCTAGACCAATAAATAATGAAACAACAGTACTTAATGTAAGACATGTTTTATTAAATACAATCAGCTACAATTCCAGAAATTTAAAATGTTCTTAAACCACTAATAAATATAAAATCCTCCTTGAATTACTTTTTAATTAAATATTAACATTTAAATTGATATATAAATATTAAGTGATCTGGAAAAAGCCATCACATGACAAAATTGTACATATTACAGGTTTTGATATCATATGAAAGCTCTCAAGCCCTTTCCATTTGTTAAAAACATTTACATTTACGTGTAGTTATTTAGCAGACGCTTTTATCCAAAGCGACTTACAGTGCACTTATTACAGGGACAATCCCCCTGGAGCAACGGGGAGTAAAGTGTCTTGCTCAAGGACACAGTGGTGGTGGCTACTAGGATAGAACCAGCAACCTTTTGATTTACCAGTTCAGTGGTTTAACCCACTAGACCACCCACTCCATAAAAACAATTTGTAAATTAAATAAAAACAGTTTTGGAAAGGGCTTAATAGCTTTCATATGATACTAAAACCAGTATTTTTTATTTCACCATGTGATGGGTTTTCCCAGATCATATCCCAAATGAACAAAAATAATTTTGATAAACAATTGGCTTAAGGCCTACTTATTCAGAATCTGAACACACATCAATCGCCGATTTCCCCTTTTGTCGTCCCATACCCCCACATCTATCGGGAGCAGACCGGAGATTTTTTAGCTGTATTTTTTTATTTCAGCCTCTGATAATGAAGGTTTGGACTGCTGTAGTGCACCTAAATGAAGATGAAACCACAATTAGCACACCTTTTAAGACATTAAAATATACCTAACATTTTTCAGCAACCATCACTTGTACATAGAAGTTAATGCAAGTTGCTGCTCTTAAATGTTTATTAACACTAAGATGTTCCCAGGTTTAAATAAGTATCTGTTAAATTTAGAAATGTGCACTACTTGCAAATATTTAAGAGTTGTTAAATGTTTTAAATGTGTCAGTTTACTAAGATAAGATTGTAATTTAAGCATTACATGTTTAATTTACTTAAAATGTAGCATATGTTGATAGACACTACATCCTCTAATCATACAAGAAAAGTAATGTAGTACCTATTATAACACGACATAGCCGTGTTTTCCAAAGGCCTTCTTCATTCCTGAGCCATCCATATTCATTGTTGACATCAATTTGTTTGTAAGAATTCTGAAAAAAAAGACAACCATATCAGTATTCAATGATTGTTAAGATTGTTGAACAATACAACTAAGTGACCAGAACAGCTGAGAAGTTTTCCTTTGAGCACAGTAACACAAATTGTCATTGAACCAGCTTTTGGTACCTTTAGTAGTGTGGGCTGGTCCTGCTTGACACAGTGGACCTTCTACCAGGACATTTTAGAACACTTCATCAGTGTGTATCAAATTATGAATTATAATTATGGGTATGTTTCGCTTTGTCGCATAGCATCGGTAAAGAGATTCAAATGAGGGCATTTTTATTTTATCCGAATATTAATTGCAAAACTAACATTACTCACTGACATTTCTAAATCGTTAACTCAACGTTACACGCTTAATGGATCGCACATTAACATTACCTCAGAAATCTTCACGGTACTTCTGGCGGGATATTTCAACTCACCAGATTCTAATATATCGCCAAGTCATATATTTCATCAAAACACAATCTTCTAGGTTTTCAAAGTTACCCAATATATATCGTATTTTTTATTCCATGAGATGTTTATTACTCACCTGATAAAAAGCGACAACCTTCTCCAATGCTTCGACCGCATAGCAAACACTGGCCTCTACGCAAGACGTGATGACGTACGTTTCAACGGTCAACGTAGTAAATCCTCCAAATATTTTTATAAATTTTATATTTTTACGTGTATGTATAAAATAATATGTTATACTACATTTGCATCAAATTTCACACAAAAAATAAATTAATTGTTGTAGTCCATTCACTAACTTCAGCTGCTGAGAAACCCGGAAATGTGAAATAGGCCATGGCGCCGTCTACAGGTGGTATTAAGAAATACATAAGACAGATAATAAATGGGCATTAAAACTACAGAGAATGAATGGGCATTGTAGGCCCAACATTTTTCATAATAAAATTAATGATTAATTAATGATTATTAATAAAAATTAAGGAAAAATAAAAATTTATAAAAAATAATAAAAAAGTTATAAGAGTTTTTTGACTAAAATGAACATGAAGTTGTAATACTGTAAAAATGGTACATACATTATAAGGTATTACAATTTTATGAGTATTTTCAATTACAGCAATGTTTTTCTAATTTTACAGTAATATAATATCACTATAAATAACCAAAATAAGGAAACATAATACTTTATGTGGGGTTACAGCAAAAATGCTGCTTTTGTTTTTAATATTTTAAATTGTAATTACATCTGAATGTATTATTGGCAAATCAGTATATTTTCTTGTAAAATTTAACAATCACTGTTTCCTTTTATTTCAGCATGAGTATTTACATACTTTTAAAAAAAGTGTTTTTTACCACAGAAGTTACAGCAGTCCACTTTCATGTACAAATCCAACAACTGCTTCAAAAGATGTGACAAATAGATGCATTTTGAGGGGCCAGTTAGAAGAAAAATGCTATTTCAACTGGATTTACATTGATGTCAATATGATGTCAATACAACATCAAATGAATGCCTATAATGCAACGTTGATTTGACGTCATTTCAATGTCAAACATATTGGGCTATACTTACATTAACCAATTTCAGTATGGGATAAACCTCATATTTTCACCTCATTAAAAACCTTGAAGAATTTAATGTATGATTTGAATTTGAAATGATGTGGTGCACCATCTTGATCAAATCTTGTCTGAAATTTGACGTCAAATTGACATCGAGGTGCCCGCTGGGATGTAGGTGATGGGAACATATTGAACACGGAAAATAAAATACTATGAAGGAATTTTGTAATGTTAAAGGGATAGTTTTGCCAAAAATTTCAAATTGGCCGTTTATTTACTCACCCTGTGGCGTAAATGACATCTTTTCTTGAGCAGAACCATAAAGAAGATTGTTTGGTAAATCCTCAGGCCTCTCTGCTTCATATAATGGGAGTCTATGGGGTCCACCTGTCTAAGAGTTCTTAAAGCACATCATTCCAAAATGTGGCTGATGGCGACATGTTGACTTTTCGTGAAGTGAGTCGCTCGATATTTTCATAAATTTGAACGTCATTTTTTAATAATATTAGCCATACTGTACAGCCTCAACACTCCCTTTCTGCAGGTGGCGCTAAACGTACCGCTGGTATGCCACCAAATAATACAAGAAGATTGCGACAGAGGCTGCACATTATGTCTAATATTATAAAAAATGACGTTCAAATTTATGAAAATATCGAGCGATTCGCTTCACGAAACTGTGATAGAAGCTCTTTTTTCTATACCTGGTTAGAACTCTGGCAGCTGAATTCTGAACTAACTGTAGTCAGTGTTGGGTGTAATTAGTTACTCTAATTTAATTACTTTTCCCTTGGAAAAAGTAAAGTAAGGGATTACTCATATGTTTTCTGTAATTTAATTACAGTTACTTTTGATGTAATTAAACTAAATACTTTGTGAAATATATGCGTGTGCAATAGTGTAATTGACATCAAAACCTAAGTCTTACTTTAAAATCTGTGATTTAATGTATAATTCTCACCTTCGTAATACTTTGGTCAGTTAATAATATTATTTATTATTAATTATTATATTATTTCATGTCTATCCTTGAATCACTTAACTAATCAAGGTTGATGTAGGATATAGAAAGTAATTAGTAATGAGTAACTAAATACTTTTTGGACAGAGTAATTTAGACAGTAATCTAATTACACTATTGAATATGTAATGAGTAACTAGTAATTAATTACTTTTTCAGAGTAACTTACCCAACACTGACTGTAGTTTGTTTATTGAGGATGCAGGATGACCACTAAATAGTACGAACAGTGCAGCATTCAATTTGCAGGCTATAATCCGTAATATTCTGTTGACGTTTCTTTGGTCCGATAAGTAATATTTATGTTTTATTAGAATTTAAAAGAAGAAAATTACTTGTCATCCAATGTTTTATATCTTCGATGCACTCTGCCAATTTGGATAGCTGGAAGGAATCATCTGGTCTTGATGAGATATATGGACGAGTATCATCAGTGGAAGCTATTTCCATGTTTTCTAATAATGTTGCCAAGGGGCAGCATGCATATGGAGAATAGCAAGGGTCCTAAAACCGATCCTGAGGAAATCCAAAATTGATTTGTGTTAGATTTGACCAAGTTACCAAGTAATTGGTTACTGTAATTGAATTACTTTTTCAGAGTAATTTACCCTACACTGATTATTGTACACAGAGGAAGAAGTGCTTTATAAGATAAAAATACACTTCATATTTTAGCATTTTGAGGTTCGGCCTTCTGTCAATAGATACTAGACAAATACTCTTACTAAAAAAAGTAAAGTAAGGGATTACTCTTATTTTTTCTGTTATCAAATTGAGCTAAATTCTGTGCAAAATATTAAAATAACATAAAAATTACAAGACTACCTTTAAAATGAAAGGTCTTATGTATCCTTCTCACATTTGAAATACTTTGGCCTGTTAATAAATATAATTTATGTAGTTATTAATTATTTATTTGAATTAATTAAATAAACCGTTTCGTGTCAATCCTTAAATCAATTCTAATCAAGTTGATGTAGGATAACTGTCTTAAGACTTGTACATTTGCATTAGCAACATCTCAAACTATTTGTGTTTTTTCAGGTCAACGGTTCACCAAAAATCCCTCGAACATCACAGTCACTCAGGGTAACATGGCCCGTCTGGGCTGTGCCTTTGAAGGGTTGAGTGAACCAGAGATTGCATTTTTGAAAGATGGAGAAAAGATATACAGCTCAGATCAAATGTACATCACGCTGGATGCGTACCATTGGGAAACCTATCACAGGTAGGGATGACTGTAATCTAAACTAAAATATAATGGTCTAAACTGAGAATTGAAACATCAGAAGTAGATAAAAGGGATGTTGGAAAATGTGTTGATCTCAAGTTTGATCACACACAAGGATCATCTTCTCTTAATGCCTAGAAGAGTGTATTTAGTTTTCATGCAACCATGGCCATGGGATTGTGTCTCTGTAGTCTCTTGTTTTATTATTATCAGAAAACCAGAGCTACTGTTTGTTCTTCATTCATTAAATAACAAAGTAACTCCAAGTGATGATGCTTGCACATTCCTTGCTGCCCATTATGTTGTAGAGAACATCATATCTATCAAGGACTTCTTGTGTTTTCTCAGCAGTTTATTTGTTTCTGTGTTTAGCCTCTGACCTTCGAAGTTATACAAACTTAAATTTGACCTTGTTTAAGGTCATTCTTGAGTATAGTAAATGTCTATAATGTGTTACTAAATCTGAGGATAGCACCACAAAACAAGACATTTCATGCACTTTCTTTTCTTGTGTATCAAAGGAATAAAGGAAGGAAAGTTGTTTAGATGAAGTTGAGATGGTTATTTAAATGGGGGTTGAGCTAGTAAATTATAAAGACTCCTGAACACACCCTTAAAAATACCATAAAACGCATTTCACGATTTTCCGGAAGTTTGAATTTTCTTGTGATATGCAGGCAGGTTAAAGGGATAGTTCACCCAAATATGAAAATTCAGTCATGAATTACTCACTCTCTCATTCGTCCAAGCCTGTATACATTTCTTTGATTGGCTGAACACAAAGGAAAGATATTTGAACGAAACAGTTCTTGGCCACCATTGACTACCAAGGTAGGAAGAAATGACAATTGTAGTCAATAGTGCCCCAGAACTGTTTGCTGTCCTACATTCTTCAAGATATCTTCTTTTGTGTTCGACAGAACCAAAAAATTAAGTAATTTTCCTACTGTGGTAGTCAATGTTGTCCAAGAGCTGTTTGGTTATAAGCGTTCTTCCAAATATCTTTCTCTGTGCTCATCAAAACAAAGACATTTATACAGATTTGGAACAACGTGAGGGTGGTTAAATGATAACATAATAATTTTTTGGGGGGTTAAATATCCTCAGCTCCTCATGTGAACAGATATGCGCATGTAATGCACACAAGCATTAGTAACATGAGCTTGCTGCACTAAATGCTGTCTTGGCCGGTAAATCCCTTGCACGAGCACTGACGCGGTCCGGTCGCCTGTGATTCAGATGCTGAGCTTGGCTGGGCAAAAAACTGTTTGGGTGGAAATTGGCTTTTAAAGGGTTTGTCTCCTGTAAGATTAGGGGTAAGAGGATAACAAACTGTGAAACATGGCCAGAGAAAGTCACATTTCCTGGGTAAAGTGTTGCCAGCCTAATCTATAAATGTCTTTAATAATTTATTTTGCTTGCAGTCATCACTCTAAAAACAAATGTAAATCCCACACGTTTCTTCAGCGTAAATGCAGTTGCTTTGTCCAACTAAAGTAAAAAAATAGGTTGATACCGTTTGATGAAAATGTGTGCAGTGGTCAAGTTATCATTGTCATTTTGTGGATGAAGTAGACATATTTTTCTCTTCAGTGTTAAATCCGTGCAACAGCAGGATGCTGGGAAGTACTGGTGCGAGGTGGAATATGACGGCACAATCATTTCCTCAGAGCCTGCTTGGATCACAGTGGAAGGTTTGTCAATGGCTTCTAACACCGCTCAACTGGGGCATATCTTGTTCCTTCAGTACAAAACAGTCCTTTACATTAAAAAACACTCCGTTACTAAACATTGTTCTATTTTCCGCTGTGTTTTTAGGTGTGCCCCATTTTTTGCTGGAGCCCAGCGATGTGGCCGCTTTTGCAGGAGAGCCCTTTAACCTGACGTGTGCCGCACGAGGTCCTCCAGACCCTGTGGAGGTGTTGTGGTGGCTGGGAGGTGAACAGAAGAGTGACTTCATGCCCTCCCCTTCAGTTCTCTCGGTTAAAGGTGAGATGCATCAAAGCTTAAATCAGGTTTGTCCAGTATGTTGTAGGCCTTGTCCACAAGAAAAAGGTTTTGTTGACACACTTTTTCTCTCTTTTTTTCTGTTTTGCTCTTTGATCCACACTAAGCCTAAATAGGTTTTTGAGAACATTCTCTAAAGCAAATAGATTTGAAAATGCAGTTTTGGCATTGAAGTGTGCTTTATGAAATCATTTTGCTTTGGCAGCTCTCCAGTTTGGTGATGGCAATTTCAGTTTGAGATCCTTCAGATTTCATTTCTTCAAAGGAAACAGTATGTTTATCAGTTGTTGTTCGGACAAATAATCTGAGGACACTATTACTTGCCTTAGCTACTTTATATTCTTGTGTTATCCATTGCAACAGATGCGCTTTATTCACATCAACTCTTTACATAATGCATTTCCTTTACATTGCCTCAATGTTTTTAAGACACAAAAATGTGAATTTGCGGAACTAGGGATATAATGATTACTCACTATATATTTTTTTTTCACTACAATATAACATCTTATTACACTGCTCATTTGAATGCTTGATTATGATTGGCTAGTCGCAACATTCCAATGGTTGTTATTTTCAAACAACAACCCATAAAAACTAATAACACCCTTTAACCCGGATGCTGCAAATAATTTTGAGAGGGGCAGTTTAATATTACACAAAAATGCATTATAAATCCGTCTTTTAATAACATATATTAAAAGAGACGTTGTGTCGAGAACGACAGATGGGGGTTGCCCTTGAGAACCAATCAACTCTGACTACTATAGAAAAGTCCAATGAAATTTGCATGCCGGGCTCCGCCCCCGAATATCCGGTATAAAAGGAAGCTGGCGTGCAGCATTCATTTACCTCTTGTTCTGAAGAGCCTGAGAGCCTCTCACGACTGCAGCAGAATACGATACGTGTTTGTAGCATAAGGGACACAACGTCTCGTTCGAGGTACCATACGTAACCAAGACGTTCCCTTTCTGTCGGTCTCTCGACGTTGTGTGGAGAACGACAGATGGGGTTGCTATGGAAAACGCCACAACGCTGTATCGCGTCACAATCTCAGCGAAGCGACGGTAACAAGCCTGGGCGTGTCAGCTCAAAGCTTCGTGAAACTGTAACCTTCCAGTGTGGTGGTCAGGGGGTTCCAGAGCTTTCTTGGAGAAAGATGGGTACAGCCCTGACCGAGAGGCGAGGCCGGCCGGCTCGGGTTTACACCGGGTGAACGCAGCTCTTAATCAGAGAAGCGCTGCAGAGGCCTCCTCCTACCCGTTGGGAGGAATATGGTGGATATAAGTATGGTCTCGTCCTTGGAGGAGAACGCATGGAACGTGCGGACTGGGTGGTTAACCGCGAGGTGGAGGTCCACCTGGGGAAGCTCATGGGTTACCATGTGTGGGAACCATTGTCATGAGGGTATAGCAGACGGAACAGCCCACAGGGGGGGTGTTATTGCGTCTGATAGCACCAGGCTGGTTAGAACTATCTGTGATAGGTCATATGATGTCCCTGCCTAAGGGGGAAGATTGCTCTGCCCAGCCAACCCCCAGGGGGTGCTTGCTTAGTGATAGATGGAATGCCTGTTCTTAACCAGTGTCTGGGTAAGAAGGAAGGGACATGCAGCGCTGGAGAATGCTCAGTCAGTCCTGAAAAGGACTTTTTTAGAAAAAATCTCTAACACATCAGGAACCGCCGAGACGCCCAGGGGAAGGTCGCTGCAGGTAGGGACGATCCGCTGCAACACGTCGTAGATCCGGCAATGTAGAAGAATTCATTGAATTCGTTCTGTTCGTAGTCATGAGCGAAGGCTCTGAAGAACAAAAGGTAAATGAATGCTGCACGCCGGCTTCCTTTTATATCGGAAATCCGGGGGCGGAGCCCGGCATGCAAATTTCATTCGCCAAATTTCATTGGCCTTTTCTATAGTAGTCAGAGTTGATTGGTTCTCAAGGGCGAACCCCATCTGTCGTTCACGACACAAAGTCGAGAGACCGACAGAAAGGGAAACACAATTAGATTATGAAACATCAAATGAAACCTTGTTGTTCGAAAAATCCTCTTTCAGATCTTTGAGACGAAACACTGGGCAGTTGAATTGAAGAACTGAATCAATGGGTGTTTATGGTGGGTGGGGCAACTTTAGCCTTTGGTCTTTGTAGAAATTTTAACTGTGAAACTGAAGTAGGTATTGAAATTATAGTCTGTTAAAGACCGTCGTGAGATATTTGTATTCTAACCATGAAATGACGTCTAATATTTATTTTGGTTTAATGAATATGTATAGGTTTCATTTCTATATGGTGTAGAAAGATTCTGTTGGTGTATGTTAAGGTTGAGCTCACGTCCTGCCTTTACATTCTGTAACTGGATCCTATAACTCTTAGTGAATGCATTATAGTGATCAATACTAAAGCCCAGCTAAGTTAACTCTCCATTTTTAGCAGCCCATGCTGAGATAGCATTGAGTCACAGTTTCTATGTACAGTAAGTCTATTTGTCTAATTTCCACATTATCAGCTACATTCACCATAAATGGGTTTGTGAGACAAACTCTCTCACTGCTGGTTAGACAGATCTGTCAGAATACCAGAGCCGTCATTGCATTGTTCATAAGGCAAGCTGAGACATGAAAAACTGTCAGTACGAGAAAAGTGAGGCAAAACCTGTGATCAGAGATGTTTTTTTCATGTGATTGACAGGTGTTAATGGGAGTGTAAAGTTTTACTGTGAAGCCAGGAACACACGAGGCATCTCTGTGTCCCGTACAGGCACGGTGCACATTAAAGGTGAGACACACCACACGCACAGATTTATATGTCTGCAGTTAAATACAAACGCTACAGTTTTTTTAGTTATTGTAACAAATGCAATAAACTGTCAACTACACAAATACAATCAGCAAAAGGTTGAAGGTTAAAAGCATGCATTTTTTCATTGTGCTCTCAAAAGGGTATTTAAAAATAAAAACACATTTTTGTGTTATTACATATATTTGTGCCCTTTTTTAACGATTAAAGCACATGGCCTAAAGCGCACGGTGCAAATCCACTTAAAGGCTTAGTTCACCCAAAAATTTAAATTCTGTCATCATTACTCACCCTCTTGTCATGTCAAACCTGCCTGACTTTCTTTCTTCTGCAGAAGACAAAAGAAGGTATTTTGAAAAATGTTGTTGACTGAACAGCGATGGCAGCCGTTCATTTGTATTGGTTTTGTGTCCATACAATAGAAGACAACATTCTTCAAAAATCTTCTTTTGTGTTCTGCGGAAGAAAGAAAGGTTAGGTTAGAAACGACAAGAGCGTGAGTAATGATGACCCAATTTTTTTGGGGGTGAGCTGTCCTTTTAACTCAGTTATATTGGTACAAAAGATCATACTGTCACGTCAGATGCAAGGATGTAAGTTTCACATGTCAATGAAAAATACTGATGAGCATCCAGCTTGAGTTTTTTAGTTCACCCAAAAATGAAAATTCTCTCATTTACTCACGCTCAAGTTGTCTTAAAATTTTGTACCAAAAAACTGTTCTGGGCACCATTGACTTTCACAGTAGGAAAGAAACTACTTTGGTCGTCAGTGGTGCCTCAAAACTGTTTAGTTTCCCACATTCTTCTAAAACTACAGTAGCGAAAAAAACTCTTGCGTCCCACCTGTTTGATAGGACCCATTATTAGTTTTTTTAAACATCACAAGTTATTTCGTGTTGATTTTTTATGTTAAATAAATGAAAGGGACAACACAAGGTTTCGTTAAAATTAACACAAAATATGACTGTGTGGTCCTTCAGGAAGTTGAGGATAGATTGTCTTGTTTTTAACACAAAAGTTTAATAGTGTATGTTTGTTTTTGTGTGATTTTGTGAACAGTCCGTCCAGATTCCCCTCAGGGTATCAGGGTGCATCAGGCATCTAATAGTAACGTTACACTAACATGGAGCCCAGGTTTCACCGGACATTCACTTCTTTCCACCTGCACTATACAGGTAGAGTATTTCTTCATGGTGTCATCGAGTTTCAAATGATGAAAGCCCATGTCTTGTGTTCTTATTTCTTTCATGGTTGTGGTCAAGAGTTAAAGTGGACAAATGAGCTTGAGGGATGTTGAGCGTCAAAAAGGGCCACATAAAAGTTGTATATACAACATAATCCAGGTCGTCTGATGTCACTGGGTTGCTTTGTCAAATAAATTTCAAATTACAATGTAATCGCTGTTATCTCCTCAAATCTCATTTGCCATATTTCAATGTACGTAAATGAGATATTAATGGTCCAGTGTATGACGATTAGCGGCATCTAGCGGTGAGGTCGTGAATTGCAACCAACGGCTCACTCTACCGCTCCCTTTCGAAGCGATACGGTGGCTGACACAGGGCTAAGATGTTGTCACGTTTTTGCATCTTTGCCGAATGGAGAAAACGTATTTACAAAACTTGTTCCGTTGAGCAGTTTGTTTATGGTTATTGTAGAAACAACATGGTGAATTCCATACAAGGGGACCCGCGTATATGTAGATAGAAAATATGTCATTCTAAGGTCATAAAAACATAACGCTTCATTATGTAAGGTCTTTATACACCTCTGAAGACATAGTTATATGTATTATAATGCATTTCTGTCAATAATTCCTCAAAAAATTACACATTGGACATTAAAGAGTTACAGTGGAAAAAATGTTCATTCTTTTAATCAAAAATGTAATTAGTTAAAAGATAATCTGCCTTCAGAAGAATTGGAATACAGTGCACAGGTCTTTATTTTCTACATTCAAAATTTGTGTTTTAGATGAAAATAATCTGTCTCTACTCCATCTGCAGATGTCCAGGGGAGCTGGAAGAAAGGTGAAACTTCCTGACGTAGATATGCCAGTTCCGCCATTCCAGCACATGTTTGATTCACTCAACAGTCATTCAAACTACAGCGTGAGAATCCGCTGTGATAATGAAGTGGGGTCTTCACCCTTCTCACAATGGTTGG
This sequence comes from Triplophysa dalaica, assembly GCF_015846415.1. NCBI lineage: Eukaryota > Metazoa > Chordata > Actinopteri > Cypriniformes > Nemacheilidae > Triplophysa > Triplophysa dalaica. The sequence continues at coordinate 1,628,694 of NC_079556.1, forward strand.
ACTTTTATACTCCAGAGGCCGGTATGTAACAGTAGATAAGATAATGACGTCCTGCAGTGATGTGATGGGTGGTGTAAATATAAATGACTGCTCTAGCAAGACAAAAAACAATCCACATTCACATGCTAGTATTTGTCTCTGTATATGAAGAGTGTCAGGGTTCCTCAAAAGAAGGAAGGAAGAAAATTGTGTTTGTAGAACTCAGACTCATCTTTAAAGATGCTTATAGCTTTCTGCAACATGCTTTTATGGCATACATCTCTAAATGAACTGTTTAGATCAAGAAGGGCTGTATTAGAAGTGACGATTTAATTCTCAACAATGGTGGGCACACTACTCAAGTTCTGAAAAGCACAATTCTATACAAGGCACATTTTTAACATTCCACTGAGCCTGAAATAATTAGCTATTCCTTCCAACGTTTCGGTGGGTTGGAAGTATACAAACACCCCAGAGAGCCGGTTCTGGCCTGATGCCTGTGGCGAGCGGACTGGAAGAGCTGAAGGGATTTCTGATGTTGACCCTATTTGCATGTTTGTAAACTGGTAGCACTGGCCACAGTCCAGTAGATTCCAGGCTGAGTGGTACAATGTGCTATTGTGTGTGTCCCCAATCCGTTTCAATGCACGGCTGCATGTACGGAGTCTAATGTGCTGCCATCTAGAGTCAGAGGGTGGCATTGCAACCTGCCGCTGAAATGAATTCTGCATTTATCAGCTGTGACTTTGTTTATTGTTGAGGCATTCTCGACTCTTGACCCAATACTGTTTTCTGCAGAGTGGCAGTTGACTCGTGCACAATGTTTATATCTTTTATACACAGCACCATTAGCTGCTCCAAAGAACTTGACCTTTGAACTCAAAGATCAGCAGCTGACTCTGTCCTGGGTGCCGCTGGAGGAGGCGGAGCTACGGGGACGATTACTAGCATATAAAGCACAATGGAGCCAGGGAGGAGAGAGTCAGGTAAAGTATTATTCAGTGATAACATGAGCAACACGAACAGAATACATTCGGGAATATGAAGATAAATAAATATTTCCTGTTTTTTTATAGTTCAAATCTGGTAGTTTATTATGATAATTTTGTCCCAGATCAATGACCAGAAATGTATTCTTACGTTTATCTTATGTGCTCACAACGTGATCATGTTCCAGTCGATGATTCTACAATGACTCACCGTAATGACCAAACATGAGCTCTGGAGTCACATGTAAACCTTTGTTTTTATGATAGCATCGAATTGTAATGTGGAGATTTATATTTACAAGATGGTTAAGTTGTTTAAACCTGACAATCCAGATTGACAACTGTTTTTGAACTTTCTGGAAATGTAGATGACTCTGTAGTTTGATGACAGCGTTTTGTTGACTCACAACTTGTATCATCACAACAGATCATTTTACACTTGAAATAATTCGCCCAAAAGTAAAAATCATTTGCTCATCCTCATATTTTTTGTTTGACTTTATCTTTTGTTGAAAACAAGAGGAGAACATTAGAATGTTTAGAATAACATTAGAAGCTTTGGAACCTTCAAACAAAAAAAAAATATGTAATATTCATTTGAGCTGTTTTCCGTTAATTTATTTGATCACATGGGGTTCTGGAATACTTGATTTAGATTGGGCAGTCAAAACATTTTATAGACTATTTCATCGGACACACACGCCTGATTGTTAACTTACAATCTATGTTTGTTAATCGGTCTGGCTAGAGGCTAATAATATAACTTTTTATATTAAAGTTGATTTATATTTTAATATTAAACAATTTGTTGAATGGGTCGCGTGTAACTTTGTCACATTTAAAGATAGTCAAGTAACCTTTCTTTATCCAAAATAAATACTTTTAACTTACTAGCTAGTGTAATTTTCTTCTTTTGTCAGAAATAATGGATTCTTTGCAGACATGTACCCAAAGTTAAGATTGGACCACAATAGCGTGCATGCGTGCTTTGAAACCGTCTGTAATATGTTTGTGAAATGACTGTCCTAGTCAACAACTGTGTTAGTTTTCATGTCTCTTGTGTCAACGACAAACAAGTCTTGTTCTGTTTACAGGACCCCTTACTGTTCAAGGTAAACTACGCTCACCTTTCGGGTTCCGGGCGATTCTTTAACTCCACTTTTCAGGTTTCTGCCTGCACGGCGGTAGGATGTGGTCCATGGAGTCAGCCGATTCTTGTGATGCCTGCATCAGGTCTGTCCATTCACATGTCATACTGCATTATGTAACAGCGTTTAAAATAATACATACATTATATTGTGAGGATAATGTGTGGTTTACGATACAGGAGTGTAGTCATTTGAAACATGCCGTATAAACTCAACGCCCTTTTGAGCTAAAGTAGCTTTCAATGCCGTTGTGTCGTTTCAGCAACAAAAGCTCAGACCCAGAGGGGCCACATTTGGGTCGGGTTGCTTTTCGGACTTCTTCTGGCCACCATGGTGGGGCTCCTGTTGACTGTTCTATTACGGAAAAGGGGGAAAGAGACACAGTTCGGGTGTGTTTTTCAGAATGAAAAATATTACAAGTTATGTTATGTTTAAAGACATATTTAACTTGCAATTTTTTTTTAAAGTGCGCCATCTGGTTGTCTTTGAAATGGTTTTTTAGGTCTGCATTCACAGCTCAAGGAACAGAAGCCCAAGTCACTTTTACTGCTGCCAGATCCTTCAACAGGCAATACCCTGAACTCCCAGAATGCACTTGTAAGTGTGTACTATTATTGTTACATGGTTTTAGACACTTTTGCTTTGGTGTAAATTGTGAAATTGGACTGTGATTCCCTCTAGTGGACAGCCTTGGAATCAGTTGTGACTTGAAGGCCAAGCTACAGGATGTTCTCATCTCTGAAAGGCTCTTAACTCTGGGACGCATGCTTGGCAAAGGTTGGCTTAGTCCCATGTGGTCGAAAATCTGATAAATTGGTTAATATTCTGACTAGTTGAGATTTTTGCTTATTATTGGAAGAATAACCGTACTCACTGTAAATGGATAAAAGCGTCTGCTGAATGTAAATGTAAGTGTATGAATAGCTCATGGGTTTGGTTTTCTAGGTGAGTTTGGTTCGGTGAGAGAAGCGTTTCTCAAAACAGAGAATAACTCCGGGCAGAAGGTTGCTGTGAAGGTCCTCAAAAGTAAGGAAACGTGCAAAGCTATGAGCAGTGGAATGTGCACAGTCCATTTCGTCAAGTCTTTACATGTTGGTGTCATTGTTACTGTGCAGTAATTCATGTTTCTCTGTCACACAGCTGATATTAACTCAACCAGTGACATTGAACAGTGTCTTAAAGAAGCGGCATATATGAAGGACTTCCACCATCCCAATGTCATTCAGCTCATTGGTTAGTGGACACACTTCCCCTTTAATTAAATTTTACTCATAAAAACATAACGCTTCATTATGTAAGGTCTTTATACACCTCAGAATGCATTATAATATACATAATTGTCTTCAATGTCAAAATCTACGCCAAAAGATTACATGCAGCATTCCCCTGAATCCCGGATGTTGTGTCATTTTTACTTCTGTGTTCTGACACATTTCCAAGTGAAAAGAAATATCATAGATGAAAAATGAGTGTGCATGGGTTGCATTTTTTCTTCTCTGCGAATGGATGTTTATGTAAAAAAACAGCTGTTGCATTTTTAAATTATCATTGGCAGCAGACTGATGAATGGGAGGGGTTAATGCATGCTCCATCCATTTGAGATGGATAGTCAATTTTAGGTTTTAATTGAAGATTGTGAGGGTACATGAATTTTTATACCCACATTGATAAGCTATTTACAATAAACCCTGCAATATTGCACAAAAAAATAAGAATTGTGAATTTTAATTTCACTGGGACTTTAACAATTACAAATGCGTGAAGGTAGCTAACGTTTCATATTGTTTTTATAGAAAAGTCCTTTCTCAGGTTTCAGGCATTTATTATAAATGTTCTTGATATATAAACATTAAACTAGATTCTATGGAGATGATAGTTCTTGTGAATTCATTTGTGCAGGGGTGAGTCTACACAGAAGAGCTCAGCAGCGGCTGCCTGTTCCCATGGTGATCCTGCCCTTCATGAAACATGGAGATCTTCACACTTTTCTTCTTATGTCTAGACTTGGAGATGAACCATTTGTAAGTTTGTCCCGATACCTTTTATTCTCCTTACACATTTATTCATTTGAAAGAAGCTTTTATTCAAGCAGGTATTTGTATTATCAGTTTGTGTTGTCTTGGAATTAAACCCATCATTTAAGCGTTACACCATGATTTATCAGTTGAGCTACATACATACTGACACACACAGGCATGCAAAAAAATCAAATACATTGTGTCTGTTGCTACATCCTCTAAAGTATGTTCATTTAAATAAACAACCACATTGGATAACATTTCATGCTTCGTATCAGTTGTTGAAGAATTGAATTAATTGCATTTTAATAGCATTGTATTTTAATGTATTTTGTAATGCTGTTGTCTCTTGTGTCTGTAGACCCTCTCTCAGCAAATGCTGATTCAGTTCTTGCTGGATATCGCTCGAGGGATGGAGTATCTTAGCAGCAAAAACATCATCCACCGGGATTTGGCTGCCCGCAACTGCATGTGAGTTTTTCCATGTGTGTTTGTGTAATATAAAAAGCTTCTGCTTGTCATGTTTAAATGACAGTCTGCATTGATATCTCAAACACTAAACAAAATATCTCTATTCCCCTGCATCTTTGATTTAAGGTTGAATGAAAATATGATGGTATGCGTAGCAGATTTTGGTCTCTCGAAGAAAATCTACAGTGGAGACTATTACAGACAAGGGTCCGTCTCAAAGTTGCCTGTCAAGTGGATCGCTCTGGAAAGCTTAGCAGACAATGTCTACACAACACAGAGTGACGTGGTATGAATACAGTACCTTTGTTTTCACCACTCGTACTGGATGGTTTCCTCTTGGTCTTTTGAAAGAATGTTTAGCGTTTCTTTACCTAGTATACTAAATGTTTAGTCTTTGTTAGTCTAAATTGATGTTTTTGTACTAGTGGGCATTTGGTGTGACCATGTGGGAGATCATGACCAGAGGCCAGACACCTTATCCAGGAATAGAGAACTCCGAAATTTATGAATATCTTATCAAGGGAGAAAGACTCAAACAGCCTCCAGACTGCCCTGTTGACATGTAAGTTTAGTTCTGCAAAAGACTTATTTTTGTATTATATAAACAGTATAAATGAACAGATAACTGAGGTGAGACTCTTGAGCAAGGCACCGATACCCCCGACTGCTCCCCGGGCGCCGCACCAATGGCTGCTCATGGGTAAAATGGAGAGCACAAACATATACTTGGAACACCATACTTGGCCTCACATCGCTTTCACTTTCTTTATCACAATGTCAGATTTTCACTTCAAAGTATTATCATAATGTTATCGTGATATCGGCAGAAACAGATAGCTTTTTAAAATAAATAAATAATCAGTCAATATATAAACAATTGTCAATAATTATATTTATTTATCACAATATCAGATTTTCACCTCATAGTATTATTGTGATATCAGCAAAAATATATAGATTTTCTAAATAAATAAACAATCAGTCAATGTATGACCAATGGTCAATAATGAAAATATTCCTTTATCACAATATCAGACTTTCACTTCATGGTATTATCATGTTATTCCCAGAAATAGATATAATTTTAAAATTAATATTAAGTCCATGTATGACCAATGAATGGCACTCTGTTGCTCTTAAAACCAAACTTGAAACAGGTGCTAAATTATGTACAATGTTATATATGTATAGATAACACAATATCAACAATTGAGGTTTTTATTATTGCAGTTATTTTCAATAGTGATATATTGAGATATCCCAAATTAACATGATAAATGCTATATATATATGTTATGGTAATTATGTTTCATTTTTCCTTTACCTCCAGTTATGAGATCATGCACAGCTGTTGGTCGCCTGTTTCAAAGTGTCGCCCTAGTTTCCAATACCTGATCGATCAGCTGGAGGTTCAGTGGGCAAAGCTGAATCCAGCTCCTGAAAAAGAGGCAATGCTGTATGTGAACCTGGAGGATGAAGAGCAGGCCTCTGGGCCAGGGTTTGATATAGGGACGTGTAGTAGCGATGAGCCTCTGTGGGGGGTGCCCTGGCTGTGCGCAGGTATGGAGGACGATGAGAAGAACTGGCTAATGGTGCCATCAGGTGCTGCACTTGCTATTGATGGAGACTATCGGTACATCATCGGTCCACACGGCACAGATAACACTGACGATGCTCAATCGGAAGACATCAGAGAAGAAGAAGAGGATGTCATCATAAATGTGTGATCTTTTGTGTGTTCCCTCTGTGTCTGTTGCACAAGTCGAGAAACTTTGGTAAAAGAATAATAGTACTATAAAGATACTAAGCATTCCTACGAAGTCGCACTGGGAAATGCCCAGGAATAATGCTAAGAACTTTTCTACATGCTAACTCTAGGGGCATGAAGCACCTTGTGGACAATCATCTGCTACTACGTTTTAGAAAAATGATTTGTGGACATGTAATTTCAATGCTAATTGATATTCACTAACTAATTCTGACTGTAGAAATGCTGTCATTTTTAGAGTAAAATCTGTGATTTATGAAGTGTTTGGCACAGTACATTCTTGTTAGAAATTGAGTGTTGTTTGTGCTTGTACTGTTAATTTTTTTATGTTTTGTACTTGTGACTTCCCAGTTGCTGGGGTTCTCAGATTGGGTGCCTTCATTTAAAAGTTTTTACAATAACACTTTTTTTTATTTATAACCTGCAGTGAGTTACAGGGATGGCTCACCAGAAAATAAATCCTCCCATCATTTATATACCCTCATCCCATTCAAAACCTGTATATGACCACAAAAGAAGATATTTCGAGAAATGACTCTGTGGTTTTATGGCAACGAATTGAAGTCAGTGGGGGCAAATTTTTTGTCTATCAAACTAGTTATTTATGTATTTTGCAGAACACAAGATTAATTAAAGTCATTCAGATTAGACATGACATGAGGGTGAGTAAATTAAGAATTTTTGGTGAACTGTCCCTTTAGGGCTGTCGAACTCTTGTTGTGCTTGGTTAACGTTTATGGCAAACCCTCAATGGAGCATTCTGAGAATGGTATATCAAGGGACTAATGGTTTATATTTGTTTATGCTATGTTGAATGATTATTCCGCAAAACCGAGCATTACAGAACCCTGACAGCTTTTTTTGTTGTTTTTTAGCTTTTGTTCTATTGTAGTTCATCACTACACAGCTAAAGCGGATTTTAGAGTGTTAAATCATTTGTAAATGCTTAGGCAAATGCTAAATGATAAAATGTAAATGATGAACAAACTGGCCTTTTTGTTGTAGATCTCATACATTATCAAGTGTTATTAATTATGAAAGCTGAACTCCATTCAGGTCTTTTTGCACCTGCCATTAACATGTCAAATCTCTGAGTTACATTTATTTATCAAAATAAAGCTGAAAGACTTTTTTACAGTTAAACCAAGACCTATTTAACATGTGTTTGGAATGCAGACGGTAAAAATATTGCAAATGGCAAGAATATTGCAGAGTTTGTTGGGCATTTGGATGGTGTTTACAAACTGATCAAATATGTAAATAAACATTCATCCTCAAAATATTCTGCATTGATTTTTTATTGGGTGTGGCTTCAAACCTAACAAATATAAAGCAAAGACCAAGGATTTGGAAACAGTTAAGTACCACTACAGATTATTAAATTAAGTCTAATTAATTTAACATACAATCCTTTGCAGATTTGTTAAGTAAAAAATGAGGCAGTTTTATTGCAATTGTGTATTATGCGCCTTTACCTCTGCAATGCGTCTTCATACTTTACTCCGGTGCGTTTCCTCCTATACAAAACATGACCCCTCCCCAACCCTTAAGGGGAAGCACATAATGTCACAACGCTGTACGTTAAATATTCAATCAAATGGTATATAATCTCCCCAAACTTTTTCCGCTTTACCATTGATAAACCCTTCCATGTATTTGCACGTGACGTTTCCTCAGAATTGCGTTGTGCTGATCAGACGATCGAAAGCCTTTAAAGTATATTCATCCTTAAATCAATATATATTCAAAACACCTCGATATCAACTTAAAGCTCGCATATTTGTCCCGTTGCGTCACACAGGAAATACTATATTCTGTCTTTCCAAGCGATCAAATCGACTCACAGAGAATCGAGGCAACCATGACGTAAACAAAGGCGTTAAGTAAACGCATGCGCGATACAACCAACGAGTCTCTTTCCGAAGCGGTTGCGCCTGCGCGAGCAGCACGAGGACCAACGTGCTCCGCTTGGAGCAGCGACGTCATGACGTCACATCACGCATGGTAACCTCAGAGGGTGAGACGCACGGTGTATAATGTGAGAGGGGGAGATCGTAAAACAACATAAACGAAGCCAGGACAGAGAGTATGCAAAATATGCATTTCACATTGACAAAAGGTAACGGTCCAGTCCGGAATATAGCAGTGTGGTTCAAAAGAAATCCATAAAGTTGGCTGAACAGGGGTGTTTTTTTTCGTTGGTACTTCGTGGTCAGAGCAGATCGTCTGCCTCAGATTCGCCCGCCATTCGAGATGGTTCAACGTGCACGCGCTCTCAGCGACAACTTTTAGTTCTTGGGCCTATTAGAGACGCGTCGTCGACGAAAATAACTACGCTCAATACACAAAAGGTGACTGAAACTCCATTTCTTGACGTTTAGTGTCAAATAACGTTTATGTACGTCTATAACTGCCCGTTTTGGCACGTTAACTCACCTGATAATGAAAATGCGTAGTCTTGTTGTGGTGTTGCGTCACTACTCGGTGTGCTGTATCGTTTTTCGGACGCACGTCGCGGTATATACGTTATGCATCTTCTACATAGAATGATTAAATAGTCAATAAGTGAGCTGTGAAGGTAGAACTTCGACGCAATTCCGATGCTAAATTATTGCTAGGGTGTAGCCATTGGGTTGTCAAGAATTTGATTTAAAAAATAACATCACGTTTTTACATAGACGGTTTTCATTATTACTTTTGAGCTTTCTTTACCACTGAAATATGTCAACTTTCTGTCTTGATAGTAATGTATTTAACATTATTCAACAAATAGCAGACATTTGGGCCACTTTTAACAGCGGGCAATGTTAAAGGTGCACTCAGTAATTTTCCTTTATTAAAAAACACACATGAAAAATTGGATTGTGAAAACAGAAAATTGTTCACCATCCTGTACACTCACATAATATGCCTGCCAGTTTTGTAAAAATAAAGGCTGTTATATTTTGCGTAGAGTGGGTAGGCTCATGAGGGATGCCATTTTGAGATCACATGACCTGCTGAACACAACACCCTGGGTAGCCTCCCTAGTATTGAGCAGTTACCAATAAATGGATAATGGCTTGCTCTGAAAAGTGCATTGGTAACCATAAACCTTTGCTCTTGTGTGATGCTTTATCCACTCCACTTGGTATTAGTGGTGTTCAAAGACGACTTGTATCATCCAAGCACAATCTAAACAATTACCAAGTTTAATTTTAATAGAAGGAGCTGTATCCACCGATGCACTTTTAGGGCCTTTTTTTACGCCTGCGGCCAAAGCGTTTTTTCAATTGCTTTCAACGGAAAAGCCAATAGTTTACTATTTTGTGCTCCGCGCTAGTGCTATGCGTTTTTTCCCACGTTCAGCGGTGGTGTTTGACTGGGCGCCCAGAGTTGAAAATTGCTCAACTTTGGGCAGAACGCTGCAACTGCAGCTGGTGTTTTCAGCCAGGTAAATGCGCCTCGGTATACCCTTTACGCGGCTGAAACGCCAAGGGCTTGGCTGAAAACACCCACGCAGCATTTTGCCCAAAAATTCTTATTTTTCAACTGTCAGCGCCCGGTCCAAAGCAGGCGCTGAGCGAAGGAAAAAACCTGCCAGGTGCTCCCATTTTCAAAAAATCGTGGCGTTTCCTTTGGAAACAATAGAATAAACATGCCAGCAGAAACGCCTTGGTGGTCACAGACCTTAAAGCGGTCCTAACTGCCAATCTCATTTTAATCTTGAGTACCTATAGAGAAGTGTTGCATGCGTCGTATATTCGAAGAGTATTTAGTTTGATCACATTAATAAAAGATAGATACAGCTGTACAATTACTTCTGAAATCATACAGTGGGGGAGAGGGGTAGGCTGAACTAAAGCACATTGTCAACAAAACAAAGACATCAGTTTCACTCACCACATGCGGTTCATGTCCTGCATCTTTTAGTGCTGGGACGGCTCCATATATCAGTTTCAAACGATCTCCAAATCCAGCGTTATATCCACCGTTTATATAAAATTCATCACCCAAATGCAGTGAACAAACAAACACCTGAACTTCGCGAACATATGCTTTCTCTCTCCTGCACATAATGGAAAGTGATGTCAGCGCATGCTACTTCTGCTCTCCATGCTGCTGCGTGGGCATGCTTTTCCGGGAGAATTGTCTGATAAGGGACTAAGAAAAATTGTTACAAAACAGTTTAACATGTTCTAAAAAAACTTTCAGAAACCTGTACTATCGCTGTGGGAGTGTTTTAAACACAGAAATACTACATAATACGCCCAACTTGTTTTTTGACAAGTTGACCATGTTAGGCTTGAGAAGACAGCACGTTTAACATTGTGAAGAAGTCAGATTGCATGACACATCGTTCCAGCACTCCTTTAAGTTCGGCAAAGGTTTTCACTAAAGGTCTATCTGGAACCAAACGTCTTTTGGAGACTTTTTCAGAATTTGTTGTACCAAGTTTTAGATCGATTGTTCTAGTTTTTGAAGTCAGTGCTTCATGATGTCAATTGTAACTTTATTTGCAAAGACAGCATTTTTACAAAGTGGTTGGTCATATAAATACTTTTTTTCATTACATTTAGGCTATTCTTTTTCCATATGCTTTTATTCAAATGGACTTAACAATGAGAGAGCATTTAACTAATATTGCAATGTTAAGTAAGCCATAAGCGAGAATAGCCTTATATCATTTTGTCTTTTCACCTGTTGATTATTTTATGCGAATTGGGCCTGCACATATTTGATAGACTTTTTTTTAACCAAAGAGATAGTCTATTGAGTGTATGATTTTTTTTTGTAATATGCGTGTTCCCTGGGAATCAAAACCCATGAATTTATGATGCTAAGAAAATTCCCACCCAATTGAGCTACTGGAGCCAATCTCAAGATTTGCACTTTTTTCTTTCAGTTTATCACTGTGATCATGTTCAGTTGGCAAGCCTGTTAAGTTTACAAAGTTCAGATGGCATATTTTTAGCCTAATGCTGAAATTTATAAATGCATTTGTAAGCAATTCATGAAAACTCTCTTGGTACTTGTTGGCAGACCAATATTAATTGTTTTCATAATTTTTGAATGCAAATTACAGGAGAGCTTTCCTGTAGCTGAATGGTTAGAGCTTGGCGCTAGCAATGGTAGGATCCTGGGTTTGATCCCAGGGGATTGCACATACTTAGAAACAAATGTATAGCGTAATGCAATGTAAGTTGCTTTGGATAAAAGCATCTGCCAAATGCATAAAGGATTAAAAAAATGATATTGAGTAAAACAATTTTAAAGCGGTATTTGTGCTTTCCACTTCCACAACAATTAATTTTACTGTTAACGTCGGATTTACAGCTAACCACTAAAGCAAGCTAAAATAATGATTGTATCGGAATAGGTTTCCTTGTTTATTACAATCCCACCTGTTCTTCCCAGTCTTCTTACTTCCATACTCAAACACCGTCTGTGCAGTGTAAATGTATAAAAAGCATCCATAGACATCTAAAAGTTAGCCTGTTTTTTGTTTTATTTATTACTTTAGATAATAACCGACATTCTGCTATCTCCTGCTACCGTTTCTTTGAATTACAGCATTTACAGTGTCAGTTACTATGCAGCCTTTTATGAGTATGTGTACATGAGCACATTATTGAACTCCCTGTTTCGTTTTTTAAAACACCCTGGAATTAATTCTTTCATGTTTTTTTGGGAATCAGAAGTGCACTAGAACATACATACTCTACCCTGCCTTCCTGCCAAGTTTGCCCTTATCATAGGTACCAATGTAAATGCAAGTTAGTTAAGAATGTGTAAAAGCAATGTAAAAAACATTTGAACACATTTTCAAAGATGCTTTACAGGAAATTACTGCTTTACAATCTCTTTACAATCATATTAGACATTTTCACTTCCACAAGGTCATACACCAGAGTAAAATAATTGTACCGAAGCAGGGGTTCAACTTCGATTTACATTGGATTTGAAAGTAGCTTTCTCTAGCTGATTACCAAACACTCTTTGACCATTATGTGCCATGTATGTTTTGTTTTTAAAGGATGTAGACCTGAAATACCCTGAGTTGAGAGGGTCTGAAGTTATCCAGATGACTTCTTATCTCCCATGGCCAATACTGAGAAGCAGGGTGCCATGGTGCTTCATGAAGAGGGCATGACTGCCCCTACACTGGCCCCTTCACCTACCTCTGGACCTTCTCTCTTTGTTGTCCTTAAACAGGTGCATCCTGGTGATGTTCTGAAAGACAAGGGTAGTTTATTAGCTATTAGCGAGGCAAATAGTATAATGAAGTCTGCAGCCACTTCAGCTGCAACAGGCTTACATTCAACATCATCCATGTCACTTTCAGACGCCACCACACATGTGGAGAACATGCCAGCAGATGCTCGATATAAGGGCATCACAGTTACACTGGACAACAATAGTATGTGGAATGAATTTAGTAGGTGCCGGACTGAGATGATTCTGACCAAGCAGGGTCGTAGGATGTTCCCCTACTGCCGCTTTCGTCTCTCCGGTATGGAACCTTTTCAGAGTTATTTGCTGGCGATGGATATCGTTCCAGTTGATAACCACAGATACAAATGGAGTGGGAAAGGTTGGGAGACCAATGGAAAGGCGGACCCTCACGTTTCACGCTTGTTTGTACACCCAGAATCCCCTGCTACAGGCCTGCACTGGATGCAGTACCCTGTTTCTTTTTACCGACTGAAGCTTTGCAACAACACCTTGGACCAAGAGGGCCACATCATTTTACACTCAATGCACCGTTACCTTCCTCGACTTCATATCATACCTGCAGACAAAGACAGTGAAGACATTCGGATAGACAGGCCTGACGTTATAACGCTCAGTTTTTCTCAGACAGAGTTCTTTGCCGTCACAGCCTATCAAAACCTACGTATCACCCAGCTCAAAATTGACTACAACCCCTTCGCCAAAGGCTTCAGGGAGGATGCGGTCAACGCCCGATCAACGAAGGCCAAGAATGGAGTATTGGGTGAAGAAACTGAGAAGGAGCTCAAGTTAAGCAAAGAGTCAACAACCTTAAATAATTTGAAGACTTTGTTCATGAAGAGAAATGCTGCTGCAAAGGTCAATAAGGATCAGAATGTCCCCAGCCCAACAAATGGGGAGAAGAAAGTTGTGAATGGGGATGCTCCCGTTGAGGATGGAGATAAGAGGTAAGCCTTCTTTTATAAATATAGATCATCATATGTCAATCTGTAAAATGCTTTATTTTGAATCATGTTTAGGTCAAAAAGATGTCCTATACCAAGGTCGCAAATCTATATTTGACTAATTCTAAGCGCACGGTACCCTGTTCGTGTGGGGCAGTGACAAGGCATAAGTTGTCAAGATGATCATATTTACCTTAAATTGTCTGTGCTGTTTGATGTATTAGGGGCTGTGTCCACCGAGGCATTTCCGCTGGCGTACGGCGTATTTTTTTCAATTTTTTCCAATGGAAATACCTAAAATAGCTAAACTTTATTACTCGTCAAACTTTGCCATTCAGAGATGACATTATTTGTGGAACCTGGAAGTTAGCGGTGCACTGGTTCCCTCGACAAAAAAAATAACTTGGTGGTCAACCAATGTTCATGACACTTACTTACTTTTGCTTTGAGCACATGAACACACAATTTATGAAATTTGAAGCCTAAATGTAATCGCCAGAAATGAGTTCTTACAAGTGGCTATAAACATGCTACACCACACTTGCTCAACATCACCACCACCAAGCCTCCAACAATTCTGTTTAGCTGTTTTAAGTAACTACTCATCCAAATATCATCCATGTTTTTTACATTTCAGCCCATGTTGCAATTATTTGTGAGATTTCTGTGTGGTGATGTTTAATGACCCAGACTACTTCAGTAGTCAGATTTAGCAACGTGTTAGCAACCAACATCATGAGGGGATATTATTGATGTGTCGTAGAATAGAACATGAAAGTATTTAAAGCATTTGTTACCACAGACTTTATTTCAGGCATATTACCAAAAACAATTAAAAAAACTCATTTAGTTTGATACAATGGAACCAGAAGTGTTAAAATGCAAACTCACACTCTATTGCTGCAATGCTCATCATACAACGCATTACTTGAGTTGAGTTGTGAATTGAAAGTGTGTAGCTAGCATTTTGTAGAGTTTTGGTGGTTTGCATGCAAAATGTTTTTATACATATTTAATTAAGATTTGTCAATTTTGGCAATATTATTTTTCTCTCCTTTATTCTGAATGCAGCGCTAAGAAGCGTCCATTGTCAGGAGCATTTTCGGACTTCCTTAAAGGTGCACATGTGAAAGTCAAAAGGTTGTCGCTGGACAATATCGAGAAAAATTGTGTTGTCCTGCAAACCAACATAGGTGGAACAAGTGGAAAACAAGAGGTGGAAGCAATATCATCAAAACCAGTGACCGTAATGGATGACATTCACAAATGTAACAACACAGACACAACCTCAAAGAAACAGTTGATAAAACTAGATGAAATTAAAATTGTAATAGATGAACATAAAGATAATAAGATTACATCGTTACCCAGTGATAAAAAAGTACAAAACTCAGATGAAAAGAAAAAGGGGAACATTTCTTCTCTGGACACTGAGGCTGAGCCTGAAGCAAAGACAAAGAAAACTTTACCACACAAACGACCAGAACCTGTACCCCTACCTCTCCTAGCGCAGTTTCTTAAACGGAGAAAGTTTCAATCAAAATCTACCACCCCAACACCTCAAGCTCCTTGCTTAACCGTGGACTGTAAACCTCAGTTAACATCTGAAAGCTCACCTGACCTAATCTCTTCCACCTTTTTGGCGAACACTCAAATTGATTCACAACCACCGCTTACCGCATCATCTCAAACAATCATATCATCATCAACAGAAGATGCCAGTAACATGACATCTACATCAACTGCTTCATTATCATCTCCCTCTTTAACTATAGATCCCTTAATACAAGAAGAAGAAGATGAAGAAGAAGAAGAAGAACAACCCCTGAGGTTTTCACCTTCTCCATCTGATAATGAATCTTTACTTTCCCCAAACAATTCATCTCCCACTAAATCTAATCTTGACCCTTCATTTGACAGTGTCTCGGATGTATTTAGTAATGCTGAAAATGTTTCTGTGCAAGGTTTTGTCAACACACTCATGTCTCAGTCAGACATTTCATCTGTTTTTGCTTGTAATGCTTTGGATGACACTGATTCGCCCACTACACCGGCTGTTAAGACCAATGCTGTCATCACATCATACAACCCAACTGTGACCACATCACCAAACTCTGCTTTTGATGTTCCATCAAATAAGAATAATGAGATCATTCCCAACCTGGAACTGTCCTCATTGCCTCAAGTTGAAATTGAAACTTTTTCTGATTGTCTCTTGGAAAACTCCAATGGCTTGTGTCCTGAGCTTTTTACCCAGGAGGTTCTGGACACAAATGATGAGTCTCTTTCCTTGACATTGAATGGCCCTTCTTCCCCAACCTTTTCAATACCCAGCCCAGTTCTTTCCTCACCCGACCCCTTTCCTCCAGATCTATTCGGTGACCGACCTCTACCTCCCCGAAAGGCCCTTGATTCTTGCCCAGAGAGGCTGTTGGATTGCACAGGCATAACCTCATCTGACATTTTTACATTATTATGTGACATACCCGCAGCTCCTATAAACCACCTTGATTCATTTCAAGGACGGATATGTAATGGACCGTTAGATTCAGTGTCGTCAAGTCAAAGCAGATCAGGACTTTTCAATCGATCCATAGATTTGATTTCTCAAAAAACGTCTGATAAACCAGTTCCTGTTAAAGACATTCAATCAACTGTTAATTGTGAAAGCAATGAGACCGCTCCTTCTGATCATCCTGTTCCTGAGGTAACCAAACAGTCCTCTAATGGAAGTAATTTAAAGAAATCCAACAAAAAACTTAAAAAAGTAGGAAAGTTGAAGCACAGTGATGATGATGAGGTTTTTGAAGGACCCGTACCTGCCCCAATGCAGCCTAGCCTGGAGGATGTAGATGGACAATTATTTGCATCGTTCATGTCTAAGGTAAATCAACGCCTTTAGTTTTTGGCATAGAAAGATAACGGTTTTATAAATTTAAATCTGTTTATGTTTGCCATAATGATCGCATTTTTTGGTGTGGTCAATTTTTTTGCAAAAACTTTTTAATCTGTATGTGGTGTATAGCAGTCAGGATATTTTTCAAGAAAAAAATCAATTTTGTGTTGTTACAATGAATCATTATTACTTGTCAACCTTTGTTTGTCTCTGGGTTTTGCAAATATCTAGCCAATAAAATGTTTTAAAAAGTGCTTGTCAACTTTGACAACACGATTTTTAATCATTTTAAAAATAGTGTTTTATAATTTCCTGGAAAAAACTAATTTGGACATCCAAAGTTGGAAAGGACAGTGATGATATGTGACATTCATTAAGCTCTATTAAAATGTATAAATTGTATATTCAAAAATGTACAATATTTTTATATTATATGCAGAGCGCACTGTCTATATAGTCAAGGATGTTTATAGCTCTATACACATTGATTGTTCTGACACATTATTAAATATATGTATTTTAAAATAGACTGCTCTTGAGATTCACCTTGGAGATGATGCCAAAACAGAGGTGGCCCAGAAAACATTGGAGACCTCAGATAGTAAGAGTTGAACCAACATGATTACAGTGAAAGTGAACGACTTTAAGTCATGACTCTAAACCGTTTTCTGTTTTCCTACATCAGGTGACAACCGTGGAAGTATAGAGGAAAAGATTAAGGTGCTTCAGAAAGACCTTTTACATGATCTGAAGTTGATGAAGCACAGACAGGTTATTCATCCGGTGCTGCAAGAAGGTTCGATTTGATACTACCAGAACTTTCATTTTGGGCTTCTATTGATCTCACACAACTTACAATAGTCATAATCTTTGTTTTTTCTTTTATAGTTGGACTGAAACTGCACCTGCTAGACGTCAACCTGCCGATTGACCTGCAATATTTGGGTGTGCAGTTACCCATACCTGTTCTCTTACCTGAAGAGAGTCCAGCATCATCACAGGGTAACATGCTCTTAATCAATTCTGTCATCAATATACCATCAATATTTCACACTGATGATTCAGGGTTTCATCGTCATGATTGCAATTTGTCTTTCTAGACCTTCTAGTCCAGTTTGTTTCCAGAACAGGAAAAACCACAGACGTTACCAAAATTAAAGGTTGGAGGGATAAATTTGCTGGTTCAGGATCTCAGAGTGAAGGTATGTAAATAATATGTTGACTCCCAGTTACAATTTGCAGGTAGTATCAGATCCTGAAGGACATGAAGCTTTCCTTGACCAATTACATTGTTCTGCAGGTGTATCAAGCATCGAAACAGGGCAGAATAACCTCTCAGCATTCTGCAGTGATATGTTGGATGAGTATCTGGCCAGTGAGGGCAAACTGATTGATGAACGAGCTGCCAACTTGTCCCAGACCGACACCACGACTGTGGCATACCAGCTACCCACTAAGAGCACCAGCTATGTCCGCACCTTGGATAGTGTGCTTAAGAAACAAGTACCTCCCTCTTTATCCTCCTCATCCAAACATTCATCTCCAACATCCAATAATTCCAAGCCAACGTTCAAGTCCAAAGTAGGTAATAAATCAAAAAAAAATCTAAAACCTGGCAAAGGAAACCAGGTTCTTAGTACCACTAAACCAACCAAACCAGTCAGCGGGGGGGACAAATTGATGAGCTTAAACAAGGTCCAGCATAGCAAAAGGTTGGAAAGGAACAATATTAGGAAGGCATCGAACAGTTTAAACACTGAAAAGATTCTTGCAGAAATACCTGTCGTGGTAGCTTCTGATAAGACTCCCAGGCTTGAGGACTCTGGATCAACAACAGCGAGCAGCACAGGTGGACGCAGTCCAGGTTTGCCCAAGACTCTGGTGAAGCTGATGGATGTGGAAGATGGAGCAGTATGGGAAGGCAAACGTCGTACTTGTATCACAGAAGAAAGAGCAGCCATTGCGCTAACTGCTCTCTTCACTGCTGAAGTGAGTTAAATTAAGGTTATCTGATGTATTCCGGTCTTCTGTTATGTTGCATCTGATGTGTGGTTTGTTTTTCTTTCTCTTTTAAGAGTGCAACAAAGGCAAACCCTGACGCCATGAGAATTATAAAGCGACGGGCGCCACCCTGCCTTAATGTCTTCTGCAGGCTCGGCTGCCTGTGTGCCAGTCTGCTTCATCAGAGGCGACATCATCACTGTGGCAAACCGGAGTGCATGTTGGGCTGCAGCTGTCTGCGACGCAAAGTTATCGCGCTGAAAAGCCCTAAAGAAGAAGACAGTATAACAGAGGAGCCTGAACCTCAGGGTCTGTCAGAGGATAACAAGACTAAATGGAAGAAGAACAAAAAGAGAAAAACTTATGGTAAGTCACAACAGGCACGACAAATTGTGTACATACTTCAATGCACGGCAGGTCACTTCGGATAGAAACATTTGCCAAATGGGTGAATATAAATGTGCCTTTATTAATATTAATAATTTGACTTGTATACTGTTGTATGGGTATGAGGAGTGTTTGCGTTCACGGTTTTTAATGTCCTTGTGTCCTGCAGTTCTAACAGATCCTGAGGTAGCACCTGAGCCGGCCAAGCGTGTCAATACATTATGGGATTCAAAAAGCGAAGAATCCGATTCAGAAATCTACTGCCCGCCTCCTCCGAGACTTAACCCTCCACAACTACTGTCAAAAGATCTACAACATGACCTGGAACGTTTTTTTAGTCCTCCGAAACCGAAGAGGGTACGACTTATATTGCCTCTTTTAATTCCTTAATACTTTCTATGTTAGCAATGTTTTAGAGGTTCATTGCAATCTACACTTAATCTTATTCTGAATAACTGGATATCTAAAATTTCATTTTTATACACAGGTGGGGGAGAGAAATCTGAATATGATGGAGGAGAGCAGCGATATGGAGAATCATTTGACTTGCGCTCGTGTTCGACCGTTTCGACCGTGTCGTAATAAACAAAAAATGGTAAGACTTGTACATAAAGGGTTTTATCTTTTTGTTTAAGAGACTGAAGATCTGTACTCTTCATGATACTAATGAAAGCTTCGTTTTTTTTTTAGCCGGTTGACCAACAGCTCATCCCACAGATCCCTAAACAAGGTCAGTATTTACTTTACTGTTATTGAGTTAATAGCTGATGTGAATATTGTTTATAGCGAACAAATGTTTTCAAGATTAGAGGGCCTTAAAATATCTTAAGTGGAATCTGAAATAATGGTATTTTCTATGTTCCTGCTCGCAGATATAGAGGAGGGAGAACTTGTACCTCTAAATTTGTCCGGCCCTATCAAGCGACTCGAGATCATTTCCGAGTGCAGTTGGTCAAGTACAGACAGCAGAAATGACGTTATGGGGGTAGTGTGCAAGAACATGGCTCAAGATCGTTTGAAGAACCCTTTCTGGGTTGGCAAGTATTACATTCAGCAGGTTTCTAAGACTGTACAGGAGACAGAGGAAGGTTCTGTCCACACTTACAAAGTCAAGATATCAGAGCCTGTGGAGAAGAAGAAAGAAGATCAGATTGTTTCACAGAATGTCCAAACAGAGTCCATCCAGCCTGTAGAGAAGATTGAGGTGAAGGGTTTGCCCTTCCTTGCCAGGTGTTCCTCTGCTGGCTTGCTCAAGGCCGAGAAAAAAGCTCCTAATGCACCGGGACAGATAATGGTATGCATGCACAACCATATGGAAGAAATAAACATTTGAGAAAAGACATTTGGATTTAAACATTGACTCTTACCCAATGCACTTTAGACAAATGAGGAGAATAAAAGAAGTGACTCATCCAAATGATACTAAGATACACTTCAAGAAATTAAAATAAAAATTCAACAAAAGGATAATACATTTGTTTTACCTTTATATATTAAGCATGCGCTTCTATCCAAAGCGACTTATAAAGTATTATAAGTATAAAGAAATATTTTTTGCTAATAATACAATGCACATCCTGGTTTTTGTAAAGCAGAAGTTGGGCTCGTGTGACCTTTGGATTTGTGTGATCAAAGTCACTAAGGTTAAAGCTTTAAAATGTATCATTGCAGTTTTATCTTTAAGAAGTTTTTAACCTTTTGGTTTGGGATTTGAAATTGTGTTTACAGGTCAATGGAAAGCCATACCCACAAGCCAAGCTGGAACTGGGCAAGATGGGGGCACTACACCCTGCCAATCGATTGGCAGCTTACATCACAGGAAGAATATTTCCAGTCGGTCAGTCTGTGGCTACCTATGTAACAACATCAACCACTGCAAAGGCCTCTACAACCGTTCCGATCACCAATGTGGCCACAGTAACCTCAGTAACCAGCACACGTGCTTCTACAATCACATCACCCGTCAAGACTGCTGGTAAGTCAACAATGTTAACAGTTACCTTTTACTGCATCTAGTTTTGTAAAAAATTACAGTGCAAGAGAATACAAATCTTGTGTTCTCAAGGGTATTGACAAACACTTTTAGAGTAGTGCAGTGTTAACTCCTAGTTGTGGACGGTTTCAATGCAACAACATGAACAAACGTTACTGCGCATGCATGCTTTTGTGGCCCAAACCTAACTTCCGGTTCATTTACATTTAGATAAACATTTAGTCATTTGGCAGACGCTTTTATCCAAAGCGACTTACAGTGCACTTATTACAGGGACAATCCCCCTGGAGCAACATGGAGTAAAGTGTCTTGCTCAAGGACACACTGGTGGTGGCTGCTGGGATCGAACCAGCAACCTTTGATTTACCAGTTCAGTGGTTTAACCCACTAGACCACCATCTCCATGTACACGTCCACAAAGAAAAGAGTCCCCGTAGATTATTTCTGAAAAACAAGCAAAAGAAATAACAAGTAAATTGAATTACCTAGCTAGTTAAAAGTATGTCTAGCCAGCATTATTTTGGTTTACCAGTAGAAGAACCAACTTAAATGTGACAGTTACACAACCCATATAATAAATGGTTTATTTAATACAATTTACAAAGAATCAAATTCAACAATTTGTTTAATACAATTGTTATACAATAAAATATAAATCAATTGATTAAATATAAATAGTTATATTAATAGCCACTATCCAGACTGATAAACAAACAAACACAGACTGGAAGTTAGCTTAGGGCCAAGCGTTTGCATCCAATGAAATCGTCAATGAAGGAACAGCTGAAATAGACTACACTATATCCGCCCCTTTGCATTTGAATTTTCTGCAGATCAAATCCGTTATACGAAGTTATACGTTGAAATCAATAAATATTCAATGAATAAATGTAAGTGGGAAACATGTTTAGCAATGTTTTGGCTAGGGCTGTGATGATGTATCCTGCAATTCTAATGCTCAGTTTCTGTTTCGAAAGCCAGAGGGCGCTCTCGTGCGGAATTTCCGATATATGACACAGAAGAAGAACAATTTACGAATGTAGTTCTAGGAAATAGCAATGGTCATGTTCTATTGCCTTTCTTCAAACCTTTTCAAGTATATTCATGATAATAAAGTATAATTATGATGTTCGACGAGTATGTGTTGCTCTTTCAAATGCACGTTATAAACTACTCAACCACGTAGTGATTTTAGATCGACTTGTACTTCCTACTGATCAAAGAGCCGTAGTACATGGAGGAGCTGTGCATGCAACACATAATCGAAGGCTCTGCGATTTCAGGTTCGACCTAGACAGGTATAGTTTGTGTGAATCATGATATATCGTCCCAGCCCTACGTTCACTGGAGTTTGTTATGTTAGAAAGAACTTGACTGTTTGCTGTTGCTCAATTTTTTTTCTTTTGCATTTTCTATGCCTGGTATTTTTGTTTTCAAAAGTTGTGTAGTGTAATCCAGCCTGGCAGATTTAACCTGCTTCTTAATTTGTTTCTGCACAGTGACCAATCCCCCAGCGGGACAGGTCTTCACCCAGTTTGTGGTCAACCACATCAACTCTCAAAATCAGGCCAGCACTAGCGCCCCACACTTAAAGTCTTCTCCTCCAAAAATTGTCATCCCCTCCTCCTTGCTAATGGTTGGCAGAGAGGCTGGGGTTCCTGATGTTGCTCTGTCTTCTCTAAAAACAGACCTGGCTACCCAGGTGTCTAAGGCCGCAGTCTCCACAGGTAGCTTCTGTTTTCCCAATGTATCAAATATTCAAGCCCCCACCATCACCATCCTCAATAAATCACCCAGCCTGCCATTGGGTAAGCCTGGCTTTTTTGGTTTCCCATTATGTACTTGTGCTTCCCTTTCCACTCAACCCTTTACTACTTTACCTACTTTGAGAATTCAACATATTGGGCCAATATGTGTTCATGTGGGTCTGATCTTGTGATGTAGAGCTTTATAGAAAGATTCTGGAGTACATCTGTGCTATTTTATTTTATTTTCCCATGATCTCCGATTGCTTCCATTTGTGATTGTGGCTGTGTTTAGTTTGTAAATCTTTCACAAAGGGTGTCATAAAGCAATAAGCCCCAAGAAGCAGTTTGTTACAGTGCATTTTATAACGGCTAAGGGCATTGTGGCACATAGCGGAGCAGAGTTTTGCATTTATTAAACAGTTAATCCATATGCGTAGCAAGGGTTCATAAAATAACGTAAATAAAATAATATTTAGGCTATGTAATGCGGTCAGCCATTATATATCGGGGTATTTTATAACGGCTGAGAACTCTGCTCAGCCAATCAGAAACGAGGACGAGAACTGCCCGTTTTATAATAAGTACTTTTTGGCACACCTGCCAATGGCACTGGGAAAATGCACTTACTGAAATTTGTTAAGATTTTTTTTTTGCATTTGCCGATTTTACATTTTGTACCCTGCATTCACAGGCTTGATGCAAGACCCCCCCCAACCATCAGAATAATTTTTATTTATCATATCTTACCTTTGCATGTTTAATTTATGCTGATTTGTGCAATATGTTGGTGATGGTAGGGATGCTAAAATGTGTGAAAGTAAATTATCTCTGTCTTAATCCCCCTTTAAAATTCACTATTGTAATCTTATAGTTGAATTTTCAAGATTTTTATTGTTTAACCTTTTCACGTTTTCAGGTGGAACTAATGTAACTCCAACCCCTTCATCCGGATCTCCCACGTCTGGAAAGAAGACTGTTTTGATTACAGTTGTGTCCCGTAAATCAGGGATCACTAGTACTGGACCTCCGGTAGAAAAACCCATCACACATAATCGCCCTCAACAGACCTCAGGCCAAAAGATGACACTTCAAGTGGTGAAAACAGCCGATGGCAACACGCTGTACCGTAATCCCAGTGGTCAACTCATTCGGCTGGTGCCTCTTAGTCAAATTAAATCCATGATGCCCAACAGCCTCCCCAAAGGTCCAAGTAAGTGCTTTACCTAAATCGGTACAGAAAAACTTTATAGGAGAAAAGGGGCCCCATGGAAACGTCGCAATGTTATTTCAAATCATATGATAAGGTTATGGTAAAATTGAATAAATAATGTCAAAAAGTTGCATGTTGCATTTGAATGTTTTAGATCTTTTCTGCTTTTGAAATCTTGTTTTGTATAATGGTAAGCAGAATTATTAATTGTACGTTTTTTTTTGCAGCAACCCTGTTTCGCTTGCCAGCACCTAATATGGTTTCTCCGAATAAGCCTCAGAGTGGCGGTACCACCACAGTCACGTCGTCCAGCCCGACAAGCCAAACACAAGCAAAATATACATACACTGTATCCGCACCAACTATTTTGAGTGGCCAGCCGGGGACTCTCACTACATCCAAGTCGGTCTCATTCAACAGTCTTCCTTCCACCATTAAAGTCACCCCGACGTTTCTGGGACAGTCTGGCACTTGCACGCTAAGAATTTTCCCTCCAAATACTCTCAAAGACACTGCAAATAGCACTCCGACCTCTTCCCCTAGCCACTCACAGGGCGGTTTCACATTACTCAAACCGTCAAGTTCAACTTTACAGAATCAAGACTCCACAAAGTCTGAAACCATCGCTTCTGTTAGCTCGGATTCAACAGAGGGTCCAGTCAGTCAGGTCCAACCGTTACTTGACTTTAGAAAGCGATCCGACATGGTTTCTGCTAAACAGGATCGCGCACACGATTCCAAAATGTCTGAAAGTTCAGCCGTAAACATGTCACAGATTTCATCCTCTACCACCACTTCTCCAAAACCCACACGTTCTTCTCCATTTTGCTTGTCACGTATGGAGCTGGGAGAATTTAAAGGTTCAGAATTAGCTGCTAATCCCTATGAGAAGGATGGAGAATGTGACACAGATCAGCAAGAGGAAGGGAACAGATCGGATGGATCAGAGTTAACGGACGACTCCGACTTGTACAGTGAAGATGATCAAGATGATACTTACAGTGTAAGACCTGTGGCGTGGTTATTGTGTCTGTTTCATCATTTGACTTTATAAGTTTAGACTAATTGTATTTCTGCTGTTGTGCAGGATTCTGATAACGATGAGCTGGGGCCGGTTGAGGTTGAGGATGAGGATGAGGACGAGTTGGGTTCAGAGATGACAGATCCTGCAGAAGTGGTGATTGATATTGAGTCCTTCGAAGAGTCGGTGGAGAAAATTAAGATTGCGCTACTAAAGGAATCTGCCAAAAAGAAAAATCTGCTTCACAGGTATTAAAGTAACATCATGTGATCTTTATATAATGTAGTGACAGACATGTTACTTTAGACCCCCATTGATTGGCCACATTTTTTCCTTTTCACAAAGCACCACAGTATAACCTCTTTTGTTACATTTTGTAGGCAGCAGAAGAAGACTGATGATCAGAAGATCAAGGTAAGTTTAGACTTCCTGTTCTAAATTCCTAAAACTTTATAAAGTCAAGATTTTAATGTTGTAAAATTTAAATATATCTTTTTAATATACATTAAGATATACCATGTGCGTTTGTCGCGTCCGGTGTAGACATGGTGTTAGTGTATTATTGATTACTTTCTGATGTATAAATGTGCATATCTTTATTTTAGATGTTGTATAATGGAACGTTTTATGTTTCAACAGAGGGTTCACAATGAGAGAGTGAGGCGCTGCACGTTAAGAGAACGCATTCTGAAACTTCAGTTGACCCTCAAGAAATCTTTGAAGAACATCTCCAAAAATAGAATCCTCACACTGGTCTGTTGGGGCTTTTATAGTTGATCATGATCACAATTCTGAAAATTGTTGGTTATAATGTTTTATAAAATTTCTCATATTTTCATATTTCAAGGCAAAAGAAGAGATTGTGTCCCTAGTGCAGCAGGAAAGCCTTTTAGTGATGAACATACACAAGTTAAGACTTGAAAGAGAGCAATATCTACAGACGCTTTCAGTGATGTCTGGTAAGAAACTCTCTTGGTCTGGAATCTTTTTAGTAAATGTAGTCAAATATGAGGGCTCACTTTGTGTTGTGCCTGATAACATCACAGTAGTCATTCGCAATATACTGTAGCACTGCCTCTCATACTTCATTGCTTAATTTGTTTCATTTCGTCTGACTTATAGTTGCAATATTCTTTCGTTTCACAGACAAGAGTGAAGAGTCCATCAGCCAGAAGCTTAAAGAAATTGTTGCCAAACAAAAAACTCTGGAGGCCCAGAACGAAGGGAGAGCGATGACGTCCAAGATCAAGCAGACAAAACCCAGGCCAAAATCCAAGCATTTTCCTAAATCAAGTAATCGCAGTAGTAAACCCAAAAGTTCAGGATTGCAAAAAGAAAACGATGTTGTTTCTGAACTCGCGCAGTCTCCTTCCAAGCCAATAGACTTGAGTCTTAAAAAACAAAGAAGTCTGGAAAAACTAGAAAGTATAACAGAAGATTCAACCTCAAAACCTAAAGAGCTCGATAGCAACAGAAGCACTCCTACAGCTCCGGTTAAAGACAAGAGCAGCGTGTCGACACCTTTTCAGCCAATCGCAAGTTCCATTCATTCTAAATCTGCACCTGTGCCCATTCCTGTAACACGCGAGAGGCCTAACATCCTGTCATCCTCACAGACCACACCAGCATCTCCAGTTAAAGAACCTCTTGTAACTAACAGTAAGTCTTGGAGAAAATATACATAGAGTATTCCAATGACTTTTGAAGTTGTGAAGGTATAATATCTCTTTCAAATGTCTTTTCAGAAGTAATTCCTCTGATGCCTCTTCAGCCCATTGGCATCACCGCACTTGGGCCCCAGCAGTCAACCACACCAGGTTGGTCTCCGAAACTTATCGTTAATTAAACCTAATTTAAACCTAAGCAAGTGATTTAATAAATTGAGATAATTGCTGTGTGTTTTTTCATCAAGGTGTAGCATCTGTGTCCATATCATTTGCTGCAATGCCACAGCCACTCGGAGTGGAAAATCCTCAGTTTATCAAAATTTCAAACAGCCCTGTTAAGATTAACACACAAGGTACGTTTATACATCTGTTGATTTCTTATAATAGATTAAATGGAATTTCTATTTAAGATGAACAATTTTTTTATGCAGTGGAACCCATCAACCTTTCAAACGTCTCCAAAGTCATTTCCCTGCTTCCACCAGTTAAGAATCTGGTAGTACCACAGCAGGGTGTACTTGAAATGACAGACACTACACCAGCTGTCCAGGCACAGACCATCTCTATCCAGTCTCATTTGGAAGAAAGAGAGGCTGTTGATGGTATTCCCAAGGAAGCACCAAAGCAATCTACAGGAGGATATGTACTGACAACATCTGTGACGTCCCATAACCAGGATGATTTGGACAAGAAGGGTCAAGAGTCCAGCAATGATGCAGAAGATGAAAATCTGATGTCTTTGCTAGACGAACTTGTTCTTCTCAGTCAGCAGTTGAGTAACGACTCCCCCGAACCAACGAATGAAGATCAGAGCGATGTTGTGCCCGGTAAAGAAAGCTCACAGTCCGACCATCAGGAAGATACAGAACGGGATGATGATCGTGAACTCAGCCCATTATTTCTAACTCTCGATGAAGATCTGATGTCTCCAGAGAGCTCCAGAGATGAAATGGATGATATTCCACCTAAACTCGACGACTTGGTGAATGTCATCTTTGGGTCAGATTCACCGAACACTTCGTCTGAATCTGGGGTCGCGACATCAACAAACCTTCCTAGTCCACAACCTCCGACAAGCAGCGTTACAAGTGATGCTCTTACTCCACCTCCTCTGTTGCAAATGAAAGCAACATGCGGGGCCGTTTCGAGTCACCCCGCCAGCGAAGGGGCTAATGTGACATGGCGGCCGATGCCTAAACTGGTTCCTTTAGGGTTAAAGGATGCTGTTTTGAATAAGGTGAACGGTTCGTCTGTTCTCAAATCAGACTCAAAGGCACAGGATGTTTAGAAACCACACACGTGATCTGATCAGTCAATAAATCAGGTATAGCTGCTGCTCACTTTATGGACAGTGTAGGAATTTTTATGTATTTATTTTTTCATAAGTCCTGCTGCAGTCCTGTTGGGCCTCTGGAATCTCCAAAGATGTGTTTTTTGTAGGTTAAATACTTCAGTACTAACTACTTGATCAGCAGATTCCCGGTTGGATTCCTTGTTGGGTTTTCGGTGTCCATTTAATAAAAGGTTTTGCAGTTTTTACTTCTCGTGGCCGTTGTTAACTTAGAAGCTATTCATTGTGACCTCCATTTTGGAGCATATTGATTTCGAAGAAAAATAAACCAATCTTTAAACATATGAAAATAGATTTGTCCCGCTTTAGTGCATGGTGAAAGAAAACTTAAGGAGAATCTGGCTTTAGTTGTTTGTACCGGGTATTTTGTGGGATCACTAGGTGGATTTCTGCTTGACCTATTTCAGATTTAATTGAATTTGCCTACTGACATTTAGCATAAGAATTGTTTCACACATGACTTTATCTACTAATGAGTATCACAAATGTCACTTGCATCTAGCTGAATCAGGTATCATCTTTTGTTGCTCGTAAAATTAGTCCATGTTCTTCTAACACTGGAAATAATGTTGAATTATGTCTGTTCTTGTTACAGAAAATCTAGCCTACATTTGACACATACATTGTGTGCCGCAAAAGAAAAACAGATACTGTGTGTATCTTTAATTTCAACTGTTAAGCCGTCATACTGCAGTTTTCCTCTATTTTGTTTTTGTCCAATGATGCATTTAAAACATTTAGATTTGTTGTGGATTTTCAACTTCCCCAAAACAAAAACCTCAACTTTTATTTGTGCATAAGCAGCTTGAAGGCCTGGAGGTTTTAAAGGGATTGTAAAGCTGTTGAAGTACACTACAAGTCTCTAATAATGTGGTTGACTGCAGGCAATCCAGAAGTTTGGTTCTGAGAAATGTAATAATCACTATGCAAATTTTCGCTTTAGATGACATATCTGGAGGAAACACTACAGCTCCATAGGAAAACAGGCTTGATAACACAATGCAATGTTGTTTATTGTTATTAAAAAGTGTTATTGTGTATTTTATGCTACTCTGTTTTTGTTGTATATAAGGTCAATGTGTTGTCTGTATATTAGTCAAAGTATAAAGGATTTCTTGAGTGTTGTAAATATGTAAGATGTACTACTTTTTGTAGACTGCTAAACTGTCTTGTTTAAAATACTTATTTTTTTATAAATCAGTGCTCTCTTATCTTTTTTTGTGAAAGAAATCTGATTGTCCATTGAACTCAATAAAAATGTGCAAAGAAACGCGAGTGGATGTTATTGATATCTAAATATATGTTTTTCCTTGTCATGCTTCATGATCCAAATATGTTATTTTGCTGAATTTGTTTTAAAGCCGAATGTGTGACTTAGGTTCAATTTCTGATTTCCAGGTCACAGTTTGACTTAATTGGAAGTTTTTTTGCTTATTTTTATTCTTCCCACATATGCGCTTTGTCACATATTATACCACAAAGACCAGCCATAGATGTTTGATTTGACATTCAGTTCAGACTCAAGGGGTTTACACACGGTAACTGACTCTCGGGGGGAAAATAAGATCAGGGTTTATATACAGCAGCTGTTCAATGGGTCGACTCAAACATCATTCGGCTTTGTCAAGGTAAGATTCATAAATGTTTTCATTTACACTCAATGCATAAATGTCTGGAAACAATCAGCATGATTCGGATTCAAAACACGTGTAACTAATTTTGCCTTTTTTCCTTCTCAAAAATAACAGACCTCTATGAGAAATGTCGGCGGTCAACACCAGTGCACAGAACTGCACTTCTTCCCAAGATCTCGCTTTTCCTTTGGTCCCATACATGGACTGTCCCTTCAATCGCAAGTATGCCATAAACATCATACCAAATGTCTTTTACATACTGTCCTTCCTTGGAATAAATGGTAATCTCTGGAGCCTGTGGACTTGCCTGCGACCATCCCAGCCTTTGACTATCGGATCCATTGGTGTCATGAACCTGGCTCTGTGTGACTTGATCTACCTGGCCTCTATGGGACCCTGGGCCTTCTACATCAACTCTGACTACCACTGGAAAATGGGCCGTTCCCTTTGCATCGTAGTGAAAATCCTATACTTTGCCGGTTTGACGTCTAGCACCATGTTCATCTGTGCTATCAGCATTGACCGATTCCTTGCCATCGTCTTTCCTCTGAAGTCCAGAATGATACGCACGCCAGGGAACATCGTGCTGGTTTCGCTTCTGCTCTGGGCTATCGTCGGCCTACTCACCTATTTCAGATATCTCAATATTTTATACTCTGTGAGGAACGATGGCCATCAAATATGCGGAGCTGTCCTGATATCCAGGTTCAGAACCACGGAAGCCTCCTATGATCTTCTGTCTTACTACTCCATTCAGGTTTCTGTCCCTCTGCTTATCATCATTCCATCCTACGTGAAGATCCTTGCCCGGATAAAGCAGTTACGACAGCAGTGGGGTGAGGGGAACATGCAAGCCCGGAATAAGACCATCTGGCTGATAGCCTTGTTTATTGCCAATTTCTTGGTGTGTTGGGTGCCGGGACAGCTGCTTTACATCGTCGCCTTTATCATTTTCTACTTTTTGGATAACTGCAACAATACTTGCTGGGTTGCATGGGTGGTCAACCTGCTCACCGAAGTCTCGCAAATATTGTATTCTCTGAATGCCTGTCTGGATCCCTTCATTTTCTACATGCAGCAGAGACATGCAGAGCTGCTTCCAAAAGCACTGTTGACAAACTGCTGTAGGAAGTTAAAGCTGGGTGAAAAACAAGAGTCGTGATTCAAAAACACAATGGTAAACAAGCAGTTTACCAATAGTAAATATATGTAAAGTGGGAATCCACAATATCTGTTTTGTTATTTGCACAATTGTGAATTGATGCATTCAACGTCTTTATGTTCTTTAAGTATTTTCAAGTTTCTTGTGCTCTATTGAAACATAAGTCTCATGTGACCGTTTGTGTGTTTTATCTTGCATATTATGTTTTAATAAATGTAAATGTAAAGTGTGTTCTTTTCAAATTCATTCTGTTAATACAAAACATTTTCAGCATGTCTTACACTGCATACACTGTAAAAAGGATGTTATGGTGACATATGTTTTCACATTTCTTTTAAGTCAGTTTCAAATAATTGCAATTAAATCACTTGTAAAGTCAATTTGATTTAACTTTGAAATTGAATGTATAAGTTTTGTTTTTAAATGTATTTTTTTCTTTCGTTTCTTAACCGGAGCCCAACCAATAGGACAAAAGCATCAAAATAACAATAAACATCTAAAAATCTACATACGTTTTGTTTTTCAAAAATCACGTGGTGTGATCTTGACAATAGTTGCATTTAATATAGGCTGTAAAGATTCTTTGTAGTATCACTAGAGGGCAGAATTGAATCATAAAAAAGCCATAAATAAACCCAAAGTAATAGATGTAAACTAACCCATTTTTTTTTAGGAGTGAACACCGAACTTTATCAAGGAACAAAGGAGTTAGAGGTGAAGTGATAAATATATGATAAACTTTTTAGTTTTAAATCTGAATAGCACAAGGTAAATTTGCCAGTCATAAATACCCAACATTAATGACCTCAGGCCTTGCAGGAGTCTTTCCTGCAAAACATATGTTTGTCGATCTGTCTAAACCGGATCGTGATGCTCATAAATAAAAGCTCCTTGTTTTCTTCCTTTTGTAATTTAATATAGCATTATCAAGAATAAACACGCTCATAAATGAACTGTATACACCTTAGAGAAACACCGCAGTATCTCAAACCCTCCCATATGTTCTTTGCAATCTGTCTAACGTGCGTGTACTATGGACAAGGCTGCGTTTTTAATATTCATATGAGCGTCTTCACGTTCTCCTGGAGCGCGCTCGCGTAATCTCATTAATATTCATTATACAATAGACGTCGATAATTGGCTAGCGGTCTTGCCCCCGCCTCCCATCGTCGTCCTTTCAGCCAATAAGAACATTTTAGACGACACACGGTGGATTTGCTCATTCATATTCATGAGGCCTGTCTTCAACGTAGTGGTATTCGTAAATACACACGGTACCGGTGAAGGAGGTGTTTCGCGGAGCTCCGGGACCGGCTCGCCGTCAAACTGCTGACTAAAATGGTCCATTTGTACAAACGCACGTTAGCGTGGAGCGCGAATGCCACGGTTACAGCTGACAGCGGGACTACGGATTTAAAGCTCAGCGATGACGGTTCCGGTGCATTGGTTTAGTATATGACATAAAGGACCGTGAACAGATGATGGTTTACGTTAATCGTCTGCTATTTATTTGACTCGGTTGTGATTGTCGAGCGGAGGGTTTCATTGCGGTCGCCGTCTCTGGTGGATACATTGTTGCAAACGTTGATTTATCGGCACATCAAAGCAAGATGACAGTGGAAAGCACAACTATTAAAAGTCGGATTAAAAATCTCCTTCGACAGCCGTCCATCAAATTAAGAAGAAGCAAACCTGGCAATAACAAGGAGAACCTCAGCAGTAAGGTACAGTACGATGAACAAATGTTCTCTGTGAGTTGAATGTGAATATGTCACGTCATGTATCGCTGTGATATTCTGCAGGTTAATGCTAAACGACGTTGAATTGACAGTAATGTGTCACATTCTTTACAGGGGTTTCTTATGCGAGATCTGAACATGCATACACTGTAAACTCTGTCCTTGCAACAACGATAAGGCTGTTTAATGCACTGAACTATATCTTGCCACGTGATGAAACTAATTATTTTAATACATTGAAGAAGGCATGCTGAGCTAAAATACACTGTAGATTTGTACAAGTGTGATGCAGAAACCTCCGTTTGGTCACCTGTGTTTTATTTAAGTTCGGTTAAGGAAAGAAACATGTGTCAACTCAAAGTTGTGCTGAAAATCTCAATGATTTATGTGAAAATGTTTCTTTGGTGTTGTTATTGTGACTGTATCTATTATTGTATTTGTGTAGTCAGCTCTGACTATTGCATTCCACTGTGATCGCCTGTTTACTGCCTCAAACCCCCGGGTGACTGTACTTCCCTTCCACTATCATAATGTATCTGTGACTTTATGCAACACTGAAGTCTGAATCACGCTTTATATGCAAATTCATATGATGTTTGCCATAAAATACTCACATTTGTTAAGCAAAGGTATGACACCTGTCAATCACCATGAACTGTTTGTGCTATAGACAGAAAAGATATGCAATTGCAAGCCTTTATTTTTGAAATGGAGGACATCTAATGTATTTATTTAACTTTGATGGTTTGGTAGAGTTAGAGAATGATTGCACAACACCATAATAATAAAAAGCTAAATGCACGACACGTATGAAACCATAATAGCATTTCATGCATTTAAAGTAGCAGAATCAATCATCTAATGATCACTGCTCTTGAAACAATGTCAAATATGTATTACCATTTAAGAGCTCTGAAAAAACGCAGACAACAACAAGGGATCCTTTGTTTCGTACAGAAAAAGGTCAGATCTCCCTTTCTTTTCTTTCTTATCTTTTTCTGCCCGAAGCAGATGAGGAATCTCTTGTGTGCACCGTCAGAAAAAGGATCCGAGCTTTCTGAAAGTCAATATATGTGCTGTTTCCTGAGGTTCACATGCTATGTAGCAACAAAATCAAAGCCATCCCTATGGGTCCATTGATTTCGAGCTCAAGGTCTTGGCGTTCCTCAGGGAAATCTCCATGCAGGGGTTGGAAAAAAGTTTCTGGAGAAGTGCAAAAACGGCCTTTAGCTCAGAAATTCTCATCAGAGATGCTGAAATGCGTCTCTTTTTCTGGTGTTTTATCACTTTAAGATTTTAAAGACTGTATATATGGTGTCTGTGTGTCAAAAACATTTGCGGACCGATACAATTTCGCCTGTGGCTGAAAAGAGTTTTCCTAAATCAGTATCTTAGGCATGAATTGTGTTAATAGATTGAGGACGTTATCAACTTAAATGCTAGTTGGATAATAAATACAGTGAGGAACCGATATGATGGGGTTGAAAGATCATTTGACAAACCAGATGTTGTTCTTCTCAGTTCCCTGTTGGGCTGTATTTAAAGTGCGCGTGATTGATGTGAGAGAGTCATCTCAGCTTGGATGTGGCCATGCTTGCTTTGAAGACATGTGCAGAGACATTGTGGAGTTTTAATGGTTGAAAAAGGGCATGGCTGCAGATGATGAGCACACAGATTCAGATGTTCAGTAAGCAGGTTTTTGTGCTGTCATGCAAACATGCATGTTATTTTTTTATACATCGATGTCATTATTTATGACGTAAGCCAGCATTACATGCATTATATGTTCATCTTACTCCATTAAGGTAATAATTATAAAAACAATGCTTAATTATTTTCTGTTTTCAAAATGACCAAGTACATCATTCATTACTGTTGCTTGGGATTAAAACAATGAGAGTGTTTTGGAAAATGTGACCAGCAGAGATTTTCACTTTAAGCTATTGACTCGCTTTAGCCTCTGCTAATGTTTGCTGTCTTATTCTGTGTTTTATAGTTGAGTTTGTGTGTATGACTCGACCTGCTTTATGTCACTGTACTTCAGCCCCAGCAAAAGCTTATGGAAAATTTCGAACTCATAATTTCCATGTAAGAAGACAGTCTGTGCTTTGGCCATTTGAAGTGACTCTCTCAAGTTCTTTAAATAAAGTCTTAAACAATGTTTTAAATTGGGAAATTAGTTGATGTAATGTACTTAACTGAGTTGCTCATCATGTATAAACCAAAGTGACATGGTGTTTCTTGGATAATCTCTTAATTGATAAACTTTGTCAGACTAAAGAATTTAACAAACAGTTACACAATATATGTGTTTATAACTTATCTTAAATTACCAGCATTGTTTTCTCTAAATTGCTTGTTGGGCAGAATTTTTCATTTTCCGCATTAAAAATTCTTTAAGTGGCCGATCACTTCGAAGGCCTTTTTTATGTTTGAAAACGTGAGACGCGCCATATTTCTTTTTGAAAAGAGCACCACGCAGCTTTTTCTTTCGCATCTTTGCATTGACTTTGTATGCAATTTAATGGAGCAAATAGTTTAATTCGCGTTTGGTGTGAACCCAGCGTAACCGTGAAAAACGTGTTCTGTCTGACCGGCCCCGCAGGCAGCAAAAACGTGAGGCGCCTTGCAAAACGCTCCCTGCTAACTGAAAACAAACCAAAAGAGGCGCGTCTCACAGGAGAAAACACGTTCTTTCTTTTGTAAAATGTTCTCTAATTTGTTCTAGTACACAGTCGTGTGTCCACATTGACAAATGTGTTTGTGGTGATGTGCTAATATTTAACATCGCATGACATGAATTGTTCTTTATGGTTGTTTGTATTAAACTGTAACGCTCTTATAGTGCCCATAATAACATGGTTCTACTCTTTTCTTGTGTGTACTTCCACAGGTGACATTGGAAAAAGTATTAGGCATCACCTCTGCTGGGAACCGGGCTCTGGCATGTGATCCGCACTCAGGGCTGGTGGCCTACCCAGCCGGGTAAGTTTATTTTTTACCCGAAAAAAATTCAAAACCTTTAGGAATCATTGGGATTATCATACATGACAGTGTCAGTGGTACTCACTCTGCAGGAAGTTTTTATTTCCTTCGAATTCAATTTCAATGGTGAAAACCTTGTATTACATTGTTAGCTTTGCAGCGCGTGACTACAAACAAAGCATCGCAGAGTCAACGGTATGCTAAACTGATGAAGACATTTCCTTCTGAGGAAATGAGAGATGGACCGTTGACTGATCTCAGTATGATCTACACACAGATGAAGCTGGATCTGAAGGAGGAATGAGATTACTCCACATTTTTTGCAGATTGTTTACCATTTAGCAGTTTTACAACAAATACCATGGTTAAACTACGGTTACTGAAGTAAGACCATGGATATTTGATGTTACTATGCTCACTATATTTCGTCCATGGATAAGATTCTTCAGGTATGCAGATGCTGCGTATC
Source organism: Triplophysa dalaica (assembly GCF_015846415.1). Lineage (NCBI taxonomy): Eukaryota > Metazoa > Chordata > Actinopteri > Cypriniformes > Nemacheilidae > Triplophysa > Triplophysa dalaica. The sequence continues at coordinate 1,664,487 of NC_079556.1, forward strand.
AACAGTGTGTTATCCAGAGGGTTAGTCTGGCATGTTAAAGATTGAATCTGGCTGTAAAAACATCCTGTGGGTGCTCCATGCTCTCCCCAGAGTCGAAATCTTGATTAAATTTAGATATTTGTTCGAAGTAGGGCAGTGACCAAAGTTAAAAAAATGTGTTGGCCGTTTGCACGTCTCGTCTATATTTATAGCTGAACACATCTATATTTTGTTCATTTTGAGTTTTTAGTGGTAATGCTATATTTCTTATATAACTCTGAATACCCTGAGGCTCAGGGAATAAGTCTATGGAATAGCTCTTTAAGGCCTTCATAAAAACACCTTCCCGTCCTCATCACGTGGTGCTTGTAATCTGATTTTCTAGTTAAGCTTAAGTACTCCATGTGTTTGTGAAGAACATTTCTAACTCGCCGGTAACACCATAACTCACCAGCCAGTTGTACCTTCGCAAACCTGTATTGTGATTCTTTGGTTTTTCACATCTCTGCAAAACATGACATGTGACTTTGCACCTAAAGACGGTGTAACATAGAAGTGTTGAGGTCTATTTCTTCAGTACTTCATCGTATCCTAGCAGCGCTTCCATGATGAACTCCACCCTGTGCTCGGTCAGCTGTTTGACTGAGCCAAGCGCACATTTGGTGCAGATGTCTTTGCTTGCGGTAGGCAGAGAAATTAGCGCAGGCATACGCAGCTGTCACAGTTAGACAGCCCCCCCCTGAGTAATAGATGTTAGCGGGAGCCGGTTCTTTACAAGGACAAGGAGATGCTGTTTAACTATCTGTCACTTTTCATGGGGTTATCTAAGGTTGAGTTTTATGTTACTATGTTTAAATGAATTATACTCGCATACTTATGCTCATAGATAAATTGGAGGTGGCCGCCTCTGTTAAATGTCGTGTCGCCTCGACTCTCATAAAATTATGCCGGGTGTCTTCACAAAGAATGCTGTGTGCATTTAACAGACTGTCATTTGTAACTGCAGTTGCAGCATAATGCCACAGTGGAGAGTTGCAGAACAACAGCTAGCTGTGATTCACGGCTGTTTGTTTTGCATCCAAGTACGTTTAATTTCTTAAAATGTCTTAAATAAACATGACGTACATCATTGTAATGTCTTCAGCTGTGCAGTAGGATCGTTGAATCAGTGATACTGTACACATCGAGTTCGCCAGTATGAACACACATTACGTTCAGAACGACACGCACACGAATGACTCATTTGAACCCATTCATTTAAACTATTGAACTTTTTAGTCAGCAGCGAATATAATCATTGAATCATTTAAAGTGAACCACAGAGAATGCAAGATGTGAATGAGCTTTGATCATTTAGTAAGACTGCTTAATTGAGTCGGCTATTGTGGGCTGAAAAGTACGTTGAAAAGGATAGAAACGCTTTATTTGATAAAAAAACATTTCTGTTTGGTTGAATAAAACGTAATATTTTAGTAGTTTTATATAACTGTTATAATTTTCTTTTTTTTGCATTCGGTTTGTACGTTTGGGTGCAATTCTTCCTCAATATCCAAATCATCAGACATTTAGCTAAAATCAGCTTATATACAGTGTGTGTAACCTACATGAGTTTTATTCTATGCAGGGACTTAGTTTGAAAGGTCTCAGTAGATGCTAGAGATTTGGTTACTTTTAAGGTGTTTATCATGAATTTAACAATGCATTTCTTTGTAGACACGGCAGATTTGTGGACAACGTCTCAATTTTTAAGAAACGGATCAATTTTTTGATGTCTGTCAGTTCAAACTTGACTAGTAAGAAATGAGCTTTGGGTCAGAGACAAAACCATGGAACAAGTGTTGCTATTATCTGTTGTTTTGTAACGTTATATATATATATAGATATTGAAATTAAATAAATGTCCTGCATTATTTTGAACCTGCCATTGTGAAAGTTATGATTCTTTCTCGAGCCGTTTAAACCCAATAAAACGTTCCAAACAACTTTTTACAATGTTTTCGTCTTGAGCTGAATTGCTGTAAAAGTCCATATTAGGCTGTGTTGTGCCGTATTGTTTAAGTGTCATTGTTAAGGCTGGACAGTTTATTTTAGCTTGTTTAAAGACACAGGCTTCAGGAAATACAGGAAAAACCTGATGCAGGTTCTTAAAGTCGACTGACACATTCTCCTGTTTTGACCTTTATTGTTTTTTGTGGGTCACGTTGTGTAAGTTTAAGAATCCCAGTACCTTTCTATACTGTGTCTAACTGATTCGCCAAATAATAATGTCTCATTCCCATAATTCCCATTCATGGTCATTAAAGCCTAAATAATACATTTAACAAACCTATTTTCTTTGTAAATATCCAAAGTTGACATCTCTCCAGAGTACTTCACTAATCTCTCTGTGTCTCCCTGCAGCCACACCAGTTAACTGTACCGAGTGTTTGAATGATGAATGAGTCCTGCTGTAACGCACAGTAGAATAGGTACGAGTGTTATGAATAAGCAGCTCTCTGTGTTAATCAAATATGCATGAAAATGTGTGTCAGTCTGTCTGTCTCTCTGTCTCACAGTGCTGCAGTAAGTGGGTCAGTAGAGCTGAATGTATGATTGCAGTGAGGAAAGAGAGATAGCAGTGAAATGAGGTGGAGATGATGAATGAAAGGAAGGAAGGATGACATGGGGACACAGAGGTGCAGAAAGAGAGAATGGTCCAGAGAGAGGATGATTTAACAGCGTTGCTATAGTGTGTATGCGTGCGTGGGGTCTTTCTCTTTGCTGCATTGCAGTATTCCACACACACACACACACACACACTAATGACATCTAGCAGTCCAGGCATAAAGCGGAGAGCCGAAATCTAAATGCACCCAGAGGAACGTCTCTGTAGAACTCACGTGTGTTTTAGATCATGTTAAGTTGAGGTGTGTTTATACTGATTTTGCAAATTAAAAAATGATTTTATGTCATTTCAAACCTGTAAAACTTTCTTTCCTCTGGATAACACAAAAGAAGATATTTTGAAGAAAGTTGGAAACCCAACAACCTCGGGACCCATTGACTTCCATTGTATGGACTCGAAACCTTTGAGACGTTTCTCAAAATATCTTCTTTTCGTTCCAGAGATAAAAGAGGTTTATAAATGTTTTGAATGATACGAGGGCGAACGAATGACAGAATCGTTATGTATTGTTCACATATTGTTGTTAATGATATGTCTGCTTGGAAGTGCATCTCTGATTTCCGTGAATATGGATCACGCGTTCATGCACGAATACAAAGATTACACACAAAACAGAGAGCTAACACATTCCCTCAGAGAGATCCAAACATCAATGTAATGCCCTTGAAGGAAACTTGCGGGAGGCGAGTCAGTTCAAATGAATGTGAGCCATTAGCAGTGTGTACAGATGATCGTCACTGTAAAGCTGCTGTAAGTGACTGTTTCCAAATAGAGTTCACAAATAATCCTTTTGGCAGTTAACTCTTTTTAACAGTTTACAGAGCGAGTCTATATATAAATAAATATATATAAATAAAAAGATTGAGGAGGAAGGTCTAACTTTAAAACGTGAAATAGGGGGAGAGTAGTGAATGAGGTCTCATGTTCCTAAACATTTATGCATTTGGCAGACGCTGGACATGTTGTTATCCAAAGCTACTAGCATTGCAATACACTATACATTTGTTTCTGAGTATGTGGAATCCCAGGATCAAACCCATGACATTGGCGTTGCTAGCCCCACGCACTAACCACTAAGCCACAGGTGTCCTACAGACACAAGGTATGCATTCAAGAGTTACGAAAGAAATTTTGTCTGACATGATCACATAATTTGGCTATTAGTATGCATTTGTGTCAAAAACGTTTTCGCCACAGCAATCTGTATTTAAACTTCTCCGCAAAATTGCACTCTTGAATCAAAACGATAGTGGACAATGAAATGATATGAGTTTGTATGTAGCTTTCCTGTCGCTCAGTGGTAAGAGCATTGCGTTATCTATTTCAATAGAAAGCTGACGACTTCTGGCGGCACGAACAGTCGCCACCGTTGGCGACCGGATGGGCGTGTCTAGCGACGCGAAAAAGTATAGAAATCTTCAACTTCAAGCTAATAAAGAGCGACTTTCAGAAGCAACAGCCAATAGGAAGATGGTAGAGCTAACGTGATCAGTGGATGTCGTCACTCAGACAACGACTAGAGTGAACACCCACTACTTGCGGCGACAAAGCTGCTTATAATCTGAACGCAGTTTATGGTATAGTGGTGCTTTCTTTTATATAGAATTTGCTATTAGACACTTATCGTACTAAAGCGAGCATTTATGTCATCATACGACGTCTGCTCTCCAAAGGCGCACTGCTGGGCTCCGTCTTTCTGGATTAGGGAGTTGTGATAACCATCTGCCCGAGGGGAGAGCAGTGGGGGATCAGTGGAGTCTTCTGCTAGTAGTGGTCTTACGGATGGACTCAACCTTGGAAAGCAATACCCCTGGAGGTCTCTGTGTGTAGAAGCAGCCTGACCACCTGTCTCTGTTTTATCCCACTCACCAGATGGAGCGAAGCGGCAACTAGCCCTGTTTACTGGCCACAACATTTGATCCAGCCCATCTCAAACCCTTCCACACACACACACTCACAGACAACACACGGTCTACACACACAACAGTCGTGAAACTTGAGAGATCATAGCACAAGTTGTTTAACATCCAGAAATGTATAGCCTCTGTTGTACAACAGCTTTTAGCTTGTTAAGTCTCTTAAGGACATTCTCTCACTGTTCTCTTTCACGCTTGATGCCGTTTGCAGACTCGAGAACACAGGAACCTGTCAGTATCATTTCAACTCTACTTGAACTATGTGTCAAATCATTTACCTTAATTAACATTGTTAACTATTTTTAAGCATCTCTGTTCCTATCTTAACTCTTTTCTTTCGAAGCAACTGACAGTGAATTCAATCTTTACATTTTTTTGGGGGGTTCGAACCCTTTACCTTCGCGCGACTAATGCAATGCTCCGTTTCTATGAGTTTGGTGTGAAACGGAGGACAGTATTTGGTTGCTGGTTGCCTGATCATTGAAGCCTGCAGTCATTTATTTGATCCATGCACCGGTACGCTTGACTTGACTCATTCGATTCCCTGCTAGGTGAGATAATGAGCTGGATCGGCTTTTACCCGCCGCATGGCACATGTGACCCGGCTGAGTGTTTGAAAACAACCAAAAGCTTACATGTGGACTTAAGACCTGCTGTACTTTTAAACTATATTTTAGAGTTCATGTCAACTTCCTCATTGCTGACGTTTTTCTCTTTTTTTATAATGACATGCACATGGACGAATGCTAAAATGATAGTCATGCAATATCAGTCAAAGCCTTTGCAACTAATACTACCTCATTAGTAGGTTCACATGAAGTCTAAGTCAGCAGAAAGCTCAGCAGATTTCAACAGAATTCTAACAGCTGTCTGTGCATCCCACGCTCCTTCTGGATTTGTTTCTTAAATGTTTTGGCTAATTTAATAAATGCTTTGTGACTGATAGGAGTTTAGTTCTCTCAAGTCTGTTTAACAGATATACTGTACATCCATACGTGACTCTGGACCACAAAGCAAGTCGCACGGGTATAGTAGCAATTGCCAACGATACATTGGATGTTTTTATTTTATGCAAAAATCATTAGGATATTAAGTAAAGATCGCGTTCCATGAAGATATTTTGTAAATTTCCAACCGTAAATATCTCAAAACTTTATTTTTGTGAGTTGATGCAGCAAAATCACAAACAAAATTGGCCGGGAATATGCTCACAAACATCGCTCTGCCCGCTCTTTAGGAGTTACCTGCTCAAGTTTGGTGTTTATGTAAAGCTTCGAATGTCTGCTTTCGGGTTCATCTACTCTCCACAACGTCATTACAGCGTTAAGCCAATAGTTGATGTTAAAGGGATAGTTCACCCAAAAATGAAAATTCAGTCATCATTTACTCACCCTCAGATACATTTCTCTGTTCTGATGAGCACAAAGAAATATATTTGGAAGAATGTCAGGAACCAACCAGATCTCATCCCCCATTGATAGTTTTTACTATCACAGACCGTTGGCACACTCTTCTGGAAACACTTCAGCATGTTCGAAGTCGTCATCAGATTGGTTGAATTTCCGGGAGACGTGGATGTCGCGTTCTTTAATGGCCCGACTGGAAACAACACGAAGCTGTCTCAACTAAGCTGTTGTGTTTACATCGGTTTCTATAAGAATTCATCACTTTTGACTAAATGCTTAATTCTTAAAAGGTTCACCGCATAAACTTATAATCTTTTTGATGCGGTTAACTTTTGACATGTTCGTGAATGTACACCGGTCAGTTACTGCGGGGACATTTTCATGCCTTTAAACATGACGCAAAACAAACGTGATTGGTTGCTTTACCTGTCAGTCATATGGCCTCTTTGGTGGCCCTTGGCCACAGAAAGAGGCGATAGGTTCTAGACCTTAAGTATGAAGGTAGATCAAAGTAGATCTCTGAGGGCTTTGCTGTTCTGCCCTCATTTCTCTTCCAGTTCTGCCGCCAAGAGAGAAACAAATGTATTACCTTTTCAGATTCTCCCAACGCAGAAATGTTTCTACTGTACAGAGCGAACTGACTCTTTGGAGGAGTTAAAAAAGAATCCTTTAAAATTGTCTTCCTGTTGTTCACTTGGTAAGTTATTGCGTTAGCAGTGCAAAGGTCATGGGTTCGATTCCCAGGGAAAACACATACTGATTAAATGTTTTGCTTGAATGCACTGGAAGTCGCTTTGGATAAGAACATCTTACAAATGCATAAATGCAAAAGATAGACGGCGGTCAATTTGTTTGTCGATTCTGGTGGGTTTTGTATGTTTTTGTTAATGTTCAGTGACAGGGAGTAAGATGTGAGCCCTTTTGTATAGAATGTGTGTTCGTAAACATTTTAAGTTCATCCATCATTAGGAACATTTCTGTTCAGTTTTTATCTGAGTTTGAGAAAATAAAAATGTATTAATAGTAATACGTTATCTGTATTACAAAATAAATTGTTCTTTGCCTTTGTTTTCGAAAATACCGAATCACTTCTCAGACCTTGTTACTGGAGGCATAATTCAGCGACTCAACGTGTAAGCCGAAGAAATCTGATGTTCTCTTAATTGTGTAGACGAGCTGACTGTACTGAATGTAACCTTGTTTATCAAGGTGCATTTAATGAGAAAAAATATCCGGCTTGCGCCGAGGACAAGAGTTCAGAAAGATGCTCGACGGCACAAGATTGATGCTCTTTTAAAGCTCATTGGTGAACAATGTGTTCGTAATCTTCGTCCGTTCAAAACTGCCAATTATTTTACAGATTTAACTCTGAATATACTTGTCACAAAAAGTGCCTGAAAGAAGAAATATAGCTATGTTTCACAGAACCAAACCTCAGAGACAGCCAGATCCGAGCTAGCCAGCATTGCATTGACTTGTGATTTGTGAATGGTGGGCAGCCACGTGTAAACACAAGGTCACATGTTTTTTTTGCTGAGTGAGCACTGATTATCATATCAGCTTATGTTTGTAATGGGATGAGCTATAGACATTCTTACAATGCTCTTGTATATTCATTGATCCAAGTCCTGTCAATCCCATCAGGAGCTCAGCGCAGGAAATCCATTAATGGTATTACTTCCCCACAATGAAGGTCCTGTCTGCTTCTCATGCATCAGCTGTCTCACTGACTGCTTCATTTTTCTCTTCTCTTTGTGTGATATTTGAACTGAAATGAATGAAATGACCAACTCAAGCCACAAACACACAAAATGGACATATGCATTGTTGTGCTGTATTCGTTCTCAAAAGGGTTGGAGTTTGACTCGTCGCCTTTGGGTGGTAGAAATGCATAGTAGACTGTTTCTATATCAGCGTTTTTCTTGTTTTGCTTCAGCATTTCATTAGGTATTGGCAAATTTGTGCCGTAGCAGATTTTACGTGGGGTCTTTTTTATCTCTGTGAGCTGAAACGCGCTGGCGTGGATGTTGTTGATGGACGTGTTGTTATCTATAAAAGAAAAAGAAAACTGCGGAAATCATTGACGTATTTCCACTGTATTATGTTTGTCTAGCTGCCTTCCTTTTCTTTGGCTGGCCTGCAGGACGTTTCCACACCCCACATTGTCTCAAACAATCTTTATAATAGCCAATTGACTGTACTTCCATTTAAACATGTTTAAAAGGCTTATATTTGCTCTTTGAGCCTTTAAAAAGGTTTAAGTTTGATTCCTCTATTTGGGAGATGAAAGACAGCAGATGAACCGTAACACAAATATACTAACCATCAGCACTAAAAATGATGTGGTGGTACCACGCTACGGGTAATAAAAAGGATACGTCTAGTATACTTGGGTTAAGTTATATTTTAAGTATACTTTATGGATTATGTCTACTTATCAATGTACTAGTATACTTGTAATTACCTTTTTATGAGTACTTGGGGATAAATTGTTCTACCTTTTAGTATACACAATATTCTTTTTTATTGTATCAGCTTTAAACTACATGTGAACACTACATGTGAACTAGACGGAACCAGTGTGCAAATCTCAGCCAGCTCTGTTATATGTAGCGCACGTAGTGTCTATTGGAAACAATGGTCTTTTTCACTCGGTCGCTTATGCACATAGGATGACGGTCAGCGACGTGAGTCGAATTATCCAAACTCTACGTCATACATCAACAACCAAAAAGGAGAAGGGCTTCAGGCTATCCGTTTCAAGCTACATTCACAAATCACCTAAGTGAACTTTTGCACTTACTCGAGGCATAATGACAAAGGCATATAGAAATGTTCAGCCGTAGTGTTGTCGGCTCGCTGAAATTTAAACGTTCTCTTCCTAAACACAACGTTACCACTTGATGTAAAATTATCTTAGCGCATTGAGAGCAGAAGTGGTTTAGCTGGTTGAGATTTTAGGGGAAGAACATCAGCGGCCTGTATCCTTATACCCCTTTGGAGCGTTTTTTCAGTTTATGAAAGCACACTTTGAAGTATACTCACAGTGAACTGCTAATTTAGTTGATATTTATACTGCAAGCATACTTGCAGGTTTCTATAAGGTAACTTTATCATACTGAGTTGACTATTTATATATTATTTTACTTTCTATATTATTTTGCAGTATGACTGTGTTCCTATTTAACTCAATAAGTCAAGTATACTTATGTTTTTGAGAAGTTCATCAAACATATTTCTGAGAACTGCCTACAAAGTAGATAAAATAGTTTAAAACTAATAGCATGCTTAAATAAACATATTTTTGTAAGGGGATACAAAAAAGATATGTGCTAACAGAAAGACTCAATAGTAAAATGAACTAAAAGGGATAGTTTATTCAAAAAAGATTTTTTTCCATTATTTACTCACCTTCATTCCAAACCTATATGATTTTCTTTCTTCTGCAGATCAGAGAAGATATTTTGAAAAACGTTGACAACCAAACAACACTGACTTTCAATGTATGAACACAAAACCATTTCTCAAAATATCTTATTTTGTGTTCCACAGAAGAAAGATTCAAATTCAGGTTTTGAATGACATAGGGTTGAATAAATGACTTTTGAGATGATAGTTCGGGTGAAATATTCCTTAAATTGTTTTCAAAGAAATAAACAGAATAGAATCTTATAAAGTATTTTTTGTTGTTTCACAGATGTGTGGTGGTGCTGCTGAATCCTAAAAAAAACAAACAACATCACATTCTCAACAGCTCCAGGTGAGACCATACAAGCATTGTCTAGTTAAGGAAGTTTATAAGGACGTATTTTCATGTTTAAATGTGACTCGTCACCGTTTATATATCTGTGATGTTATGATGGTGTAATATGTGGGTCAGTTGTTGACGAGCAATAACTAGACGAACAGGAAATCACTCGAGGCGGTCGGATGTGTACACTTCAACACTTCTGTCTGCTTTCAGGAAAACCATCACCACCGTCTCTTTCTCTCCTGACGGCAAATATGTGGTCACGGGTGAGGTGAGTGCTCACGATTAAAACATCTTTGCGGTCACAGTTAGTCAAAAATGACATTATGTGATTATAAGTCAGGAGCTTTGGGGCTGTATCTCACACTTGTATAGGTCTCGGATATGTGTTGTGGACGAAAGTGAAGTTTTAGGGCGATGAAGTGTACAGTGTGCTGCAGTCCCTGCGGACAGCGAGTACCTCTCAGTGTCATTTTTCTTTTGTCACAGTGAAGTCAAGCACAGCCAAATGTGATGATTCTTGCTTTCCTTCCTGCAATTCATACATCAGCACTAACATTTGGGTTGAATGGATTTATTGCTTTGACTGCAAATCCTGTAAACCCTACAAGCATGCTGAAACACCATGAGGTTGATGCAAGAATTATATGTATCTTTTATATTTTAATGTACTTGCTCAAGAAACATTTTTAGTTTTGTACATCCCCTATAATAGTAACAGATTGCAGCTTTAAGGATAAGCAATAGTTATAGTGATGCTACTCCTATTTTGGTCAGTTTTGATTTCACGTCTCCTTTAAAGCACACAAGTGGCATACAGCTTATAAATGGAAACAGTTATGAATGGAAACACTAGTGCTGTTTATCCACTTAGCACAATGTTAAGAGCTGTTTGGACTTTATTTGCAAGGCTCAACATGAGCACAGATCCTGTGTTTGCTTCTCTAATCCAATGTATCATCCGGACGGGTGATTTGTGGGTGCGACTGTGTATGTGGTTGTGCATCTTTGTGTGTACAAAAGTAATCCGTTCTGTTCGGGAGGAGTGTCTTACTCCAGCATGTGAAAGTGATGTGGCTCTGTGCTTACCGGCTGCCATGGCAACAGGGGGCATCGTGCCAGTCTGCTCACAGACAGTGTTTACTGTCATAAAGAGGTGCAAGAAAGCGAGCGAGCCAAGAAAGGGCGAGAAAAAGCATGTCGGGAGGAAGAGAAAGCCTGAAGAAACAGACAGAAACGGTCTGGAATCTGCATGTGGCTTTTTGCAGCGTTTTGACCTTTGACACGCAGATTCACAAAGTCGAACCCCTGCAGCTATGAATGCAGATCAGGTGTCGTTCACACAGAGACGAAGACTCATTTTGTTTCTTCTGTGGAACACAGGAGAGTTTTAACCAAATATTTGTACCAGCATTATGAACGTGGATTTAAGTGTATTGAATGAGAGAGCAGCTGGTGCATGCGTATGAAAGCTGCTGTCAGAATTGGTGGACTGTAAATCTTCTATGGGAGTTTTCTATGGTCTGTCGTGATTGAAGTTGCATAACATGGGTAGGAATCAACTTGTCTTGATGTGTCGGCCAACATCAATGTGTTATTCACACATGCATGGGAAAGTTACTAGCGATTCTTGAATGTCTCACCATGCTTCATCTCTCTCTGCTCTTTCTCTGTATTTAGAGTGGTCATATGCCGGCGGTGCGCGTCTGGGATGTGGCGGAGAGGACGCAGGTGGCCGAGCTGCAGGAACATAAGTACGGCGTGGCGTGCGTCGCTTTCTCCCCCAACAGCAAATACATTGTCAGTGTGGGTTACCAGCATGACATGATCGTCAACGTCTGGGCCTGGAAGGTGACTAGCAATATACGGATCACAGTCAAAAAACACTTTACACAACCCATTTCATTTCTTTGATTTTGATTTATAAGTAGTTGATTTTCACCGGGTTTAAGTGTGTTTTTTTGTCCTTCCAGAAAAACGTGGTGGTTGCTGCCAACAAGGTCTCTAGTAAAGTGTCGGCCGTGTCTTTCTCAGATGACAGCTCGTACTTCGTCACTGCAGGAAACAGACATGTGAAGTTTTGGTACCTGGACCACACCAAGTCATCGAAGGTACATGGCGAAGACTTGATCTGCAGCCAACTTTCTTATCTTGACCAAATATAACTAGCATTTGATTTTTCATTGTCTTGACTATCGATCGTCTGTTACCGCACAGTTTAGATCTCAAAATGTCTTTCCAGCATGATCCAAATCTAATAGAAATGACTCCCACTTTTTTTCTCTCAATCAGGTGAGTGCCACCGTGCCGTTACTGGGTCGATCTGGTCTTCTGGGAGAACTGCGGAATAATTTCTTCAGCGATGTGGCCTGTGGAAAGGGGCGGAAAGCGAACTGCACATTTTGCATCACTTCCTCTGGGCTGCTCTGCGTGTTCAGCGACAAAAGAATGCTGGATAAGTGGGTGGAGCTCAGGGTGAGTGACGAGGATGCCGATTGGCCAGTTTTGTAGTCAGAATTATGCATGATGTTGGATGTCCAGTTGACTGTACAAAATGTGAAGTTTGAATAGAACGCTTTAAGTTTACTTCTCATTTTTGATCAAACTTCTGTCTTATTAGTCTATTTTTCCACTTTAGATCTATGTTTTTTATATTGACGTGGTAAAGTTTTTAAACCGGTTTCACTGCTTATCTTAGCTTCCTGACAAATATGTAATTTAAGATTAATTTAAAATAACAGTATGGCAAGTGATATTATAAATTAAAGAAGTACAAAATAAGCGGCGGTTTATACGACGCCGTTTTCAACTAAAAGCGGAAAACTTTTTATGCCTTTTAGCCGTTCGATTAGACGGAAACAGCGTTTTGGTTGACTGAAAATGAAAACGGTTCTCAAATTGCAACTTTTTGTTTCTATGCAAACTGCAAGACTGAACTTTCTGAAAACGACGATGTCACACGCATGCGTATTACGCGCGAGTATAGCCAAAACAATATGGAGGCTTCCCATACTGTGAGCTCTCGCTGCTCGACTATGTATTAACGTTTCTCCTGCAAAATGTGAATTTGCTTCACCAATAAGACTAGCGGAGACAGACAATTGACATTATCCAGACTTTAAACACACATATACGTCGACCAACGATATTAGAAAGCACTTTTGACTTATAACCGTGCATGTGTATGTGCCAAGGCACGTCCTGTTTCTTTACACAACAACATCGCCATCCACTGGCCTGGCGTGCACACTACAGCGTTTTTATCCCTTTTCCTGGTGCCGTGTAAATGCAGACCGTTTTGAAAACGCTGTCATGTGTACGTGAAACTTTTCAAAAACGTGAAGGAAAAGCTTCTCTGTTTGTCATCGTGTAAATGTGGCCTAAAATGGAATTCAATAAAATGGTGAAAATTAGCATAGTGGTTTTTCTTACACATTCGTCCTAACTGTGTGTGTGTGTGTGTGTGGATGTGTTAATTTATGCTGCTGTTGTCTAATATTAGTTTTGTTTTAATTCTCCTCCTCTCACACTCCAGAGAAATGACAGTTTCGCAGTAAGTTTCATATGAGAGCTGTAGATTCAGCATTATAACACCTCATTATAAAACTCATGAAATCATTTTTCACATGTACCGCTGTTGCTCATGCTCACTCATGCTGCTCATTGGACGTCTGACCCCATTGCAGTGTCTTCACTCAGCAGTTATCTTTCAGCTCTCAAACACAGGATTTCCCATTTCCTGTCAATCTCCACCCGGAGAGTTTGTGTGCAGAATTCATTTCATTTCCTCATGTTTGTTTTTCCTTCAATCTCTCAAAACAATTGCATTCAGATAAATGATATTTTCTGTCAATTTCGCAGTGAAGTTGGATTAAGTGTTTTGCTACAAAAAATCTTATTTGACCCCTAACCAGCACAGGAAGAAGAAATTGTGCTGAATTTCTGTGGGTATACAGGATCACTCATTCACTGTTGTCCCGAGTCTATGACACCATGACTAATGCTCATACAATTGTTAGGTTCCATCGGTCGACAACCAAGCCTGTGAATAGAGCACTTCCACGATAGCATCTGTAAACCTTCGCTCGGGCGTGATGCTTATGTCCACATCGACGGACTTCGATGCAGTTGATTGTTTTTGAATATTTACCGTGTCTTTAAAAGGAAAAGATAAAACTAATCCCTGTGGTCCGAGCAGGGGTGTAAACCTGAAGCACATGTTTCAGAACTGACAGAAGATCTCGATCGGACTCCTCGCAAATGTTCAAAGTGGGTCACGGTCGGAGCAGGTGGGCACAAGCACAATTAATGCTTTTGTGGCCGCCCCTGATCCCGATGCTCTGTGAAAACAGAACAGAAATACAAACAAAAGCGTCTCTGTTTGTCAACAGCATGAGTCTTATTCCACAAATTGATGTACCCAGTTTGTAGGGATAAAGTTGATTTTGTTCGTACTTTATTAAATTTGTTCAATAAAGGAGGCATTTTACAATCCTGTATTAGATTGATCTCATCGGGAACATTTAACTCACATAAATCTCATCTGCTTTAGGCAAGTTTTCTTTTAGGCGCAAACAGCATGATGCATTTTTGATTTTAGTTTGTTTTCATTGTAATAAAACTAAATGATCATTGTAATCAAAACTGTATTTGAAGGTTGTGTATTTTTTATTTTCCATCTTTATTTTTTATTAAGTCTTTGGGTTTTCAATGTTGAGTATCAAAGAATTTATCATTATCTTTTTATTAATTTGCTTTTTCACTATAACACTTTTTAACCCTTGTGCGCACATATGGACATTTAGGCCCTATTCAATATTTTGGCTATGTTAATACAAACTGAATAAAAAGAGTGTTTTTTATTGTAATTTACGCTCATTTGCTTTCATAAATATATTTTTAACCAGTTTCACAGAATAGGCCAAAATGTCAAAGACCAAAATGTCCTCATTGAAACCCATTTTAGCAACAGTATTTAACACCATTACCATTTTGCATTAATCCATGCATTGAGTATAAAATTGTTGGGTTGGTGAGGATTCAGAATAAATGAATAATACATTTCCTGACATATATAATATAATATTAATATATCATATTTGCGTGACAAATTTTGGACTAAGTGAAACTTTTTAAATTGATGCACATGGGTCAAAAAGTGTGCAGTTTATTTTGCATATCCCAAATCTCTCAGGCTTTCCCTGTCATTGAATTTTATTTCTCTGTCTCTTTTCTCAGACTAGTATGGCCACGTCTTTGTCCGTCACCGAGGATCTGATATTCTGCGGCTGTGCTGATGGTACAGTGAGAGCCTTCAGTCCCATGGACCTGCACTTTATCTGCACACTGCCTCACCCCCACAGCCTGGGCACGGACATCGCCACTGTCACTGAGGCCAGGTAAGAAGAAGATCGACCTGACAGAAATCCACACAAGCATGTCCATGTTTACATGTACTGGATGAGCTCATGCATATTCAGATCTCCAGAATGTTCCTGATGTCTGGCATTCAGTCTGGATGAATACAGTCTAGATAAAGCAGCGTACAGTGTGCCATCTCTTTAACATTCTCGGCTTTCCCCGCAGACTGTCAGAAACACACGAGACCTCTTGGTCCGTCTCTCATAAATATGCAAAGACAGCTGCAGGGCTGAGACAGAGCTGGTGACCTCTATTAAATATTATATTCGAGGAGACATGTTGAATTACTTATTGGCTTTACAGTAGTGTTCTTTATACGGCATGTCGACTTGCCTGTGAACAATATATCTGAATGGACTGTGAAAGAGTTGTTTGTTATTTTAGTGAGACTTTGATTGTTTTTGCTTCAAAGATCCACAGAAGTTATTTTTCCGATGCAGTGATGTAATTTCCACTGAAACAGGAAGTAAGGACAAACAGAAAGTCCGGAAGGACTGAGTGGCTCCTCCCCCTTTTAAAACAGACAATAGCATTTAGTTTACCTCACAGGTAAAATTTAATGAGAAGCTGAAGTGCAGAATCATGTCATAAAAATCGTTGATGTGTATTGGTGAAGGAGAAAGAAATTTTCGTTTTGAATGCTTTAATCCTCAAAATAAAATGTTTGTGAATGTTTTAAAGCACACTAGTTTATAGATATCCTAAAAGTCCCAGTGAAATAAAAAATTACAATATCTTTTTTGTTTATTGTAAATAGTATATCGATGTGGATCATTCTCTTTTTAAAGTGTTCTCATAATCTTAAATTCAAATCTGAATGCACTTCCGTCCTGCAGTCACTATCCGTCTTTAATGACGTATGTTAAACGGCTTGGGCGGAGCTTCCGTTAACTCCTCCCCTTCAACTGTCGGTTTGCTGCCAGTTCTATTTCAAAATGCAACGGCTGTTTTTATACATCCAATCAATTCGCGGAGAAAGACGAATGCCACGCCTACAATTTCACTCATTGGAAATTCCTTTTCATTCGGAAATGCATCAAAATACAGAAGTAAAAACAATCGCAATTTCTGGTTCACGGGGACTTTAAGACTTCATATTAAAGGCCAAAAAAACTTGAATTTTGATTTCACGAAGACTCGTGAGGATGTTGATTTCATGAGGACTGCGTAGAACAAGATTGGTCATCAGTACTTTTTGCTCTCTTTTTTTAAGAAGTGAAAGACTATACATTTAAAATGTGTGTATGTTCTAAATGTTATTTTAGTCATATTTTAGAATGCACTACTATGTAATATGAGCCTAAAGATTTGGATATCATGGATCGTGATAACAACTCACGGGTCAGAATCTGGAAAACACATATATAATATTTTTTTTAAATATAAGCCAGTGTTCCTTGTATGTCTATTGATCTCAGAATACTGACCCTAAGAGCATTCCGGGGTATTTTACAGCCCATCATTGCATCTGTCTCCTTACAATTGGCAGTCTTAAGTTCGGGTTCAGCTTTGAAGCCAAGATGACCCTGTTTGACCCCACCGGTCCAGCTGTCTTTACAGTCCGACTAATTCATCAGCACTTCTCTTCACAGTCACCTCTTCACTTACAAGGAGGACCTCCGGTATCCCGACACAGTTGCCGTGTCCTATGACCCCACCAACCGCTGGCTGTCCTGCGTCTACAACGACCACAGTCTATACGTGTGGGATATTCGCGATCTCCGTAAGGTGGGCAAGATGTATTCGGCCCTGTACCACTCGTCTTGCGTTTGGAGCGTGGAGGTGAGATACAACACAAGTCAGACTTATTCAAACATTGGGTTGTCATCTGAACAATATTATAACACCAGTCATGGATGCTGACTGGTCCAGCATTCCAGCTAAGAAATATAGATCTACACAAACCTGTATAAAAATAGCTCTGACGCAGAACACAGCGACTGTGTATATCACAGCTAAGCACAAATAGAATAACGTTCGGTTATTGTTTACATGTCACGGCATATATCTGCTATAAAATGGCATCGGTAGAAAATATAATTATAGTCAAAATAAAATAAATAAATAATGCTTCCCATATTATTTACTCTTAACTGTGAATCCAACAGTCTCTGCTGTAGTTTGTTAAAGAAAGGCTGGTTCATGTCTACCAGTCTGGTCTGAGCATGTTTGTGTTTTTTAGTGTCCCGTCATTGTTTTGTATGTTGACATAATGTGAGTCTTTCATGTTTTTATATTTTGTTCTATTGTGTGGCCTGCGTGACCTCACGATGGTTTATTGTGACAATGAAAAGGCACACATCGTAGGTTTCGACCTGGCCTGTAGCTTTTGTAGCTACTTTTTATTTACTTTTTTCAATTAGACGTGTAGCTTTTTCATATGACATGAAAGGAGCGTTTTACTGTTTCTGTTTGTTGTTCGGTCAGCGATGACAAGTTGGTCACAAAGTACGTGTTTGTTATATGTACAGGTGATGTCGTGCATGTTTTGTATCGGATCAAATGATGGAGGAATGTGTCTTATTTTCTTGATATATTTCATTAACCGGTCTAGCATTTAGCATGTTGGAAAAATATGACCAATTGTGTTGACCAATCAGCAAAAACGTAAATACACCTGTATTTATTTGCACGCATGAGTGTGTACTGTGATTCATATAATTATATTGTGTGTTGTCTGGTTTAGTCGCTCATGCATTTGTCCTGCAGGTATATCCAGAGAGAAAGGATGGCGAGTCACGTTTGTCTCCCGCGTCTCCCGGGTCTTTCCTCACCTGCTCATCCGACAACACGATCCGATTGTGGAACACAGACGCTCAGAACACGACGCTCAACCGGAACGTTATCAGCGGTGTAGGTTCCCTAAAGTCCGACTACAAGAAAATCACATTTCTTTATGAGTAATATCAAATCAAGCATCATAACTGAACATAAACTTTCTACACAAACTTTTTCACAAAGCTATCATAATATGTAATCTAACGTAATGATAATTCAAGACCACTGCAGATGATTTGGCAGATTAGAGTTAAAAAAACAAGTCATTTTATTTTGCTTTCCTCTCTGCAGGACCTCCTCAAGGTCATTTATATGGACAACAACACCTCCACTCTTTTGGACACAGATTGCACCCTCTCTGGTAATTCGGAGAAGGTCGACCCGCAGACCTCTGAGAACCGGACAGGCATTAGGACCATGTGTGTGAGCCCAGACGAAGTGCACTTGGCATCAGGGGACCGCAATGGAACGCTGAGGTTTGGCACAGGACTACTTAACGCTTCTGCACAAATTGATTTGAAATAATTGATCCTCTGGGGGGTTTAATGGAAAGCACAGTGTTTTTTTATTTACTGCATGTCATGTGAGCAATGTAGTCACACGTGTGGGCATGTACTCATTTATTGTTGTTCATATGTTCACAGAATCCATGATTTGGAGACCATGGAGGAGATTCTGGACGTTCAGGCCCACGACTCTGAGATCTTGTGTTTGGAGTATTCTAAACCTGAGACCGGTGAGTCAGGAGAGATCAAAGAACCTCAGGTTTCATTTATTTAACAGTGAGGTGCTGTTTAATGCCTCGGTTACAGATGCTGCTCTGGTTCAGATGTTAAGCAGATGGTTTATAATCCTGAAGTCAGCATAAGACACACACACACACCATAAGCGTAATGATTTTTATACTGAACAAACTGTATCCCGTACCCCTAAACCTAAAGATCATAGAAAATGTTTTTAGAAAGCATTTTTTTATATTGTTCTGAACGATTAATACGCTTTTTTGCCCGTGGGGACCTCAATTTGTTCCCCACGGTGACACGTGGCTCCATGCGTTGCAGTGTGTTCAGGTTTAAGTCCCTGCCAGGATATGAAAACAAGGCCACTCATACCATCTAGAAGCAGTATGATTAGTTGGAGCGGACTATCCGGAAGGTCCAGAAAGGCGTTCCCACCTATGGCTGTGACCAGAGGCGGACTGGCCATCTTGAGAACCAGAACTTTTCGTATTAGTAATCAGAAAAGTATAGTAATTAGACTTTACTAGTATGAAAAAATACTAAGTAATAAATAATATAGTTGAGCATTTAGCAAGAGAACAACTTTACACTAGAACAGTGTTTTATTTTATGTTAATATTGTTATATTTTCTGAAAACATATTGGAGGGGTTCTGTGTGGTTGCTAGGTTGTTCCAAGCGGTTGTCTGGGATTGTTGGATGGTTGCTAGGGACATCTGAGTGGTTTTTATGTTGTTTCTACAATGTTCTAAACGGGTGTCAGGAAGGTTCTATATGGTTGCTGGGGAGTTCTGGGTGGTTCTCATGTTTCTAAAATACTTAGTTGCTACCGTTTTCTGAATCGTTGTCAAGTAAGATCTATATGGTTTCTAGGTTGTTCCGAGTGGTTGTCAAGGATTTTTTTGTATGGTTGCTAGGGAGTTCTGCGTGGTTTCCATGTTGTTTTTATAATATTGGTTGCGATTATAGAGTGTTCTGAATTGGTATCAGGGAGTTTCTATATGGTTGAGTATGTACAGACAGTCATGTTTGTGAAGCTGCTTTGCAACAATGCAAAATGGTGAAAAGCTCTTTATAGATAAAATGGAATTGAATACATGTGTGTGGTTTCATGGAGTTCCTGCTGTTTTTGTGTGTTGTAGTGGTTGTTTACTAGGCCTAATCAAATATAATGCTCTATAGATATACTGTAGATTCAGTTTGTTCTTCAATGCAAGTCTATGGGAAAATATTTCCAAAAAAATTGCACAGACAAACACACCTAAAGAATGAATTAATGCTCTCTGGTCTCTTGAAGCTCACATGTGTATCCAGCACTGGAGGTTTAGGGCAGTCATATTAAGAGTCATTATCATGCTGTGATAAGTGCAGTTCAGTGTTGAGTCATGTCGAGATGTAGTGTACTTTAGATCTGGATGAAGACCAAACATTGTAAGCGTGTGGTGAGAAACACAACATCTGCTGGAACACACACATTTTTAGATGTGTGAGAGAGAACGTTGCTTAGCGATGTAACATTTAAACCGCCTAACCCTAAATGTTACTCAACGCTAAGAGCGAAACCTTTTAAGATCTTTTATTCACAGGCGTCTGTGGGTTTCATTATACAGGTTTGAGAAGGATAGGCTTAACATAAAATAATAACTATTTAAGAACAGCAACTGTATAACTCAATTTCAAGAGACTTTTTTTTAAATAATCAACCTGGATACAGTATCTGTCTACTGTCACGCTATCTGTGTCTTCATGAGACATTTTGTCAGTGTACTTTTGCTATACCTGTCTAACATGCTCGTGATCAGATTGCATAACTGAATAAATGAGAAATCTGCACATTTTGTGTAAGACACTAAAGAACATCCCTTTTTCATTCTTGTCTTACTGTTACTTTAAAGCCATTTAAATACAACTCTTTCCCTAAGGGAGTTTTTTATAGAAATGAAGGCTCATTTCAACATGCTTACAAAGTCACACATGAACACGGTGTGTTAGTGAATCAGCATGTGGTGAGAGAAGCGCTAACGTTTCCTGAAGACTCAACAAGCTATTGAACATTTTACATCTGCTATTTCAGAAATGTAGTCTGTCTTGGATGCTTTGACTTCAAAACAATACACATGTGATATCAGATGTCAATTCTGTGGTACTTAGATATCTGTCATAGGAACGAAAGATTGTATGATATCCCAAAACATGCTGTTTCCTAAGTATTCTATCAAAAAAATCCAATGTTTGAGAACCCATGTCACATTTTAGAAAGGTTCTTTAGGATATTAAAGTCTGATTTTAATGCACGAACAAAGCAGAATTTTTTATAAATTGTTTGTCCCGTGTGTGTTTTCAGGGCTGAAGCTGTTGGCCACGGCCAGCAGAGACCGACTGATTCACGTTCTGGATGCTGATAAAGAATACAGCCTTCTTCAAACTCTGGATGAACACTCGTCCTCCATCACTGCTGTCCGATTCGCTGGTGAGGTTCTGATGAACATATAACATGGAGTTTCACTGCTCAATGTGATTATTATTTTGAAGACGTGTGTAAATGTTCATTTGAATTATTGTTGTCTTTTTTCTTTTCAGCCAATGATGGTAAAGTCAGAATGATCACATGTGGAGCGGATAAGAGTATATACTTCCGCACAGCACAGAAGGTGAGATTCACTATTCTTGGTTAAAGGGATAGTACATTTAGGACTTTCTTTCTTCCTCAGAACACAAAAGAAGATATTTTGAAGAAAGCTGGTAACCGAACAGCACTGGACCCCATTTACTTCTATTGTAGGGGCACAAAACGAATGCAAGTGAATGGGGTCCAGCTAAAAACTTTCTTCAAAATATCTTCTATTGTGTTTTTTGGAAGGAAAAAACGGCACATAATGGTTTGAAATGACAAGAGGGCGAGTAAATAGTGACAGAATTAAAATGTTCAATTCTTCAATGACTGAAGTTTCCACAGGACTTGGCCATGTTGCATTATTTGTAATTTAAACTTTTACATTTGAATTGGCTATCAGTAATATTTAAATGGTTTATACAACTTAACCTACCTGTCCGTTTCTCAGATAGCAGACGTATTAAAGTTTGTTTTGGGGGTGTCACAATAAAATGGTATTGACAATAACTGTAAATTAAATTTACATTTTTATTCTGTTATTTTTCTGTTTATTATTTCTACCATATAAACACGTGGTTGAAATCTAAATGAATTTTCTAAATTACTTATTCATTTTTACACAGACAACAGAAGGTACAACATTCACACGAACGCATCACATAGTGAGAAAGACAACACTGTACGACATGGACATTGACCCCACCAGAAAATACGCTGTCGTCGGATGCCAGGATCGCAGCATCAGGTCTGATGTGCTTTATTGTGTTTGTTTACCAGTATAATCATGTAATAATCTGCATATTTGTATCATAAATCCGGGCAATTCCAGCGTTATGGACATGACATAAAAATGCTCAGAGAATGAATTTGTTACGATTATATTGAACCATCTGTTTATATTTTACTGAACCCTTGTTGATAGAGTCTAAACATCAAAAAAGGTCACTCTATGAAAAAAGATATATATTTAAAACAAGGGAAATAAACATGGGTTATGGATGTGACAAAAAAGGACTCGTTTTTAGGAGACGATAAACTTTGTAGGATTTCTGTGAAATAAAATGCAAAATCCTGATACCCAATGAATGGAGAAAGGATGCCTCTTTATAGAACATAAAATAGTTACTTTATGTAAATTTTGATGTGTTCATTTATGAGGAATATGAAGCGTCATGGATGTGACAATCCTGAAAATGGCTCATACCTGACTATGAAAAATCTATGAACTAAAAATAAAACAAATGCTTTAGAAATCTGAAGAGAGATCTCACATGAGTATTTAAACCACCAACTGTTCAAATCTGTGAGGTTACCATAGTAAAAACCACTGGTAAGATTTTTTTTTTTTTCATGGTAAGGTTTACATTTTCACAGAATTGCCCATCCCTCTTTTTGTACATCTGCTGGTTAGGCCTGACAACCAGGAAATTATTATTGTGCTCATTTGTTTATCACATGTGTGTCTGTAATTATATACAGTAGCGCTGTTAACCACCACACAAATGCATAGGGCCCCACAAGCTTTGGGCCCCCTAGTGGCAACAAGTGGTAAAATCATTTGACACTTGATCAGAAACTCAGATATACACAATGAAGCGCACGTATCAAAGCGGTGCTCAAAAACGAAAGAAAGCTAAATAAAATAAATCTACTACTAATTTATACAGGAAAATAATGCTATGAAAAGAAGAATCTTGCACCTTTTACTTTTTTATACTGTAGCTAAAAGCATTCTGTATTATTCTGAATAAAACAAAGGACACTCTTTCATCCCAAAACCAAGAAGATTTATTCTAATAACAAACTGTAGATAATTTTGTGCTGTTATGTGGTACACACAAATGATGACAATGTATGGTCTTGACTTTATTTAGGGCCCCCAAAATGGTAAAGACGCCACTGATTATATACAGTCAATAAATAAGTGTTGATTTTTAACCGTTGACTGATATATATTTAGACCTCTGAGGTCATCCGGGTGTTACGTGTTGTCTGACGGTTTACAGCGTTATCAGATTATCGAGTGTTTTTACAGAAGGATTGGATTAGGTTCTCGATCGGTTAATCTGGTATTAAGTGCGTTGTTGAACACGTGCACATACAGTTTATACATATAAACACACTTGAAGTCAGTCTGTGGTTGTGACTCGCGTGTCTGATTAAAATCAACGACACAAATTTGATTCATTCCGTGATTCTTTTACTACAATATGTGAATCACATGAAACATGTAGAGGCATGTCATTTAAAAACAAATTATATTTCAATGATTGTTTGCAACACAACTATTTTCTTAATAGTAATGAATCACATTTTCCCCATTTATAAAGTTAATTACTATGATGTGTTCAGACGTGTAATATCTGAATGTGTTATTCACAGGTTGTGATAGATTTACCCTACAGCAGACTGTGTCGTATCATTGCTCATGTTACCCTTTCTATTGTTAAGATAATTTTCAAGCATTCGGAAGGAACCGCCGCTGCACACAAGTTGCCATTTTTTCTTTGTTCATTCAAACGACGACCTCAAATTTATTCGCTGCTGTGGGCAAGAAAAAATGTCAGGAATGTTGTATATGATACAGATGGACAGTTCTCAGTTTTTTCCTGTTGTTCAGTGTTTCTTTAATGAAAGAAGATCTCTCCTCTACATATATAAACAGACTTTAGGTCTCGTGTGTTGGACACGATTAGGAATTTCAAAACGCTGTAATGAGCACAGGCTCTTTTTTTTTCTTGTGTATGTCATGTGACGCCTGAGGGGTTCACTAGTTTTACCTCCTAAAAGCTGAAAGTGCTGGTTTGGGGGTTGTGAAGGGTGCAGATTAAAGGTATAACACCATAGTGCCTCCAAGTGGCGGAAGGTGAAAAGGGCAAAATAAAATGTGCTGCATTCGGCCAACAAAGAAGCGCAAGATTAGTTAAACTAGAAGTCTTTCATTGTTTATTCACCTTCATGTCATTTAAAATCTGTATGACTTTCTTTCTTTCTTTCATCTTTCTTTCTTCTATTTTGATGAACGTTGGTAAACACACAAGATTCCTTGACTTCCGTGGTATGGAATCGGAGACATTTCTCAAATATCTTGTTTTGTTTCTGCAGGAGTCATACAGGTTTTGAACAACATGAGGGTGAAGAAATTATTTGATGAATTTTTTTGGGGGATGTACTATCCCTTTAAGAGCAGTGTACTTGCTTTTCCCTGATGTCCGTAAGGTTCCTTACACTAAAAATGTACATTTACATCACCCTACATGTGTTTTTTACTTCATTACATTTTAGTCTGAACATCTTTCTTACTGTATGTCTACAGGATATTTAACATTGCCAATGGCAAACAGAAGAAAGTCTACAAGGGCTCTCAGGGAGAGGACGGGACACTTATCAAAGTGAGCGAAATAAAAATCCTCTTTCTATTATTTGAGATGTCCTTTTCCATCTTTGTGTGATCCGTGTATGTTTATCAGGTCCAGACAGATCCATCAGGTTTGTATGTGGCCACAAGTTGCTCGGACAAGAACATCAGCATCTTTGACTTCTACACTGGAGAATGTGTGGCCACCATGTTCGGACACTCTGGTGAGATCCTACAGATGAGCTGAAACATGTATTTCTTATTGTTTCTTTATGTTTGTGTTGCATAATCAGTCATTCGGTTTAAAGTCAAATAAACGTGTATTTTGTCTTTTAGAGATTGTGACAGGGATGAAGTTTACTAATGACTGTAAACATTTGATAACGGTGTCAGGAGACAGGTAATCATGTGGAATGATCAACCATTTGTTTCAGTTCATATCAGTACGTTTGTCTTGTTTTTAAGTTGCATGTTTGGATTGAATTGTGACGCATCTTGTGGTGTGTGCCGGTGTGTTCAGCTGTATCTTTGTATGGCGACTGTGTCCTGAGCTGACCATCAACATGAGACAGCGTCTCGCAGAGCTCAAACAGAACAGCAGACCGGTTCAGAAGACTCTTCCAAACAAACAGAACACAGTTAGGTAAGAATTTCGGCACGCATACAAGAACACACACTGTTTATATTATTAAAAAAATGTTCAAAATGTGTCTTTTGTTTTATATCAGCACAAGAAGAGATGTCCACAGTGTTCCTGTTATCGGCACCATGTCATCTGATAGTGACAAGGATGTGGAGGAAGAGGAGGGTATTGAGGAGGAAGATGAGATGTTTCCTCAGCTATCATCATCAGGCGAGGAAACCGGTAATTCATCTGACATCCCTCAGACTTCATGATCAACTGGTTTGGTTAGGTTTATATACCACATCCGGTTCTTAAGCATTGGGCTGTGCTGTGAGATTTAATTTGATTGACTTCTTCCAAATATTTATTTTAACCTCGTGTGCCTTTTCAAGGATCATCAGAGGAGAAACACAACAATCTCAACTCCCAGATGAAGAAGGTACATCACAGCTTTTCTTCCATTTTATTCTTTCCCATGATGCTTTGTAACACTCCGTTCATTCTTAAGCAACAAAGCAGCAGTGTTGAGCATCATGATGGTTCAGGTCCACGGCCGAGGCGCCGCTGGTCTAGACGGATCGGCAGTATGGATCTAAAGGTGAAGTCAATGTTGGACCTGAGGCAGCTGGAGTCGTTCGCTATGCCTCTCTTTCCCAGCAGAACCCCTGATGTTCGTAAAAAACCACAACCACGCAGGAACCAAGAGCTGGGAAGCACCATCAGTCTCCAGACCATTGCTGCATGGGTAAGAGACCATCTTCAAATCATGATATACCTTTATTTAAAAATGAAAAAAAGGTTTTTCAGCATTAATACAGTTTTATTTAGAGTTTGTTGATATTTAAAATTAACCTGAAAAAATTATCCTATAAAAATAAAAGCTATTGAAATATTCATAAAACTGAATATAAACAAAATATAAACAAATAAATCACAAAGAAAAGAATTAACGCAAAAATAAAAGCTATTTAGTTATCATTTAGCCATCTTGTTATTTGCCTAAGTGATTTTAGTACTCATTTGTTTATTTTCTATGTAGATTTATTAATATTATAAATTTGCTTTAATTTTTAGTTTCCTTTAGATTTTAGTTAAATTGTTAGCAATTTTATGATTTGCTTTTATTATTATTATTATTATTTTTATGTTGCTATATAAGTTTTGTTTATTTCAATTTGAGTTTGAGTTAAATATTTATTTATTTGAGTTAATAACTGTATTGCCTCTACATAAACAAATAGAAATATTACCTCGGCTATAAACTGAAATAAGTTTTATAAGTAATATCAAAGCAATATTTCATTTGATTTAAAATGATGAAGCTGTTTTAAAAGTTTAAGATTTAGTCAATAATAACATCAATGCAAAAAATAACAGATATGATGTAGTATGCAATGTGGTCGTGCAGACCATAAAGTTGACATGATGATCGCTCCACATTAAAGCCAAGACAGGCCCACTTGTGAAATATTCTTATTTCTTTCAGATGTTTTTTTCTGATTCTGTTTCTAACCCTCTGTAGGTACCTGAAGAGAATGGCTCAGAAAGTCAAACTCGTCCTCAGTACATTGAGTTGTCCCCTCAAACCCCAGATGCGGAGGTGCTGTATCCTGAGGGATGTGAAGACCAAATCAGTCTGACTGGCAGGTAGATCTGGTGCATGAACACACAAAAGAGGCATTTCATCTATGGTGATGCATTCTAACATTGTCATTTCTCTTCCTAATGTGATTTTCAAACCCACATTTTACATTTATTCATTTGGCAGAAGCTTTTATCCAAAGCGACTTATAAGTAGGGTAACAGCTAATACTGCAGAACAAACAGGGGTAAGGTGCCTTGCTCAAGGGCACTTCAGTCATTTCCTGGTGGCACTGAGAATTGAACCAGCGACCTTCTGGCTACGAGACGAACTCTCTAACCACTAGACCACAACTGACCCCACATGTCTGTTTTCTCCTCTCTGTTTCTGTGTAGTGAGTATCCGGTGAATAGGTTTCCTCCTGGAATGAGATGTGCTACAGTCAACACTTGCCCTGAGAAGCAGAGTCCAGACAGCGCCTGCTCGATGGAATATTCCAGCAGCCATCTGTCCAGCCCTGAGCATCCTGGAGAAGGTCAGAAAAACAAACCTTTTTCTATATTTTATGTCATACAGGATTGGAATGAGATGAGGATGGATAAATGATTTGAGAACTTTAATTATTCAATGAATTATCCCTTTAAAAATGATAAACTGACGAAGTTCACAAGGTTGTTATCACTTTAAAGTGTCTAGCATCCTGCTGCACGACTAAAACCTTTAATTCCATCCTACGCAAACGTATTACTGGCAGAATGAATAGTTTTGGTAATATTCTGTCATCTTTCAGTTTTTTTTTTTTTTTATATGTTAATTTTGTGTGTGTACGCTTTAGATTCTGAGCCCACTGAGCCATTGAGCGTCGATGGAAACTCTTCAGAACTGGATATGGAGGATCTGGATGAGGAAGAAGACGACACCTTGAAGAACAGTCATGTTCAGACTCCCGTGCCTCAGACACCAGACCAGGAGTCATTTCTGAAGAAACACTTTGCAAACCTCTCAGACCTCAACACACCTGGTAGGTCAAACAAAAGATATTAATATGTACAAGATGCGCCACTGCCTCTACAATGAATAGCAAGGAATGCAATAATATGGCCGCTCTAGCGAAGGAAGTCCCGCCTTCCAGTAAACGAGCCAATCGTCAATCAGTAAAGACCCTCTCATGAGGGGCTTGCCACCATGTGCACAGACCTTGAAAAGCACAATTTCTTGTGCAATTTAAACTTAGCAAACCAAAGTTATGATACAGTTCATGTCATGTTTAATTATTGAACGGAAATATGCTGTTTAATTGCCAGTGATTTTAGAAATATTTACAAGAAGATAGCTACTTGTTCGTGTTTATGACTTCAAACTAGATTTTAAAACTTGTTTATTTCTTTTTCCAGCCAGTTCAAGCAGACTCACCGCAAACATCTCTGACAGCATGTCGTCAAAGTTCCTCTCTCAGAATTCCCCTAGCAGGTAAGACCTGAACATCCAAATTCTGATCCGTCCATGACACTCATACCTGACCATAAAACCCAAAACGTGACTGTTCTTTCTCCCTACAAGAACTGGATTCCCCTTCCCCTCAAACAAAAGTGCTAATGGTAAGACCAGTGGCGGCGTGTCGCGGACCCTGACCTCAGAGGTAAGGCCCATCATGGAGAACAAAAGACAGCAGGAAGTCCAGAGCTCTGACAGGACATTTCAGCGTTTGATCCAGAAGAAACGCACACCCGTCACAGAGTCCCGCAGGCTCATCAGCCCCATCGCTAAAGCCGCCGCGAGTCAGAGCGGATCGGCGGGCATGAGGAAAGCTCAATCCATCCACAACATCTCCTCAGAAGGTAACATACATTTAATTCACATGGTTATATATGTTACTACATGACCTCTTTTCTAACTCTATTAATCTCGATTCATCAGCTGATGTGGTCCACACACCTCGTCCATCTAAAGAAGTCCAGCCATTGATCCAAAGCTCAGAACGAGGTGTCCTACACCACACTACACCACGACGTTCCCTTCCTACTGTCCCACTTACCAGCCCTATGACCTCGCTCACACGTGAGGTCACCACACCCACAAGACCCAAGTCTCGCTCTTACATGAGCCCTACCACCAGCTCCATGGCCAAGATGTCCCGCTCCGTGTCCATGGGGGACAACCTGAACGTGGTGGACCTCGAAGAGCCAGGATACTCAGATCCACGCCCGGACTTCACACAGAGCAAGCCAACAACCCCCGTCGCCACCATAACCTCTCCAGATACTCCCACGGCACCCTTTCCAGGCCCGTACACACCTCACGCTGCAGTTGCACCGACGCTCAGCGCTGGCTCGAGTGAAAGTCCGTTCTCCAAAAGTCTTCAATCCAAACTGACCGGCAGTGCTCGCCCCCTGCTCCATATCGACATTCCCAATCCTCTTCCAGACAAACCTTCCCTGTCTTCCCTTTCACCCAGCAGCAGAAGCCCAAGATTTGTTCAAATGGAAAAAGGGTTCGCATGCAGAACCCCAACAACTCCATCTTCACTTCACGAAGGGTGTTTGGTGCAGCCGGTCAAGGCTTTGCGTCTGACCCCATCTGAAACCACGGACCGGATTGATGTCAGTATGGTGCTCATTTCAGATCAGTCCAAAGATTTGAGCCAAGCAGAACTCGACTCAAACGCAGAGACGGAGAAAGAGGGAACCATCAGGGATGAGTGCAGTCCAGGTGTTCTTCAGGACTCAGGTTTGATGGGATATCAGTCTTCTGTGGTTCAGTCTTCTGTTTTGCTACGGCTTGGGTTACCTAAACACTTCTTTACCAAAGGGCTCTGGCCTCTGTCTTCCTCCATCACCTCTTTCATCTCTTCTTCACCCCCTTCATCCATTAATCATTACCATCTGAAGGGTGAGGCATGGCTTTACTAACACTTTCTGTGACGTCTGTAAAACCTGTGATGCTCATCTTCATTGATTTGTTTTGTTTGCTCTTTGTTGATGCTGAAGCATTTCTACTGGCCAGTCATTGCCTTTTGATGTAGGAATCAAACCAGAGACAATATTCCTATCAACAAATTCCCAAAATGAAGGGCTTATTTTGCAATAACAGCTGGCTGCTTGTACATTATCCCGCTTATTACACGGCTACTTGCCACATGAGAAAAGACTGGATATGAAATGTGAATTTAATATATTATTAGATCAATTTTACCGAACGCAGACCTTTTGTCGGACGAAGCCGTTCACTTTTAGTTTTAAGGTAAGAAACGACGTTCAAATGTCACAAAATGGAAATTTGGATAAATTATTTGTGAATATAATGTCATGTTATTAAAAAGCATATTTATATTTAATTTGTCAAAAAACCTGTCAAAATGATTTGCTGCATCCGGGTTACCGTGTTATTAGTTTTAAGAGGTTGTTATCTGGGAATAAAGAACCTGCAAATGTGGCGACTGGCCAATCAGAAAGAACCATTCCATGAGCCGTGTAATAAGAATGCTTTACCATTACAACAAATTGTGTTAAACTTGCATGAATCTCATAGTCCTAAATCATAGGTCCCAATTTCACTCTTCTTCATATGCGCAGTTGCTTTTGCCATTTGTTGAATCCTGTTGGTTAACATGTGACTAGTGTCAAAAACAGCCGGGGGAAATTAAGAGACCATTTCAAAATAAATTTCAGTTTTCTGAATTTACTATTCATTGGTATGTTTAGGTAAAATTATATTTCAATATTTCTTCAAAACTTTCAAATAAAAACATTTCTGTTTCTTGTTATGCATATATTTGCTGATAACTGAAGAAACAGGTCAAACAACAGAAAAGATGCTCTGCATTTTTTCAGACTTGAAAGTAAACAAGTTTGCTTTCACTTTTAAGAAATACAACCGTAATGTTTGGAAACGTAGTTAAGAAAAGTAAAAAAATATGTGATAACCTTGATAGTTTTTATGCATCTTGTCATGCTGTCAGTCTTACACAGCGCCGTTGGATGACTTTGTTATTCTTGAGGTTTGATTTTGTTGAAATTCAACAGACGTTGGACTGGAATGACCTCAATACTTCTAGAAATGTGGATTAAATAATGTTTGGAATGGTCTTCTATTTATTTCCACGGCTGTACAGTTTTAATGTTTAGTGAAAGAAAATCCTTAAACCTAAAAATCAATTGGGGGAATGAAAAAAAACATGTGGGATTGTGTAGAATTGTGTATCGTTACACCTCGATATCAGTTACAATTGCATGTAATTGTCATTTATCAGATTTCAAACATACAGTTTTGTCGCTCATCTAATTTAAAGTCGTTTTTTCTCTGCAGACGCGTGTCTCAATGTGGATTCTTGTAGGCTGCTTGCAAGTGAACTGCAGAGCAGTTTTCAAAGAGCCTTCCACCTCTTTAAGATGGTAGGTTATATTTCGACCGCATTTACATTTAATTGTAGTGTCGACTTCGCTTCCTCCCACACGAATGTCTAAAACGCTTTGTGCGGGTGGCTTGAGTTTAACATTGGGTATGTGTGTGTGCTCCTGTAGCTAAGCAACTCCACCGGCGAGGAGCAGCAGGAAATGACACGTGTCCTGGCCGAAGCTTTTGAGGCGATGAGAGTCGAGCTGAATTCCCTTCTTCCGTGCCCCCCACAAAGACCACCCAGCGCTGACAGCGCACGCACGTTAGCCAACACTGACGACCGGACGCTTGCCCTTTTAGAACAGTACTCCAAACTTCTCCTCAACGCTGTGGAAAAGAGGATGGACAACAAAATCTGAGTACTCGCAACAGGATTTTAAGCCATGATACTGCTTTGCAGAAGCGAGGAGTTTTAAATAAAGATTTTGAAAAGAACGCAGATATTCTACCTCCATGTTTAGCGCTGTAACGTCACACGCTCTTGATGCTTCTTGCCACTCATCATTTTGTGCCCTGATACTAAAGACATGTCTGGATGTTATTGCCACTCAACATGGCTGCCAAATGAATTATAAATGATGATCGAGGGTTCTCCATCACGCAGCAGTGGTTCATCATTTTAAAGACAGGGAATCAGAAGACTTTTTTACGCATGGATGCAATCTGACGTATGTTGAAGTGAAACACTGTTACGACAAACTTTTGTTGAGAGAACGCTCATGTTTGAATTTGATATTTAAAATTTCTCTTTCAGAGGGACCGGCATCCCTGGAAGTCTTAACAAAGCAGATTTATCCCACTTTTAACGTTTTATTACTACAATGATTTTATACTGAATGTCGTGTTTGTGCTGATGCTCTCAAGTTCAATTGGGACGGTGGGATGTGTATTTATTATTATGTGATGGGTCACTGTTTGTTGGACAGTGACGTCGTGTCAGGAAAGCTCAGTGTCACCAGAAGTTTGATATTTAGGGATTTCAACAAAAAAAACGTTTTACCAATCGAACTGAATTATGATTTAGTCTTTTGATAGCTTTTGTACTTGAAATGGGATTTGTCTCAAGGATACAGGTGCCTTAACGTTGACCAGCAGTTTGTCGTCGAGGAATAAATCCGGCATTTTTACTTCATACAGATTCCTTTTAGGTTGCAGATGGCAGCCAAAGCAAAACTGCCACAATTAACACAACGGAATTGAATTGCTCTGGTGACGCTGGGGAATATTTCATAACCTAATAGACATTTAGTGGGGAAACTTTTTGAGAATTGACGTAGGTTTACAAGTCACTTTTAGAAATCCGAATGCTTTCCAATGATATTCTTCTTTAAGGTACGTTTTATTAAAAAGTTGTGTTCTGTTAGTCATTTACAGCTAAACAAAGTCTGTTATCACTTCCTAACAATCCTTTCTGTATATCCCTTAATTCCTTGCTAAATAGATGATGTTGCTTCTCTAACCTGCGGTAGAAACAAGCCTTCTTTTCCATACTTCCAAAATGATAATGTACAGTAAAGCACCTTTTGTCTCCAAGCTAATGATGGCGTTTGTAGTTAAGTGTACTGTAACCTCTTATCTATAAAAATATACTGTATTTTAGATTCTCTTGTACTGTTAAAAAGTGAAGATGCTTTGCCAAGCTGAAGTCAGTGCATACTTGACAATTTTTTGCGACCATAAATGATTTTGTCATGGAGCAAAATCTGCAGTCGCTCAGACACAACTTTTATTTCTTGCCAAATATTGAGCATATCCAAATCGACCAAATGCCTAATCTGAAAAATGATGTACCTTGTGGACACGCTTCAACACTGCAAATTCCACTTTAAAGTCTGTCATGATGTCACAACTCTTATATCTCTTACCAGTTGAATGCTGAGCATCGTTTTGGTATGCTTCTATTTTAAGACCACCCTATAATACCCCTTTTTTGAGATTGAACTGGCAATTTTACGTTTAGGAATCTAATATTTCCAAATATTTTTGGTACAGTATGCAAAGACATCAGATTCTCCATCTTTTAATATTTAAACAAAACTTGAAATGCATGAGATCAAAATATCATAAGCTCAATTTCATACAGAATTCATTTAGTTATTAAGCTATTACGAGTGATGCAGAACTAAACAATGTATGATTACATTGGTAATAGTGACAACTGGAGTCTTCTGTACTATAGAATGAACACACTACTTATGCATGAGGATCGGTGGATTTTAGGGCCGGCTCGCGCTTTAAACAAGAATGCATGCTTGACAGCTTAACTTGCTTCTCATGAACAATCATTTGAACCTTCAGCTTTCAGCTCTGTTTCTGTGATCACCAATCTTTGCTCTCATTGAACATATAATGAAATGATGTACTCTAGGATGACAGATGGACCCGTTTCAAAGACTTTGTCTGACCTTTTGCTCCAAAGCCGAAGTCAAGTGTTTTTATCCTTATGTTTATAAGATCTATCATCCACAGTCTTTCTCAGAGAAGTCAAACAAATAAAATTGTATTTATTACATGAATACATGGAAAATTGTTATGTTTATTGCACATTTCTTGCATACCACAAATAATAACTTGCACACTTATCAACAGTACAGAAGTTTTTTGCTAATCAGATATGTTTATTTGATAAAGTGTCATAATGTTCCCACTGCGCTTGTCAAGGACTCCACCAGCTGGAAGTAATTGTACTTAATGTCATATTCCATGTCATACCAGAAATTCACTGCAGAGATAAAAATAGCATCATTTTGATCAAAGAACACATTATTATCTGAATTGCATACCCAGGAATATCATGAGTAAGGTTTTGCACCGCTGCAGACGCATCACCCACCTGCTATACATCCGTGAGACTGACGCACATGGTGAAACCACAGAGAGGGAAGGTACAGCATCTCGCCAGCTTCAACAGTACAGTGCAGAGGTTTAGCCAGTCTGTAGGAGGGGTATCGCTCAAAATCTGGATTCAGAGGGTCTACAGGAATCCAGGGCACCTGATGAGTGGAAACACATCACACAGAGATTTACAGGAATGTTTAAGAATTTTAATTATAATTCATATCAATCGAACTGCAGTTGGTTTGTTTTCATTTAAGCCATAATAACAAAAACAGTACAGCTGAAAAACACAACAAAAATATGATTAAAAACATGATTTTTGGAACCCAACTCTTCATATACATCTTTGGTAAACAGGTCATCTTTGTTAGTATTACCTTTGGTAAATTCAAACTTTGAAAATATTTTCAATATTATATTGACCTAAAAATAATTGAGATAAATAATAAGATGATGAAAGTATAATTAAGTAAAGTTACCATGAGAATTTGCTAATTTAAAAATATATAATTTTAAATATAAAACTAAAGACAAAACTTTAAACATTACTCTGCTGGGTAGTCTTAACCACATTGACAGTTCATTGGTTCAAAACAAGTTTAAACATTATAAAATAGGTTTTACTTTTTCACACTGTAGTGATGATAGAAAATATTTTCAAAAAATTCAGAAAATCTATTTTCTTAGATATGCAAATATATCAAATGTCACTTTACCTCCTTACTGACAAAAAAAACTCACTTTAGGTGAATCTTCATCCACTATTTCAAATTCGCCGTTCTGTTTCTGTCTGTATGTTGCTGGCTGATAGAGCTCTGTAAATAAATATACGTCAATGCACAGACAGCACAACAATATGAAAGTATGTCTGCAAACCTAACCAGGCAAAATAAAAGTGTTTCTTGATTCCTTACCATACGGTATGAAAGGTCTATCAGTGGGAGGAAGTAATACAAACTCTTTACGCCCAGATATCACACAGTATAGATTCTCATAGTGATCCTTATGCACTGCAGAGTAAAACAAACATTGTTTACATTATCTGGATATATTAATGTTGAGAATCTCAGATATAATATAAGACACTCACTCGATGTGACAGCAGTTTCCTCCCCTAACCAAAAATTGACAGCATCAGGCGGTTTACCTGAATATAAAATAATAAAAAAATAAAACACAAAGTCCTTTGAAGTTGTGAGATGCATTTCAAATGCATGTGGAAATACATCAACACACCGAGAGCTTCACTCATCCAGGGAATGTGAGTCTGCACGTCTCCCGTTAGTTCTGGTATCTCTTCCGTCAGATTTGAACACTGTTTCTGAACATAAAACACACCACTGCTCCTCACTTTTCTTTCTATGATATCCAGCAGAGAGGAAAAGCTCATCTGACGCTCCTCTGGCATCACAAAGCGATCCCCGTTTACAGCATCTGCGTATCCGTTAGGAGTGACCGCCACGCTGATTATCTTGGAGCCCACTTTCTCTCTGTGCGACACAAAAGAAGTGTTTTCAAAGCATTGAAAGGAGTAGTTCACCCTCAAAATAATGAAAATTCTGACATCATTTATTCGCCTTCTTATTCACCTGAATGACTTTCTTCTACAGAAGACATTTTGAAGAATGTCAGTAACCAAAAACCGTTGGTCCCCATTGACTTCTATTGTATGGACACAAAACCAATGCAAGTCAATGGGGACCAACTCATTTCTGTTACCAACATTCTTCGAAATATCTTCTTTTGAGTTCTGCAGAAGAAATAAACCCATACGCTTTGAAATGTTGAGAGGATGAATAATGATGACATTATTCATTTTGGGGTGAATTACTCCTTGAAGGACATGCATGTGATATGCATTTACAAATGAGTTCTACTGCATGCTGACATCTGATTGGCTGACCTGAGGTACCCAGGATTCCATTTAGACAATGCTGGCCAATCACTGAAGGCGTTGCGAATGATGCAGGGCTTGTTAGGACCAATCCATTCACGATAAAACTGAAGTGGTGATAGGGGCTCATCCAGGTACGGTACTGCTTCATTTAAATAAAGCTCTGTTGAAGAAAACACGCAAATAATACACACAGATTACAATGAAGTCACATTTGAGTCTATCTCATAACAACTGACCTGAACATATTTGGGTCTCACTACATTTTTTAAAACGATTTTTAAGGCGTTCAGTGTTGATTTTGCTGATGGGGTATAAACGTGCCTATGATGTAAAACAAACTCACCTCGTGCTTCTCTGGGAAAGTCTCTCAAGCACTCTTTTACTGCCTCCATTAAACATGCTTTTATGTTTCTTTCGTCAGCTTAGAACACTCGTCGTGTACGTTCTTGCCTTGCGTACAAGTTTACTCATATTCAGCGAAATACTACCCGTCAAACTACTTCACATCTATCTGTTTATGATTTAAAAGCATTGCATGACAGCTCATATGCTCAGCAACTCACATGTTTTACGTCTCCTGTGTTGTGACGCGTATTTTCCGCTCGTGCGCAGAAGCGACGCCATGTTTGGAGCGTGCGTTTGGCGTCCTCTAGTGGCTCGAAGCTGGACTGCAATGACAATCGATTCATTTAAATGCGTCAAATTTAACTAAAATCCTCAACTATACAGAATATTTGACTTTTTATTTGATC
Organism: Triplophysa dalaica; assembly: GCF_015846415.1. Classification (NCBI taxonomy): domain Eukaryota; kingdom Metazoa; phylum Chordata; class Actinopteri; order Cypriniformes; family Nemacheilidae; genus Triplophysa; species Triplophysa dalaica. The sequence continues at coordinate 1,701,203 of NC_079556.1, forward strand.
ATTTGACTAGGCATAAATAAGTGGATTTATTTTAATTCATTACATTTTTGTTAAATTATTGCCACGCCCTCAAACAACTTCACACTTGTTGCCAATTAATGTACGTGCTTTCTGAGACATCAGTGTTGTTGAGAGTGGGAAAGTTTTCTTTCCTCTTTTTCTGTAAATGATTGTTTATACTCATGGACCATAAGGAACATGGATGAGGATGCAGCCCTCGAAGATTTCTTTGATCAAACTATCGTAAGTTAATTGTTTAAAAGGAAAATAAAACGACTAACATGTAATCAATATAGGCGCATTACACAGCCTAGATAAACGTTAGTTCTCACAGATGGTTGAAATGCATTAAATTTACTGTTTTTTAATGCTAAGGTTTTAAATGTTGGTTTAACACCTGCCAAAATTAAGGTAAAACGGAAATAGGCCTGCGTGTGGAAACAAAAACTCAACACACATATTAACAAGTAAATGAAGCTGTAAAACACGAAAATAATGGCAAAATATGTAATGAAGTGCTACAGAAATGAATAATAAATTGTATTTCAATTAAAATGTGAAGAATTATGCTACTTAATTTTTTTATGAAAATACATACTTTTAAACATATTTGTTTTCTACATGTATTGTACATAAATGTAAAATAATGTATTAACATTAAAAATGATTATGAAATGTATACGTCATAATTATATTTTAGTTGTTTTTTGTGTATAGTTTGGGTCATCATAGGTAAGATCCATGTCCGTGTCAAAATATCTATGATGCTATTAAAGTTTGAATTTAAGAATTGAATTTTTGTTGTTTAAAGGCTCTCTCTTTATTGTTTTCCTGAAGGGTTCATCTGATTACATCTTTGAGGAGGATCTAGGTCTACAGGGTCCAGCTCCAGAGCTCCAGGATTCCTCTTACCTCTCCTCTATAAACTCTCAGGGCAAGGATCTCACGGAAGACTTGGATCTGAGTTTTTTACCTGATGAGTTGAGCGTTCAAGATGAGCCGTCGCGGGCCGAAGATCTCAGCAGGAATGAAGACAGCGGCATTTTCTGTCCGCCGACCGAATCCACGGAGGCGGATACAGGCAGCAGCAATGCTGTCCAAAACACATCTCAGTTCTGCAGTCTCCCAATGACTCCCATGACCCCTATGACCCCCATGACCCCAGTGGCGGAAAGTTCAGGCATCATCCCACAATTACAGTGAGAGCTCTTCATTTGGCGATGGCTCTTTGCAAGGCTGTATTTGTAATGACATTTAAACGATTCATTGACTTATGTGTTGTATTCAATGTCACTGTAAAATTCAGGAATATTGTGTCAACCGTGAACCTTGCTTGTCCTCTGGACCTCAAATCCATTGCACTTCAGGCGCGTAATGCCGAATACAATCCAAAGGTAAACTTTCCATGCTCGTACGTATGTTAATAACCAATATTTCTGAGGTACACCCTAAATATCCATGTAGCTACAGGCAATATCATTGCAGGGTCTTTGTAATTATTTTCTCTGTTTGCAAAGCGTTTTGCTGCAGTTATAATGAGGATTCGGGACCCGAGAACCACTGCTCTCATTTTCAGCTCTGGAAAAATGGTCTGCACCGGGGCCAAGAGGTATCCATGATATATATTCCTAATTTGAGGTACCACGGCTGTAAATTTAACAAACTGAGCGGAGTATAGTCTCACATGTGTCTGTTAGCCTGTACTTGTCATTTCCATTGTTGATCTTTGCAAGCAGTGAAGAGCAATCTCGCCTCGCTGCACGGAAATACGCCCGGGTCGTACAGAAGCTTGGCTTTCCTGCCAAATTCCTAGACTTCAAAATCCAAAACATGGTTGGAAGTTGTGACGTCTGCTTTCCTATACGCTTGGAGGGCCTGGTCCTCACTCACCAGCAGTTCAGCAGGTCTGTCTGTCAATTGTTTTATGTTCACGGGTTTCCATTGGGCTGTCTTGTTAACACTTTCATACATGTTGTCTCTCCAGCTATGAGCCAGAGTTGTTTCCTGGTTTGATATATCGCATGGTGAAGCCGCGTATTGTTTTGCTGATTTTTGTGTCTGGAAAGGTCGTGCTCACAGGTACATTAGATATAAATTTCTTATATTCTTTAAAACATGTAATCATGCATTGGAATTGTTTTGTTAGGCCAAGTTTAACCACTTCTACTAATGCTTTGATTCCAGGTGCGAAGGAGAGATCAGAGATCTATGAAGCTTTTGAAAATATCTACCCCATACTGAAAGGATTCAGGAAACAGTAGAAATCATGCACTTACTGTACACGTGATTCATAGGAATACCTGACTTTTGTTGTTACACATGGTTTAACGTCTTTATGATTATCGGAGATGGATGCTGGAATAACAGGAGGCCACAAGAGTAAATATATTTTGTTAAAATATTATTATGAATGTTTTGTCCCTTACATGTTGTAACTGCAGCTTGCTGATGCAAGCGAAATAATAAATTGTGAACATCTCTTATTTTGCAGAATAAGTATGAACAATAGGTTGTATTTATTCATTCAGAATAGGGAAGTGTGTTTAGTTTTATTTCTAAAAGGGTAATGGTACACTTTTAATCAATGTTTCTGCCCAAATAAGTTCCTACATTTTTAATAGATTCGATAGATAAATACCATTGTGAATGTCAGCTGTTTTCTATTCAAATCATTTCGAAATTGTATTATATATAAAGTATTTGCATTTTGCAATGGTTCATAATGGTATTTATAATGAAAACCATTAGAATTTGCACATGTATTTTAATTCCAGCCCAAAACTATTGTTTTCTATTGGTTCCCATCCACCAGATACCATCCCACGAACAGAACCCAACACATTACCCACAGAGACCATTAGGGTTTCATTAAAACCATCACAATTCCCAGTGTAACAATTAAATCCATTAGAACTTGATGGTTTCTATTTTCCCAGCAGGGAAAACAAAATTAAGCTTCGAATAATTTTAAATTAAATAAAATCTCAAGATAGTAACAAGCATGTTATTCACAAAGTATGAACTTCACCAGCACACGTGACATCACATACACAAACAACACGTCACGTGATATAGTGGAAGTCCAGCTATCATGACATACACAGATACTTACACACCAGTCAAGAAGAACTAGTTATTAATTTTAACATTTTAAACCACAGACCATGTCCATGTATTAGATAAGGTTTCTTATGGGCTTTGAATCCTGACAGAGCCTGTATCATCATGGCTAGTCCCGTCGCAGCAGAATCCCGGGCTGTTGGGCCCGGTGAAGAACAACCAGAGTCTGCATCAGAGGCCCGGGCACCTGTGCAGCCTCAGCCGCCTCAGAAGCACAGTCAGACGGCGTGTGCGGGCGCGTCTGCCGCGGTCATGGTGGAGGCGCTGGATGACGCCGAAGGGCTGTTTGTGGCCGTGGAGAGATGTCCGCTCTGCAACACAGCCCGACGCAGACTTACCTGTGCCCGATGCATCCAGGCCGGAGATTTCGTGTACTTTGACGGAAGGAATCAGGAGAGGTGTGCAGATTTTTTACTGTTATTATTTGCGCCGCGTGCTAATGCAGTTAGCTTCGCGATGCTAACAGGCTAAAGCTAACTTGTAAACAAACTGTCAAACTGTTAGTTGTTTTCGGTATTATGGTTTTGTGACAATAATTTCATTCGTTTGTTTTATTTTATATAAGCAGGTGTTGTCCACGCGATTAAGTTTTTATAAATTGTTGATAAACATTATAAAAGCATTTGAATGTGTGTGTGTTGACCTGGTTAGCTTTAGCTGAGTCATGTTGATAAATGTCCAAATTCACGTGTTTTAAATGCAATGGTTGGCATTCAAATTATGTAATAATATTAAACATGGATTTTAATGCATTAAATGTGTTAAAATCTGATTAAATTGCTATTTTGACCGTTTGTAGCCATAGTATATTTAACATTATATGAAAGAAGAATATAGTGCAATGTTACACATGGCTATAAAACTATTAAGTGGTTTATTTTGTCTGTTTTAGTCTTAATAATTATACATTTAATTTGATAGTTTCATACTATAATCCTGTAATATCACCCTTATAAAATTATCATTTATTTATATGAATGAATGATCGTATTCTGCTGAAAGGTACACAGAAAAACTTGAAAGACTCCAGAAGCTGAAAACTGAAAAAGAGAATCTACAACACAGGTGTGATATCAATGTCTTATGTTGGACGATTTGAGAACATGTATATAAAATTAATAGTATATTGAATATTCCTTTCTTAGAGTCATCAAAGCCATGGATAAGAAAGTTGAGGCAGATCAGATGGTAAGTTATAGGTTTTACATACTCCACATTTGAAATAAGCAACAATGACATTTTACCTTAATGGTTTTGTTCACCATAGAGGTGGAAAATCATGTCATGTAAGATGAAAATCCAGCAAATGAAAGAGGCTATCTGCACTGGCAATGAAGAAGTGAAGAGTGGTGAGTCTGTACTGTCACACAGGTTCATCCCATAAAGAAATATTTATTTTGGACATGTATACTGTATGTCTGAAATCCCTGTTGCTTTACTCAGTCATGTTATTCTCTTTACCTTTTAGGCAGGGAGCTGTTGTTGCGTTCTCAAGAGGAAGGTCAGAGACTGCAGCGTAGGGCCAGTCGGCACCAGGAGAAGAGGGATAAGATTAAACGGCATAACCAAAAGCTTGGTGAGCTTCTGGAAAAGAGATCCAAAGACCTGCAGGGAAGACTGGAAGCCCTGGCCGAGGTGCGGAGAGAGCACATCCTGGAGCTCACCACACACATCTTTCACATACAGGAGGAGAAGCAGGGCAGCAGGTCAGAGCCAGAGTTAGAGAACTTAGGAGACAAAACAGACAGCACAACACATCATATTTACAGTATTCCTTTGCACTATTAAGGGACCCAGTGGATCCAGCTGTGGCCGAGTACGATCTTGCTCTGACCTCCAGCACCGTAACTGAACTCGCAGAGGCCAGACGTACCACATACCACTCGGGACGTTGGATCTGGGATGATCAAAACGGAGAGACGAGCATTAGCATCACCGGGCCAGATGTCACACTGCCAAGCAATGGAGACTGCTCAGCCTATTACAACTGGGTGGAAGAGAAGAGCGGAAACCAGGGGCCAGGTACAGAAAAATACAGTCACCTCTCAGTCATTTCTCTAAAAAGTTTGTTTGCTTCTTTAAAACTAAAATTAAGGATGCAGACTTTTAGTCTACTTCATTTTATTGAGAAATATGCATTGCTTTATGTACTTTTCAAATTTACCTAAAAATGAAACCAATCATGTAGTAAAGTTTTGCTTTTGTTAACATTTTACATTTCATTTGTTTCAGAGCTGGATCACATGAACCCAGCCCACACCATCAGTGCTGCCCTATGCTATGCTACACAACTCGTCAACATCCTGTCTCATATCCTGGATGTCAACCTCCCGAAAAAGTTATGCAACAGGTCATTGCAGCATATTATTTTTTTTCCCTTCAAGTAAAAATTCGAGACATCAGCGTTCGTGGTTTATCTCTGAGACAGTTTTGAAGCGGGAGCAATCTTCAGTATGCGGCACAACGGTGATTTTTAAGACCACAGACGACTGACATTCTGTTTTGTCTCCTCTACAGCGAGTTCTGTGGTGATAATCTGACCAGATACCGATTCACCCGCGCCATAAACAAACTCAACACCAACATCCTGCACCTCTGCTTCTCACAGGTAACCTTTTTTGAATCATCATTACTTAGCCTGTTTTGATCTGAGAAGATTCTGATTGACTCTAACATCTCACGTGCATGTCGCCCCTTAGAATGTTGACAGCGAGCTGCTTCATCCTCACCACACTTTGAGGAACATCATGTTTTTAGTGTCGCCAGAAAACAAGAACCTCGGCAGGTAAAAACGTTTTGTAGACTACATGTTTACTTTGTTGTGCTAAAAAACATCTTCGCCAAATATCTTTCACCAAATATACTGTATATTGTCCCCTATTCATCAGTAAAACATCTCTTTCACAATTCTGCCAATTCCAATTTACAGAACTGGGCCTTTTGAAGTGAGTGCAGACTTAGAAGAATCAATGGAGTTTGTGGAACCAGAAGCAGCCGGACCTTCTGAGGAGAGCGGCGATGAGGCTGTGACCGATGAAGAAACAGACTTGGGCACGGACTGGGAGACTGTTCCCAGTCCCCGCTTCTGTGACATCCCATCTCAGCCTATGGATCTTTCCCAAAGTGGCATGCAGGCGTCTCAGCCAGTGGGAAACGCTGGGGGAATGATCTCATCTGCGGCCGCTTCCGTCACGTCTTGGTTCCGTACCTACACTGGTCAGCGCTGAGATCAGATGGATGTAAGGGGTGGTGGCATATGCAGACAAAGGGAATTTTCTGTTCACCTGACTCTGGGTAGTGGTATATATGTGGTAGAAACCAGAGGGAAGCATGTGATCTTCAGAAGCAACTCACGTGTGCTAGTAATAAAGTCTTGGATAGTGGGTTCAAAGCAGAAATTTCATTTCTGCTCTTTTGTTGCTCACATTTAACTGGAGACATTACATAAATTACACCCATTGCCAAATATTATCTTGTTATATTCATATAAACTGTAGAAAGCATTGTTGGACGGACTTGAGTCTGTGCTGTCTTGACTGATGGATTGTAAGTTCTCACGGAAGAGTAAAACTGCACCTGTTCACCAGCTTTTCAAAGAATTTTACTGTATAAATGTTGCTGGACTAAAAGAGTGAAGCATATTATTGGTGTGTTATGTTTTATTAGATACATTTTCAAAAGGAATTGTATTTTATGAAGAAACAGAGGTGTGTAATGCTGATTTTCTCTCTTTTCTTTAAGATGAAACATGCTGTATCAGGCATGAATATTCTGGCATTGTTATGACTTGTAATGTTTTACCTATATTTATTTTTGCACCATCTTTAGTTGTTGAAACAAAAAATCATACTATCAAAAAGTTTCATATAAACATGTATTTGTTTAAGCCAATCCGCACAGTTATTAAACTGAAAATCTCTTTGATAAACAATAGAAATTGAGCAATTATTTATATGTATAAATTACATCTTTGTTTTAAATGTGTTGTGATATCTCCAGTTGCATTTAGAAGAAACTCCAAAAGAAGCATCAAGAGTATAAATACTCTGACAAGGATATAAAACATTCAGGGCTTTTGTGCCAGAAATGCTCATGTATATTCAGTTTTCATGTCGGGCAATTTTTGTACTATACTATAAATCAATCACACGTTATAAAACCTGCTGCAGTCAGTCATTTATTATGTGATGTAACACCATTTAGCTTTAAAGAGCGAAGATTGACTAGAGGATTTATTCATATTCAGACATAATAAACCAATATTACATGGACAACTCTGATAATCTGAACTGTGATGTTTTTGCAAAACTTTTCCCCAAGATATGAATTTAGCAAAAAACTTTTTTTTTAAATTGAGAAGCAGTCTATAATAGTTAAGTCTAAATAATGGATAGGTGTACACTGCATAATAGAGTTTGATATTTTTCCGGGGACAAAATGCTCTTATTTTACTAGCATTCTAAATCAACCTTAGAGCTAATTTATAAAACCTTTTAATCTCCAGATCAACTGAAACTGAAACCTATAAAACTATCCATTTAATAGCAGCAGTAGACATTAAAAGTAAGACTTACATGAGAATATTTCTCGAAGATTTTAACATTTATTGAAAGTATAATCGTGTATGCAACAAACAAGTGGCAAAAGTTTGTTTTCACAAGTTGCACAGCAGAAAGGTGTTGTTTGGTCCCAATTTTACCTGCAAAGCACAAGACCTTTGACTTATTCACCTAAATGAGTTCGTTACCATAAGTGTCTCCTTTTACGTGTGAGAGTATCACTTAAACAGCAAATGAAATGTGAAATTAAAAACCATATTTAGTTCACAAATATTTGTATACATCTAAAGGTGTAGGTTTCAATGTTTTAAATTATTTTTGTAGACAATAATACAATTATGTCAACATTTTATTTAGCTAGAAAAGATATTGAAACATATGAAATGGATTCAGGATATATGGAAATCATTTCAGTGCGGTTTAAAAAGCTTCCCAGGTTGAGACCACAAAAAGCTAGCTTTGCTTTTGTAGTCAGAGGGTGAGTACTTTAAAGATGTGAGCATATAAAAGTGTTTATTAATTTTGAACTTTTTCAATCTCAACATCATTCCCTATGTTACAGTTCTGTTATTCCATGGTTTTCCTATTATTCTAAAATGTGGACAAAATACAAGAATACTAAGTGATCCAAAACTTTGCAGAAGGGTATATATCAAAAATACATATGAATCTACAATAGTCTCTTCACTAATTCCAAAGAAAAAGGCTAAATGTATGTGGAGAATCCAAGAGCAAGGTTAAATCCTGGAATAGACAATGATTAAAAGATACAAAAAAAACAGCAATCTTACAAATCCTCCAAGATATACTTTATTGAAGTAAAATGCCTTAACAGGCAGAGCACAGCAATGTCATTACCAATAATAATCTTTAAAAATCTGACACACACTTTGGAAAACATTATTGCAACGAAATTTGTCTTTTTTTCAGATGGTGCGCAGTTAATCACTGTCAAGATGGAGAAACTCTCATTCCCACAATCAAATGTTTCCCGTTGAGAAACAGTACATCATACAAGGTAGACAAACACTTATAATTTGAGAAGAATATGTGCTGCCTGCTCACAGGGGTTGAACGTCCTGTAGAACAAGGGCAACCATTTCACATAGATATTTATATACACGTTAGCATTAAAAGCGTTTATCCCCACATTAAGATGAAATGCATTTCCTGCCACACTCACGTCATCATTCATTATTCTGTTATGATATATAGGTTTCTGTGCTATGTACAAAATACAAATGTAAACATCTGGGCTCAGAACAATCTCAAACCCAACAAGTCATGACACCATCGTGCTCCCTAACATCCCAGGACTTGTTAGCAGTAATGAGATGGTTTTGGGAGATGGGGAACAGAAGCAACTATTCCAATTCATTGCATTCTCGCTACGAGATTCCCATCACCAATGAATTAGGTATGCAAGTATACAACTGTAATGTTCATTAAGGTTTATTTTTGCAGGCTAAGTTTACATCAGTGCAAGAAAGTAAAGCAGAGGTGCATTATAAAGAACTGAAAAGTTCTTCAGATTTTACCAGAAAATAAGTTAGTCGTTAATGCTTATTTAAAATAATATCATCAAGCGGTACCCAGATAGAACTCTGCAAAATTCAGTCTTTAAGGGTTAAAGTGCAGACAAACGTTAAGGACCTGAGGAAGGTATCCATTAGGGGAGTGGGTGATCGGTTGGCGGAGAAGTACAGGGATCCAGCAATTTCTTTTTAGCAACCTGGTTTTAAGCACTATACAACAACAAAAAAGCACACATGCTCATTGGCAACACACAGGCACAGAAACACACAGCTCATTCACACCAATAACACATAGGCCTCAGAAATAAAAAGCATTTGCCCCTCTGGCACACTACTAGTCCTCGTCCGTGTCCCTGCTTTTCTTGTAAATCGGCATGTTATGAAAGGCAGGAACCCAGCGGTTATCATGGAGTCCCACGTTACAACCAAGTGTGTCTTTGTGAGCGCCCCGGCAGCACATCCAATAACCCGGGCCGTAGGGAAGCGCCTGGCAGTAGGGCTTGTGATGCCAGCGGCAGAGCGAAACATCTCCTCGATCGTAGCGCTTCTTGCACTGCTTGCAGGGATCATCTTTGTAGCGGGGATCGCTCACCCAACGAGAGTCCGCGGGCCGCACGCCGTATCTCTCAATGATGAATTTGAAATAATGGCATGTGCACTTGAGGGCGGCCAGGCTTTCAGTAGGCAGCAAGCAGAAGATCTTAATGATGATGTGGTGGGGAAGGAAAAACATGTACTGCTGGGGCTCCAAAAGCAGCTTGATCTTGAAGCGAGTTTCAAGGAATTCATGAGACACTAGGCGGCGTAAAGGAAAAGGCACAGACTCTCGGCTAACCACGCTTGTCGTTTCCGTCACAATATCGTTATGGTTTTGTTCAGCATCTTGTCCGTCCCTACTGTCCTCTCTGAATGACAATAAAGTCTCCACAGAAGGCTTACTGTCATTAAGTTCTTTGTTTTGAGGCGTGTTCTCTGGTGAGGAGGACTTATGTTGGTCTTTCAGAGGTCGGGCAAAAAACAACATGCCCGGTTGTGGTTCTTCACTGCCACATAAGCTGGCATGCCTTGGTGAGGACTCGACAATCTCGACATCTGGGATGCACAGCGGTCCTGCCATCCAAGAACCATCTTCATGATGGAGTGTGGTGGTGGCAAGACTACACTTTGAGCCCTCTGATGTTGCCAACTCGAGGGATGGGGTGGTTAGTTTGTCCGGAACACTACCCAGTTCTTGTGGTTCACTGTGAACTGTCCTTTCCTGAGGAGCAGTAGATGATACTGAATGTGAAAGCAGTGAATACGGTTCCGACCCCGCCAGAAGCACACGACCCACCTTTCTCCTCAAGCTGCTGTTTCGAGAGAGATCTCCACCTTCTCTGATGCCTTGTCTGCTCAGGCACTGAGACTCCAGCTTGGCCACCATATCCAGAACCCGCACAGATTCTCCTTCCTCATCTTGGATCTCTGGTTGTTCCGAGTCCTTGGACTGCTGGATGGCTTTTGATAGAGTTATGGTGCTGGTGCTGCGTAAAGATGGGGATTTGGAGCTCACCTGCTGGTCGTTTGCTCTTTGTTCCAGGTATGCCACCATCTCCACAACAGAGATGGTCTTTTCAGCCTCTTCTTCCTCTGACATTACTTGGCAAGGATTGATGTTCTCGCTGGGAACCTCGCTTTGAGATATTCTTTGCGTATCAGCTTTTGGGGCTGGAGATTCCACGCTCTTAGGGATCTCTGGGTTTCCAGACCTTCTCCTGCGCTTAGCCACACACCAGTCTCCCTCCCAGCAGCTTTTGTTTTTCAAAGAAACAGTCCGCAGCTCTGGGGCAATGGCTTCATGTTCAGATGCGTTGTCAATACCACCACCACAAGTACTGCCGCACTTCTGTGCTGCGAAAAGGGCAACTTTCTCTTTTGTGTTTCCGGGTTTAATGACAGCCCATATGTCCAAAGATCCCTCTGCATCCTCTCCCTGATAGATCCTAAGCGAGTCTTCATTCTCCAAACCATTCGAAGATGAGAGCAGAACTACAGAGCTGGTAAATGTTGTGACGGGGGAAGCTTTGGTCTTGCGGGTCCCGCTTACTCTAGTTGGTGTGTTGCTCCCACTGTTAGTGCTACATCGGAGGGTATTGGTGGAGATGATGCTGAGGGGGCACCGGTTGGCTGTGCCGTTGCCAGGCGAGCTCATGAGGCTGCAGGCCTGACGAACGCCCCACTCATTCTTAAGCACTCCCTGCTGGTCGGCAAAGAGGCCTCGTGTTTCATCATGCACAGACTCCCGATGTATCTCTTTATCTTGTGGTTTGGGGTATGGCTTAAGGTGCATGGTGGCAAACCTGAGCAAAACAAACACAAAAAAGAACTTAGCACAACATAATTCAATTTCAATTTCATTAATTTGCATATCGGTTGCAACAAACTTCAATTGTGGACCTTAAAATAATGTAGAGATATATCTGGTACAAAAAATGATGGTGACAACTGTTCGTGATTCTTCAGGATTAATATGGGACCTAGTTTGCTAGATAGTGTGAAGAATGGCAAAAAGCTTCTCCGGCAGAAAACTTTCATAGTTAGCACAAGGGGTAGCTGTTCCCTCCTGCCCTTAGGATGACATAATGGGAGCAGAGTCACCCAGGTCCAGGCAGATAAAACTTACACAAGCACTCAGCTGACACTGGCCCAGCTGTCCCACAAACAACCCTGCAGCACCACAAACAGCAGCAGGCATGAACCCTCACAGACACAAGTGCATATAAGGCATTCTTCAACCGCACACTCAGACCTGATAAAGGGGTACAGGGATTCTCACGTGACTTAACTTGGGTTGGCATTCAGAGTGCGCACTGTTATTTCGGAGCGGAGCCATGAGTAGAAGGCAATCTGGCTTGCTCAAAAAGGAAGCAGGGTATGTGGGCTGCAAAAATTTATTGGATGGCAAACATGGAAAGCGGCATGTCCATGGAGCAGTGCGAATACCATTTGGTGTGTCCTTGGAAAGCTCTCATAGCCCAGCACATCTTTTTCGGTGTAAACGTTCTTTTGTGTCACACAGTGGGACAGGCCAATCTGTAAGATTCTGAATTATCTGGTTGAACTAACGTCTTGGATAAAATGTGGCGCCACATAAAAGGCAAGTTAACTGTAGCTTTTAATACAGGGCGCCCTCACATTTCCTGGCACAACCCGGCCTTGAACTTCCTGTTCTTGCCAAGGCTCTGTGTTAACAAATCTCAAACATTCTTTTGAATGAGGGGCTTTTAAATTCAGCAGTTGGGCATCTAGCGGACATAGAAAAGAAGAAAAAGTACTGTAATGTGTTTGAAAATGTCAGCATTGAAAACAGATGCCAACAGATTTGGAGCCAATGGTGCTTGCTTTTCTTCTTTGTATTTTTTATTTACAAAACAATAAATTAAGCATCCAATTTGACCAGACACAAATTTGTATATTGACTGAATAGAAGAAAAACAAAAGCAAGGGAAGCAAATAGCTGCACAATGTCTCAAGAACCTCCTAGTTCGTAGAACACATTTCTGGACGCAAGTATGATTACTCTGGACACACGCCAGCTCGTATCTAGCGCACAAATACTGATTTTTACCCATTACACAACCTGGCAAAAACATACAGCCCCCTCCCAGCCTTCGCCCTCAACGCACCCACAACTCAAACTTTCCTTAAGACCGTGTGCCAGAGCACATGTGACTCAAAGATAGTTTACAGGCAAAAAAAAAAAACAACAGCATTCTGTAAAAAGAACACAAATACCCACAAGTAAAAAGCAAAACGAGGAAGGGAGTTAATGTGAAAACATGAAGTGAGCTTATACGGAAATCAGCACAATGCCTCAGTAAACGGGAGATTTTTTGCTACTGGCAAACGCTCATGATTTCATCTATAAGAGAACCTATCCACCACACAGGGAAATAATAAGGATGAGGTCACAACTATGAGGTCTACTTTGCTCCAACAATTTTGTAACTGTGTTCCTTGTAAAGCTCCACACGTCTTCACATGTTGCCGTAACCTATAGCTCATGTAGTCATAGCTTAGAGAGATGCACAACAAAGGAGGAGTAATTATAGACAAGATGGCAACAGAACCTTACTAAATCACATACAAAATGGCTTTTTCTCTTATCCACCCACCATCTTAAACAACATAAGGCCCTGATAAAAAGCATGAAGTAATCTTCAACCGCAAAGTCATATAAACTAAATAAATTAAGTAAGGACATGAGATGAAATTAGGATTCAGGATATTACACAAACTGAACCATAATCTACATTACTTGTCTGACACAATGGCTCAAAGTGTAGGTGTTAATACCTAGCAAATGGCTTCAATGAAAGTGATTGCACTGCATTTTCATCAAATCCTTTAGAATATCATATTTTAATAACCTGTTGTAACAAGATGATATGTTGTTGTTGCCTCTCACACTCAAGCCAATGAAAAATGTCTAGAACCGATGAAACACGTGTCTGTCTTTTAGGAAATTAGTGTGACAACCCAATATTGATCTAACTAAAATGGAGACTTGTATGAAATCACCATGAAACTGTCCTCTAAATGTATATATACACCAGTTCGGAAGACATAAATATCGCTGGTCCAAAGCTGGTCTAGAACAAAGTAAGTTTACGAAAGTATTGTCACTCGGCGGCCATGTTGCAACGCCTCTGGGCAGCTATAAGTCCACAGTCCCATCTACTTGAACGGGAAAAGGCATTTCTTTCTAAAATTGACAGCAAAAATCACAATGAAACAGGGTTTTCCGATCAATAACAAAACATGAACTGTATCATAACTTGAGTTTGCTAAATTTAAATTGCGCTAAAAATCACCTTTTTCAAGGTCGCCTCATCTACTTTGCTTGGACATAGGCTGGCAAGCGCTTTACGAGAGCCCCGCTGAATCTTCAGTCTTTACGGATTGACGATTGGGTCGTTTTACTGGAAGGCGGGACTTCCTTCGCATGAGGGACAATATTGACCGTTGCACTCCTTGCCATTCATTGTAACGGCAGTGGCGCATCTTGTTAATAATATCTTTGTCTAGTCAGTTTTTTAAAACAGCCTTTAAATTCAACTAACAGAACATTTATAACCAATCAAAAAAAAGTGCTTCAGGACCAGTGTTTACATCTTCCAAAGTAGTCTATAGAATTTAGCGCAGAAAGTAGCAATTACCTCCAGACTGATGGTGGACTGGAGGCTTGTAACCGTGGTTCCCGGTAAGGGGTGGGGTTGAAGTAGCTGATAGTTTCACATTTCTGAGGCATTAGGTTCCTTACTCCAGTGTGAGAGAGGTCTCCCAACAGCAGAGATCAGGACTCCAGTCACACTGCAAAACAACATTAAAAACATTGAGAAACAGTTTTCTGTAGTATTCCTCTTACCACTATATTTGTAATTCACATTGGGAATCAGCGGCAGCAAAATAAATGCAAACATGTTAACCTTAACTCATAAAGCAGTAGGTACATAAAATTACTTCTAAGATGAATGGTTATGGCTAGATTGGATTAGTCTGTATTTCATGCTAAAAGAAAAATTGCAAAAGCTGTTGCAGTATGCTGCAAAAGCTGGTGGGGGTGTAATTTAAAAATAACCAGGTTTTATCATAAGGAGAGACCCAGTAACCCAGATAAAAGACCGAGAGCATTGATGAGATGAGGCATAAAAAATCTGAATCTCAAACAAACTGGGTCACAGCACCGTTTTGTTCAAATCTGTCCAGATAATACATGTTATGTTATGCAAAACACTCCTATATCCAACCCTTTCCACAAAAATACCCCCAAAAAACCTGTAAAAAGATACATAAGGACTTATGTTGAACTATATTAAAAATGATCTACAGCTCTAACGATTACAATGGATAAAAGAAGAAAATAGCACAGATAAAAGATTTTGAAAAAAAGCTAAACAAAACATGGCTCCAAATATCAAGTCTATTGTCTCTTCAGGGACAGGAAAAGAAGCCAAGCAGTTTGTTCTCAAAAGCGTGCATCACCCATGAAAACCAGATAAGCTCGCAAAAGGATTTTGGAACGGTTTCCTAGGGTCCCATTCATAAGCCCTTATAGAAACACTGGCTAATAAACTCACTAGCAAGGACAAGATTACAAGGTCTCATCAGAGAGACCGAAACTAAGCAGAGATAAACTTAATTTCCTTTTGCTCCACCGTCCAACCTCATTCTTATCCATGCACTCCAAGTTCTGGCATGTTCATGCTGTTCTCGAGGCGGATCCCCAATCGACACTAAAACATTAGATTCATTCTTACACAGTTATGTTTAAAGGTTACTCACATACATCCAATCTATTCTGCACTCATTCCATTGTAAATTCCTTTGCTCAAACATTCACACAGTTTTCCTTTACAGAGGGTAACATGTACACAGTCTTAGTCCTAGAACAGCACGTGGTTTTATTGGTCTGACTGACACCCTCCAGAAATTCATCTCCGCAGCTGTGATTGGCCGGGTCATGCGAGGCTGTTCATAAAAGCATGTGTGCGCCTGTCGAAGGAAATAAATGCAAGTATGACAAGATCCCTACATGCCTATAAATGGCAAAGATAATCAATACTTTCGCACCACTACTTAAAAAATGGGATGAGCCTAAAAATTATACGGTGACTGCTCCATTCCCACCACAATGTACTTTTGTACACAAACTGCACACTCTACATCATATGACGCAAGGAAAACAAATAAGCTAGACAACTAAAGCACACAATATGTCTACACATAACTGCACAATGCACACCACACAGAGTGGTTAAAAGGTCCAAGGACCTCTTTTACCATTTCCTACAATATACCTGAACTTGCTCAAGCTCTCCAAAAACAATGGCTCTGGTTCAAAAGTAGGGGTGGGGTGCCTGTTAAACTTGCACAATGTCCTTTCCAGGCCATCTAAAACAGATCAGCAGCTACAATAGCGTTCATAGATCTTTCCAGATCTGTGAACTTGTAAAATACTAAAGCCCGTAAATCAAAGAACCACACACCTCTCGCAATACAATAGGGGATTTTTAGCTGCCCTAGCAAACAGAGACGTCTTTTAATGTTGAAAGTGTTACGAGTGATAGAGAAAATGTAACGATTACAATAATGCATCTTTATTAAATCTTTAAGGCCCCTATATTAACTATTTTTACGCAACAAAGATTTTAAATTAGAGGTCGACCGATATGCGTTTTTCAGGCCGATACCGATTATTTCCATGCAAATTAGACCGATAACCGATATTTTGAACAGATATATATATGGTGTAAAAACGTAAATTTATATAGAAATTAAGAACACATGCTCTGAAACATTTGAAATATTTTTAATTCTGACTGAGAAATCTTAATCATAACACTTATATTAATACTAATAAAAGAAAGAAGGGAGCACCCAGCAGAATTCTGTGAACATTTTGTAAACCACAAGCAACACAGTAAAAAACAACAAGCAATAAATGAAAAAATGAATTGAATGTAACAAATTATATTTATTTATGGAAAAAAATATGTTCTGATGACTTTAACATTGCATACAATACTTTTCAATTAATCATTATGCTAATCATTGGATTAACTAGCACAATTTGAATTTATATATTAAGTGTAAATAATTGAATTGCCTTCATAGCTTTATTGTGTATGTTGTTGAAAAGACCGCAATATTTTCATGAAGCTATAACATGAGCATGAGAGCGCTCTGACTGAAGACAGACGATTCAAGTTCTTTATGCTTTAAAATGTCTTGTATTTTTGAAATGGCGTCATTTTAAGTGACGTGCAAAACGCCAGCTCGATCAATTACAAGAAACAGGTGTGCAGTGTGCTGCTCGCTTGCAGAGCAAATCATTGTTATACTGAGGATGTGAATTATATCTACATGATAATAATGCGTAAATCCCGCGGAACCTGCAGGAAACCCGCAAAGCTGCTCCGAAATTCAGGCACTTATTATATTGAAGTGTTTTGCATCTTCATTGCAGTGGATTGAGATTTATTTCAACGTCTGATGCTGCTTTACCTCATAGAGCATGAACCCGAAGCAGCGCTTTCGGTGTGACAGTGAAAAAAGACTTTCTGTTCCGCAGCCTCCCGTGTTGATTGGCCGGACTCGTGACTTAGTCCCAACAAATCAGAGGGGCAGTGGGCGGGCATTACTCTAGGCAAACCCCTAGAGTGACGTGTTCCAACTGCTCTCGCTAAATCCTTGGCTGCGTCAGAGCCAAAAAGCGCATTTCAAAATTAAATGACTTTATCGGCAAATCGGCTTTGAAAATGATCGATATCGATTAACGGCAAAATCCTTAATATGGACGCCGATAATCGGCCAATTCGATAATCGGTCGACCACTATTTTAAATAGATGTTTTCTACATGGGTTGCATGCGCTGTTACATTACAGATTATTTGTCCGTATGTGTTAATTTTGTCCAATAATGGATGAATAGAGAAAGAGAATTAGCACTTATCTTTCATTAATTGTCCAAGACGCGAGTCCGCTGAAGCAGCCTGATTCAACGTCTTGTTTTAAATTAATTAAATGACGTATGGGTTCTGTTAGTTTAATCATCCTTTGGCCATCCGAAATGTAGGTGACATTGTTTCTTTGGTAGAACAGTAAAGAAGATTTTTAGCAGAACCAAGGTTCATAAAATCCTCACAAAGGCGTTCTAAGAGTCTTAAAACCCCATATAAGAAACACAAAAGTAATCCCAGTGGCTCCTGATGAATGTGCTTTTTCAAGCACATTATAGAAATGACGGAAGCTAGACATCATCGTTTATTCAATCGACGCCAACCTCTTAAAAAAAAAAATAAGTTGCCAGTCTATGCCAGCGGTGTGTAATAGCGCCACCTGCTGTAACAGTACAAACACTGATTGCCGTATTAACTCGTCTTTGGCAGGGAACAGTTTTTTTTTTTTTAAATGACGAGATAACTCGTCAATGGCGGTGAAAGAGTTAATAGTGCTATCATTATGGATATTTCTCTTAAACAAACGCATCGATTTGCTTCAGAAGACCTTTGTTAGACTACGTAGCTGTGTAGAGCAGTTCTTCGATCGATGGATGCACTTTTGGAGCTTCAAAAAAAAATCAACACCTATTCTACCACTCAGAAAACATTATTCTTCAAGAATAAAACCCATATTCAGTTAGGATGACTTGAGGGCGAGTAAAACATGGGGAAGTTCTAGGTCACAAAACATATGGAAACAAATGTGTGACACTGACCGCGTTAACTCCGTTAAATCTGCTTGCTTGAAAAAAAAATGGTCCATATGTCCATATATATATATATATACACATATATATAAGATTTTACATAATAGTGTGGACCTCATTCCAACCTGAGTGCACGTTGTGATGAAAGCAAAAGATGATTTTGATCTTCTGATCTTGATTTTTATCTAAATGTTAGCCTTCCTCAGAATACTACAGTTCACAGAGGTTCACTTCCTCCAGGTTCATCAGAATAACTTCCCTTCCTCAGAAACATGCGTGTAACACAATATGGTTTTCTCGTTTCAACCCAGGCATAGGAAGGTCAGTGCACTTGGCATACATACAGAATGTGCTTTTATATTTGACTCGGACCTCTATCAAATCCAAGGACTTCTTTCCCATAAGTGAACCATGGTTTGGTTACGGAGTCATTGTGAAATAACTTGTGTTCTTATGTTGGCTTCTTGCACGTTCCTTGGTCACAAACAAGCGTGTGATTAACCCACACTTATGTGATTGTTTTGTTTGTCTAGATATAAAGTTAGTAAAGTGGTAATGTTTGGTATTTAAAAAGGCATAGGTAAGAAATAAAAAGCAAATTGTTCATATACCGATCCAATAAGTCATTCAGCATAATTTATAAAAAGATTATGTTTACCTTTCAAACACGAAGCTGTCTACCCACTGCCCATGCAATGTTTGCATGTGATATCAGAAAATCTTTATCTCATGTTGCAACAACAAACCGGTAATATAACCACTCGACACATTGAACTGCTCTTTAAAGAGGTCAACAGTAGTTCAATAAGCCAACAACATGGACAAATCAATCTGTCCCAAAGTCCCTAATGAAGGTATCCTTTAACCAAGAAGATACATCAACAACCTCAGGTCTAAATTTCAGATCTCGACAGAAGTTCACACTTGCTTAGTAATTGCACTTTGAGGGGGTTTCCAGCATTGCTTGTTGTGCGAGGGGTGGGTGCTTGTCTATATGTATATGAGAGCTTTGCAAAATACTATCCCACAACTTTGACACCGTACTAGGAATAGTCTGGCCGGGTCAACAAGAATTTAAAAAAAAACCCACCCTGACCAAACCACCCAAGACAAGTGGCGTCAAAAGAAAGTCCTAATTATACATGAGGTCCACGTCATGAGCTCAGACGAAACCAGGCCTCTTTAAACATCCCCGGTTGAAACTTGATGCATCGAACACACCTTGTGCAATTTGCTTTCCAGGACAAATTCTCCTCCATTATATTGGTTTTCGGTCTCTCACTCACCCAGTGTCATAAACGTCTGTAATGAGTAGACATACGACCACAGCCTTATGATCTCATTAAGTGAAGGTGTGCCAGCTAGACTTTGAAGTCTGTCGATTCCTACAAAGAACAAAGTAGTTTTTGCGGACATGAACATTAGCATACCGAAAGGAGGTGATGTTGTTGAGCTAACAAACACACTGCACCAAATACACAATGTCAATTTGGAACAAAAGAACTTGTTGCATTATTAACTGCAGAAAACAAAGGCTTTCCATTTCACGTGCTCCCCGAATAATGTCTAGCTTCAAACACGCAACAACATTTTTCCACGCAAACGTTTCCAAGCATGTAAGCTCTATGAAAAACACTAAAACCCAATTTTAGAGAAGGTTATGGAAACAACATACTGTAGACCTGCCTATGAATGAAACAAAAGCTTGTCTGAACCTGCCGGATCATTCTCTCCTGAAAAAAAATTGGGGAAAAAAGCTCTCTGTGGTTTGTGGAGCGACGTAAGGTACACCTTCCTTCCCTTTAGCTCTGCCACATGACTCCAGGCAGAGTGGCCAAACAGGTTTTCTTAAGCTGTGTAAGCAGTCCAGTTGACAGACTTTCCTTGCAAGACCTGGAGGGCTTCAAACAGGTGGTCCTGGAAGAACCGGCACTGTTTTATTCAAAGGGATAGTGCACTCGAATTTAAATTCTCTCATTTACTCACCCTCAGGTTGTTTCATACCTATATATATTTATTTGTTCTGTTAAACACAAAGATATTTGTAACATTCTTTCAAATATCTTTCTTCATCAGAACAAAGATATTTATACATTTATGAAATGACATGAGGGTGAGAAAATGGGGCGAAAAATAAGGCAGAGATTAAAGCACATTCAGGGGAGGGCTGCCACAAGTCTTGTTCTGCCAAATGTGGAATATGTTAACAGATGTCATCGTAAAACTCGCACAATTTTACCTTCAAAATACTAAAGGAATCCAGATTTGAAAACCTCAAACATCTTTGAGCTGACTGCAGAGACAAACAAAAAATATAACAAAGGGATTGCATCTCAAATTTGACGGGAAAAACGTAACCATTGATTAAAGTAAAAAATTTGTGGATAAATTGATGACGAAACGAAGAAAACACAAACTACCTTGGCACCACATTATTTGACAAATAACCATGAGTAAATGTATGAACTCTTTGAACATATGGATATGCCATGAGACAGCTGACAAGTTAAAGATAAAAGGCAAGGCTTTAAAGTTCTGTCCACTTCCCCTATAACAGAAAAACAAGATCTTTAGATCACCCTTCTATTGTTAACATTTATATTTAGTCAATGAGCAGACGCATTTATCCAAAGCAACATACAGAGAGTTCAAGGAGAAAGAAGCAATACACTTAAAATGTTAACAAATGACCAGTTAAATGCACGCCTGGCAAATGTCAAAAATGCCAGGCAAAAAAGTGAACCTCCACAAACTATCTGAATAGGCTGAATATCCTAACAAACACAACGGATCTTTTACATAATATTAAGTATAATCACTACTAAAAAAATATTTTTTAACATCCATACAAGTTGATCACTCCCTTGGACAGGTGCAAAGTTCAAATGTCTAATCAACTAGTTAAACATTTATATTCTCATTGCTACTTAAGTAACATATTCGTTTTTACAGTCCTTTAACAACACTGCATGTATTCACATCTGAACTTATACACATGCTAAGACAACATTTTGTGTGTTTGGATTACATGATATGAATGCAATCATACACTTATACCATCTCTTAAGATCTAACGTTAAGTGTGAATTCAATGTTCAATGTTAGTATCATCTAAAGCATCACATATCTGAAACCCTTAACAAAATCCTTTTAAACGTGACTGAATGACCTGCCTTTAAACCATACACATGCCATTGAATGTCTGAATTTAACTCAAAACTCACTAAAACATGCAGCATAGCAAAAAAACAAAACAAACCTTAAGCTTAATTTAAATAAAAGTAAATAACAGCAAACACAGAACCACCCATATTAGGAAGGCCACTGCAGCGAAAAAAAGTCGACATTCATAAGTGACCATAAGTGCAACACAAAATAGATTACACAACCTGCAACCGCAGTATCGAAATCAAAATAAACATATTTAAATAGAAAAAATAAAACCCTCAAAAAATAAATGTGACAGAGCTAACGTTACGTCTATGCGCATTAGCACTGAAGCTAACGTTAACTGACATAGACGCCACCACATACGTCTGCCATATAAGAGCCATTAAAATACGAATTTTAAAAAAACTATACAGACAAACACACGTAAATAAAATACATAATAGAAATATAAAACGTCTAATGCCATTTAAACGTACACAGACGTCATATGTGCGGTGTTTCGTGGTGTTTAAATGCTAGGTTAGTTCCGCTCAGCATATGCCAAAACGAGCCGACATTAAAAAAACAACACAAATGTTACATTTCTTACCATTTGAAACGCAAAGTGAATTTCACAAAGCTCGGTTTGGACAAATAATTGTGATATTAATGACTGACACGGAGGAGGAATGAAACAAACTTGAGGAAATAGCAGATTCGTAACTAACCTGAGGAAAAACAACGAGAAATGACGCGAGGAAAACTCTTCTTCGGTGTTTTTCGTGTTAAGTTCATATCATCCTGACGTGATGTTCAAGTCTTGCGTCCTTCAGGACTCAGACCTTCGTTCGTGGATGAGTGAGTTCAGATCTGATCAGGTGTGCGCGCAGCGTGAATTCGCCTTGCTTGATATAACGAGAGCACGCGCATTCACAGACACGCGAGCGCGCACGCACGCCACGCACCCAGAAGACCAGAGAAATGTGAAACACTCTAAGGTTTGTAAGTATAAAACACTTGTTTGGAAAACATTACCTATTAAATAATACAAGTTGCATGTGATATGCGTTATAGGTACTTTATGGGTGACATTATAGGTTGCGTGCTTTTATTTTATATCAAATTTTATATATTGATTAGGTTTATGTGCCGTTTTTAAGCATATTAGACATGTTCTTAAGCTAAATACAAGATACACGTTTACACCTACTGTTTAGCTTTTGAGTTTAAAGTGGTCTCTCTCAAGTTAAAAGTGCTCGTCTTTAATTTATTTTAGAAAGTTTGTTACGTAGATCCAGTGCTCGAGTTGAAGGGGGCCTGGGGGGATCCGGGACCCCCCATAAGGCATTAGGGGTAAAAAATAGACTTTGGGGGTCCCTCAGATATTTGCATTTGAGTAAAAATTATAATTAAAAATTTGATTGTCAATGGATATGGTACATTTTGTGAATTAATTATTTACAATAATTTATATTAATTTTGTTTATGGGCTAGTTGTCATCTCTCTTTAAATTTGAAACGCCCCGGCCCACGTCTGAAGACCGCTTAGGGCAGGGACAGTGAAAGAAGCCTGTTCTTCTATGTAAGCCTGTTTTTAATATAATAGTATATAGTTATGCATATTATAATCAAATAAATTGTGTATTTTGTATAAATTGTATATTGCGAGACTAACCCCCATCAAAAAAAAGTCTTATGAGGGGGCCCCCTCATAAGACTTGGTTAAATTCGAGCACTGCATAGATTTTTCATACAGCACACAGACACTCGCTGTTTACATTTGCTCCTGGATCATTTTACCAATTAATCTATTGTAGCTGTACAGCTGAATATGATCCACAGTTATATAATAGTATTTGTTTCTGGGTTTTTTTAGACATCAATGCAGTAGTCAATGCCAACTTTCCCACGGTCTTCATCATGTTCCCATTAACAGCACCATGTTTAGAAATGTGGGAGACTTTATCAGTAAGTAAACAATTTACACTTCAATCTCATGTATTATTTATGCATCATACAATAGCCATAATCGCAACATGCTTGTGATCGCATAATAAAATGTACCTTGAATAACTATTCAGTCAAATGACTAAGTAGAAATTCATACATGACATGACATGCATAGTTTAAAAAATAATAATGGTTATTTGAAGAGTTGGCACATACACATGTAAGTCAATACACAGATAACTAGACTATGCTGGAAATACAGTATGACCTCATTGCACGGTCTCCACATTAACAGATTTTAGGGTGACATCATTATAGATAGCGACACTTTTGATCTGGTTGAGCTCACGAACACGATGTTTGAATTCCAGAAGGTGAGATTTGTTTACAGCCACTTTGAATTCAGTGTCAGTGCATAAAATCTTCATCTGAAATACAAAAATGAGTAATCAGTTACAATTGAACAAGCATACAACAGAGATAATCTATTAATACATTTTTAGATCTCTTTTCTGATATCCAACTACTTAATGTCTCCGACATTCTCTTGCCCTTCTAACAAAAAGAGTAAATGTTTTTCACAATATTATTTTAAAAATAGAGCTTTTATAATTAAAACAAAAATTTGGTACGATGTCTCACCTCAAAAGGCTTTCCTTGAACAAAAGGAAAGGAGGGGTATTGTCTCTCTTCTTGTCCCCATTGGTTTGCAATCAAACTGTTCCTCACGATCACTTTCTTCCCTTCTTCATTGAAGCGAGTGTTTAAATGAAGTGCAATGTCTTTGCCTCTATATAGATTAATAGTGAATCTAATCAGAGGAAAAACAAAACACGCATGGATTAATACACGAGGACATCACAGTACACTCACAAGATGTGAATCACAGTCATGGTGCATCTCCCTTTTTGTAACTTTTCCTCTATACTACCTAATTTTAAGAACAACAATTTCTGGTATATTTTTATTGTTTATTTTTGACAGATTTTTGCAGCGTGTGTTGTACTTACTGTTTAGCATTGGGCTTGACTTCTCCATTTATTGTGAGGAGCATTTTGTTATATGCTCCATTGGTTAAAGACATGTCAAAAGGCACAGTCTTGGAAAGAGAAAATGAAGAGTCAATGTATAATAATAACAATTAAACATCAAAATGAATCAATAGCGTTTACACATATACTGTAGCTTAACCTTTATTTGTATTATAAGATAAATGAAACTATAAGAAAACTGGCTGTTTGTTCATATCCAAACACAGTGAAATCATCTCACCAGAGGCTTTAAAGGTTGCTCTGGAACTCCATATGGGCCAGTTTGTGGGACAGGTCCAGGCCACCCTGGAGCTCCAGGCTGTCCGGGCTGACCTGGCCAGGTTTGCTGAGCTGGTTGGTTTGGCTGACCGGGCCAGGCAGGCATATTTGGTTGGCCGGGCCAGGTGGGATTGGCCGGTTGGCCTGGCAAAGTGGGATTGGCCGGTTGGCCGGGCCAGGTGGGATTGGCCGGTTGGCCGGGCCAGGTGGGATTGGCCGGTTGGCCGGGCCATATAGGACCTCCAGCTTGGTTGTTTTGATTTGGAAAATCATCAAGAGCATCTGAAAGCTGCGATGGAACGTAATATAAACTGTTGTTGCATGTTAAATGGTATTTGCTGTATTGAACAATACAAATAGAATTATTGAGGACTAAGATGTACTTACATTCATGATACCTGAAAACAAGACAGAGAGATGCTTTATTGCTATATTTTATAACAGCTGATTTTCTAAAAGAATATTTGAAGACCTTTTTCATTTTTGAGGAAAAAAATGTAGTTTCTCATCACAATTCTGTAGTTCGTAGAACTTAACATAACAGCTTCATTAGACATGATATTTCTGATTCTGTAAAAAGTGCACCATGTGCTCCCATGATGCTCCCTGCGGGCTGTCTAAACACAACAAAAAATGTGAAAATATGATATGTGGATAACTCATTCTGACCCCACCCACCACACCCATTGGCCCGGCCATCATGAGAATAACGAGCCAGAGGGGATGCATGATGGCCACAACAGAAATTTGATCATAATATTATAATGGCTTGAATTTTTTTACAAGAGGTAGATTTGAGAACATTAAAACTTTTTTCTCCGTTTGTATCAAAGATGTACAAATAGTCAAATAGAAACAACAAACCGAGTAAACCTCAAACAATATAGCGATGGGGAATTCTGACTCAACAACCACAAGTTAAGACATGTCAACAACTCGCTTCTAGGCCTTTGAGTTTAACCAGGTCTTTAAAGACATTTTTTTAAAGAGATTTAAAGCTAGTACGAGTCCAAGTAAACAGAAGCTTATCTTTTAAAAAAAGTCCAATATCTGCACTGCTCAATTGGCTTTCATCGCAGCGTGACTGGCCCAGTCCTTCTTATGTTTGGATTAAGTAAAACACAATCCTCAGCTACTTAAATAAATACATTTACATGTATTTGTCAAATCATTTTAATACGCAAATACACAAAAGAATCTCAAATATATTAACCTCAAAACAAAAACCGCAAGAAGACTACTGTACCTGTTTTTTGGCGTTGTTGATGGCACACACACAGACTGCAAAAAGACAGGAGACGAGAATTCCAGGAGGTGATCATGAATAAGCTCCCACGCCCCTGAAATCCTTCCCAGTATTCCCATAATATGGGCGTATCTCTATATCTTTCAAAAGCCTTTGTTCAAGTCTGGCACTTTTTCTTTTGAAATCATAAAAGCATTAATTTTGCTTAAGTACAAAACAGCTAACATTCAAAAACAAAATGCAAAACGAAAATGATCATTCAAATAAATAATATAGCCTACCGTTATAGCATATACCAAACTTTTCATTTAGTCAAAAGAAAAACACAAACATAGGAGCAATATTTTTCATTCACCTTTAATGGGCAGTAGATGTTCAGACATATTTGATTGATTGAGGTAGGTTAAATGTGTAGACCAACATGGGTGAGTCATTCAGTTTCATCCGATAATATCAATAATCAAAACTTTTAAAATGCACTTTTATTTTTTCATTTTCCCGTACAGTGACAAATGCATTTTATATCACCAGTTCACTAAAGAATGCAGGCAATAAAATCGCCCATTTTACACTTAAAAGTATGCACTGGAAAAGCCCTTACAAAAGCCTATTTTGGAAGTAATTTATAGAGATAGTTAAGAAAAAACTGAAGTTAGTTAAACAGGCCCATCTAGAGGCAGCAAAGATAACTACACCATCTTGTACCAGTCTCACCAGTTAAAAAAAAACCTCATCCAGACATGTGTGGGGGATTAATATGATTCTAACATTTGTAGTAAATATAAACGGTAGAAATAAAAATGAGTTATTTGACGTTAGGGACCGATAAATATAACAAGTTTACTGAATGAACTCATAACTATGCCAGGAATGCCAGTATGATTTTATGCCAGTGTCTCCACATTAACAGATCGGAGGGTGACGTCATTGTAGATTCTAAGAGCGTTGATCTGGTTGAGGTCACGAACACGATGTTTGTATTCCAGAAGGTGAGATTTGTTTACAGCCACTTTGAATTCAGTGGAAGTGCATAAAATCTTCAGCTGAAATACAAAAATTTGTAATCGGATACATTTAAAAAGCATACGACACCATTTAGTCAAGTGGATAACATTCTGTAACCCATTTTCAAAACAAATTTATTCTATGACTCACAGTATGTTTGATCAAAAACAACTATTTAATGTCTCCGACATTCTCTTACCGTCCTAACAAATAGAGCAAATGTTTTTGACAACTTTATTTGGATCGAAATAGAGCCGTAATGATGAAAGCAACGATTTGGTTCGATGTCTCACCTCAAAAGGCTTTCCTTTAACGAAGGGAAATGATGTGATTTGTCTCTCTTCTTGTCCCCAGCGGTTTCCGATACAGCTGTTTCTCACAAACACTTGCTGCCCACCTTCATCAAAGCGAGGGTTTAAATGAAGTGCAATGTCGTTGCCTTTCTTTAGATCAATAGTGATACTAACCAGAGGAAAAACGATACACAAATGGGTTAATACACGAGGATGTCACGTTGGAAAGAATACAGGTGACTGACAATTGGATTTCCGTTTTTTTTCAAGCACGTATAATGAAGATAATTGTGTGCTTTGTATGGTGTGTCTTTGTACTTACAGTTTAGCATTGGGCTGTACATCTCCATTAATGGTGACGAGCATTTTGTTATGTGCTCCATTGACTAGAGGCAATTCATATGGAACAGTCTTGGAAAGAAACAATGAAGAGTCAACATATAATAAGTGAAGAACAAATTAATGGCTATTCTGCAAATACAATAACAGTAAAAACATCTCACTAGTGGTCTTGGTGGCTCAGGAGCAACGTAAGGAGCTGTTTGTGGAACAGGTCCAGGCCACCCTGGAGCTCCAGGCTGTCCGGGCTGACCAGGCCATGTTGGTTGAGCTGGTTGGTTTGGCTGACCGGGCCAGACGGGAATGGCTGGTTGGCCGGCCAAGGCGGGATTTGGTGGTTGACCGGGCCAAGCGGGATTTGGTGGTTGACCGGGCCAAGCGGGATTTGGTGGTTGACCGGGCCAGGCGGGATTGGATGGCTGCAATGGAACATCATATAAAATATAACATGTCATTTCTTTTATTATTTTATTTGTATTAAACTAGGTATCTGTATTAATCGAGGACTAAGATGTACTCACATTCATGATCTCTGAAAGCCAGACGGAGAGAAAAGAGAAATACTGTTACAACTTATAATCAAGCAGTAAGATATAAATGAAGATAAACATAAAGCCAGGCTGTAGATAAAACAGTTCTGCAGTTGTGCAAGTCATGATATTTTTCTTCCCCTGAAAGTGCATGACATGCTCACATGATGCTCCCTGTGGGCTGTCCAATCAGAGAATGCAAAAGTATAATATGCTGATGACTCACTAACCTCCCTCATCTACTTGCCCAGTTTCAATATCGACCCGAAGAGGATGCATGATGATCACAACAGATATTAGATCCTAAAAATTGTGTCTAGTTTAACAGAATGCGTACATACAGTAGGTGCAGTGAACTTTTCTTTTAAAATGAGGGGTAAGATAAAGAAAACCAAGAAAGATATATCTATCATTATTATTGCATTACATTAATGTGTTTCTAACAGTAACGATAAATACACAAATGCCCAAAAAATTATTTCACAAATTGGCTATGGATGCAGCATTTGCCTCGAATTAAAATATAGAAAAGCTTCACATGAGTATATATAGATCATTATATCTACAATCTTTACTGAACAACCATATGTTCATATATGTTAACAACTTGTAACAAAATGTATGAAGGCCTGTGGTTTTTATCAAACCTCTTAATGTGAAGTTACATCCAAGTAGACACTTAAACAAAAAAGATATGTGCACTAGTTAGCTCGCTTTCCAGCTTGACAGGTCCAACTACTTTCATTTGGCCTAGGCAAACTGATCTTGTCAGCTACGTAAATGTATCTATACATATTTGTACGAGTGCAAATACCCAAACCAACCACGAATATAATAACTTTAAAAGTAAAGACACACACAAAAAAGAGAACTTATGGAACTGAAATGAAAGAGTGTACCTGTTTTGTGTAGTTGATGTCACACAGGTAGAAGGAAGACAAGCAGGAATTCCGGTGTGGCGATCGTAAAAAAGCTCACACGGCCCTGTTAATCCTCCCCTATGCTTGAAAAGAGGGCGTGCCTGTAACTATACAAACATGTGGTCTGATCATCATAATAAATGATCTGCGATTACACTTTAATAAAAGACAGATTATCTTCCATAACATGCTGTGGCGTTCTTGTCTGTCAATATTGGTACTTCAGGAAGGTTTATAAGGCTCTCTCTATATTATATATATGTGTCTTAAAGATGGGTGTGTTTGTTGAAACAATCGGGAAAATTCAGGGAGGTTCTTTCTTTAGTTTGGTCAATCAAAGTCAAACATGCATTCCAGGTATTGACAAAAGCAAAGGGTTGCCTATGTTGGAAAAATGTTGTTTGTGGTTAAACCATATCTTGCAGAGCTCCCTTCATTCAGTAGAATGTACCTCATGTGCAGTAAATTGTGTTGGTCTGGTTATTCAATATTGCATGTTTTACCCGTAACTAAAATAAATAAGAAAGGAAATGTTTTAAAGAAAATACAGACTATTTTAAGGACTAACGCAATTTTCATGTCAGTTCCCAAATTTTCTGATTAAAAAGAAGAACATTACTGACACGCAATTCAGGGCTGAGCAAAAATACATCAAAAAAGTATTTTAAAATCAAATAACAAAAACCTTACTTTTAAGTGTATCAAAATAAACTACTGTATCTTAAAAACACTACAGATTACATTTACAAAGGAGCATGATATTTCTTCACAAACCCTCCATCAATTGGCCTATTTAATCTATCCCTTCACCATTACACTGATTCTGTGGATTAAGTGAACAATGATTGTGGCCCGTATCATGAAGCGAGGTGAACAACTTTGAGTTGACAAAACAAGACAAACACAATCTGGTTTAGATCAGGTTCAGCTGTAGCACAACGCTTGGTATAAACTTTCGCTCTCAACTCCGGTTTGATCCAGAGTTTGTGAAGCGGGTGCACCTGAAAGTGTGACATGTGAACATTGATAGCATCCACAGTTTGATTGACTTCTCGCGAGTATCAGCAAAATTCACTTTTCTGTTGAAGATAACGAGATCATTATGAAAAGTGTCATGAATTGAAACATTTACACTGTAGGAATAAACACTGCTAAGGTGAGAGTTTGAGAAGGCAGTTACTGACTGTATCAATACAGAATCAACTGAATTTAGATTATTTATATAGGTTTACAATAAAATCAAAATATAATATGTATACTTCATTACTTTAAAATGCTTTATATTCTAAAGCTTGTTTTTATACAAATATAGTTATATTCACTTAAATGCCATGTTTAATATGAATATTAATCATCGACTCGCATAAGAATTAGATGAACCTGTTTTAAATTATAATCAATAAATGTGAACATACAATACAAATAAGCACTTAGCATCTAAATATTTTTCCTCTAACATCTTATAAAAACTTTTTTGATGCTAGAGATGCGTAGGGGGTGGCTTCAGAGCATCAGATACAGGTCACTTTCTCACAGCTGATTGGTGCAGTTTTAGTTTGCGATCTCTAACCCTGAATAAAACCTGCTCCGGAGCAGGTTAGCCGTGTAGTCTAAATTACCATGGCGATAAAACCCGCTCAAAACCAATTCACCTTCTTGAGCCCGAAAACTCAGAGTATGCTCAAACTAAACGCACTTACCTGGGTAAAAACCCAAGTCATGCAATAAATCTGACATATGCAACCAGTTAACAGTTCAAATATTTACACATGCCTGGCTGTGATCTCCCAGATGAAGGTTAGTTTCCAACAGTTAAATTTTTTACAGTTTGCAAATGACTTAGTTACTGGGTGTTTGGTAACAAAGGGGCCGGGCCTTCTGTGCATCAGCAACACTGACTCAATGACAAAGTCATTCATTAGAAGACAACTGATGGCACCTGTATTCATAGCAACTAGTTTCTCATTCATTAACCATTTGATTGTTAATCATAAATAATAATAAACATATAATAATAATATGTGATGCAGTCGTTCATGCAGTGATATGAAAAAAATCATGGTCCTATTAAACAGCTACTTGAATTAAGGTACAATATTCAATAAGCATATTTATTCATTAAATATTTATGCATGAACCATTGGGAGCTGAAAACAAACAATGCAGCAACAATTATATAAATATTTGATAAATGTAGCCAGAAATATAATCAAGTATCAACAGAATTTACCAAGGAGTATTAATCCATTTCCAACCATACAACAGAGCAAAAACATTAAAGAAAGGTCTAACAGAAACAGTTCATCTCATGTGTAAATGTGGGGATGTGTATGTATCTGTGTCCCGCAGTAAACGCAGCTGCTCCACGCAAATTTACACCGGAAATACGGAAGCTTCGCGACTTTTAAGGTGGTGCGGAAGCTGCGAATAAGAAGCTGTATTCAGCCTTGACCATCGCACTAATATAGTGGCATTATAATGTAATGTTGTACAACACTGAAATGTGTTATTGTTATTTTTTTTCCTGCACAACCGACGAACTGATAGGCTGAAAGCAGCAAGCTAACATGTGGCTGCTGCTCGGTATAATAGTATTTAGCCTAGACTACTAACACGAAGACAAAATTAAACATAAACTCTTAAAAAATGAAAGCAATTTATGCGATAAATAAATAGATAGATAGATGGATGTGTGGATGTATGGAAATCTAGCTGCCTGCACATTTCTTACCTTGACCACCTTCTTGCAATTTTCTGTTCCGCTCTCAACAACAAGTCCGCGGAAACTTCCGTGTATGCACCAATCAGAGGCCGCATTTTTATGACGTCATCACGTAGACTTCTTACAAAGTATTTTGCCGTATTTTGAAACTACAAAAATACAAACGCTGAAGTAGTTTAATACAAACTATGAAGCCATTTACATCAACCCAACCCAATCAAATACAAAATACTACCTTTTATTTAGAATACGTTTTTTAAATACATGTTTCATAAATACTGCCACGCAAGCTATAAGAATGATAGAACTTTCTTTTGTTTTTCTTTATCTCACCCCTCATTTCAAAAGAAAAGAGTTACATATGTAATGCACAGCATGTCCACTAGATGACGCACCTGGTCTTCCTCACTGACATATGACGTCACTCGTGCTTTCACGTTTTTTAAGCCTTTGTTCAAATTTGCCACACTTTCTTTCATGAAACTTCCTTATGCATTCAGTCATCATAATTATTCAAAAGTACCATAAGTACATTTTGCAGAAAGCTAAAAACAAAACGGCTACCGTTTTTCAAAACATTTCGTAAAATTCTGATGATTTATCAGAACACAACACGTGCAACAAATATTTAATCTAAATGTTGGCATAACATCTGAAAGAACAACAGAACGGCCGTGTTAGAATATTTAATAAGACACAAAATATTTAAAAAGCGCAATATATTTTATTAACACTAGGGGTCACTCGAGTACTTTCAATCGGCAGCGTGGTGACAAGTTTCAGAGGTCATATTATGTGAACGGTCGCATAGGTGAGGTTGGTTAAATGTGTAAAGACAAACAAGGATGATTCTGCTTCATATGATGATATATTATGGAACCCAATACACACAAATCCACATCAAACTCCAAAAATGCAAATTTATCTTTTTACCGTTGTTCTAAAAAATAAATAAGGACTTCTCTTACACTGACAAATAACCATTCTTTTTACACATTGAAATATTTCTCTTAAGACAGCAGGTAATTAATATTTTGCACTGTTTTAAAGTATGTGCAACTGGATCTGATGGGATCAGGTGGAGCTCATTCACTGTGAAAGTGATTAATGTAAGTTAGGAATACTACACTGTGTATTTTTTGGATGTTATCACTGCTGTTGTCAAAACAGAACATGTGCCATGTGATTTTCATTTCACATGGAAGATGCAACCCTCTACAGTTTCCAAAGGAGTTCATAGAGGCTCGTGTCTGTTTTCAATTGTTTTCAGTTCTGCTTCACGTCAAGCCATTCCCCAAAAATACCCCCAGCTGAACTTTAGAGTTATTGATTTGTTTTTTCTCTATTAGCGTCTTCCTGAACACTGTTGTATGGAATATGTTTGTTTAGGCTTGTTTGATTATCCGAGCAATTACACCATGTCCAAACATTAAAAAGCAAAACAAGGAGCGTCTAATTGTTTTGTGAGAGATCCGTCTTATCAGCCCCAGGAAAATCAAAACAAAAACATTCGCTCCATTTTTTATCCCGTATCTCATATCTGGATTATGAAGCTCATCAGGCCTACTCAACCCCCACCACGACTGCACAAGAACCTCTTTGTGTAGACATAGCTGGCCTCATAAATGCAACATTCACTCTCTCTCTGTCTTTGCTGCACCCAGAAATTGCTTGCTGTTTTGCTGGAAGGTTATTCAAGGAGATGAATAGCGAACGGCATCATATGTGCTCCCAACAGGAACATTTTACAGACCCCTCTACAGTACCTCAGAGTGGAGGCCTATAAATCTATGACAAGTACGCCTGCACTTATATACTTGCTTTGTTAGCGCCGTCTGATAAGACCGTTAGCCAAATGGAATGTTATGG